>NW_022280090.1:1096718-1106642 GCF_004355925.1 Anarrhichthys ocellatus | reverse complement strand
CCCCCCCCCCCCCCCCCCCCCCCGCCCCCCACCTCTCCAGTCCTCCCTTCTCCCACCTCTCTCCCTCCTTCCTCCATCTCTGGTTATCTGCCGATTGTTTTCCCAGCGCTGAGACTGGCCTCCTGAATGTTTCATGATTTTTTTTTTTTTCCTTTTTTGAAAAAGAGTGCTCTCTCTCAATCTGAAGCACACTCATTAAATATAAGGATGAGTTCGCATGGTGAGCTGGTACAACAAGAGCTTGTTAGCCCACAACGCGCTGCTCTTGCGGAAGCACTCTGCAATTTAATGGGATGCCGTCAACAGTCCAGTCAATACAGGTTAGGGTTCAAATGCAGGTAAGGACCCGAAAAAGGGAGTGAGAGAGAGACAGCAGGTTGGAGAGGGAGACAGACCGGTGACAATAAAACGGCAGGCTTTGGATCAGATTCAGATTAGAAAGAGCTTATACGCCGTTTTAAGGGTCCTGCTCCATGATTTAAAGGACTTACGGCAGTGAATCATGAAATCGCTCCCGTCTGGACTGAGTGCAGACACAGCGAGGAAGAAACAGATTGAAAGGACTTGAAGTGGACAATCCAAGTTGCATCTGCATAATTACATCATGACCCAAATATGTTCTGCACCAGCAGCACTTTACTTTACAGTATATCAGAGTGTGTGTCCTTTGAGGCCGAGCGGCTGTGTGAGGATGGCATTTCTCCGTAAACTCTCCGTGTCATGTTTTTTTTGGTCGCAACAGTGTCTTCTTCGTCTTGAATTATGAAAGTATAATCAGAGCACTCCGGCTCTCTGCGGGACGTCTCTCGCTAACAAATGAGCGCGCTTTCTTCTTGTCTTGCAGAACAGAGTCGGTGGCGGAGAAGATGCTGACAAATTGGTTTGCCTTCTTGCTACACAAATTCCTCAAGGTAAAAGAAATTTAATTTCTCTCGCGCCTTAATCGCTACAGGTGTCAATGTGATGCACTGTGACGATGCTCCTTAAAACAGTTTGCATCGATTTTGACATTGGCTGCTGTGGTAGCTGTCATTTTAACTGTCTGGTATTGATTAATGGTTAAACGTGGGGTCAAACGTACCTCAAGCGTTGCCATTCAAAAAGGAGAGAAAGCTCCGTTTGTATTGAGCGTTGATGTGTCATGCTCTAGTTGCTGAGTCTCATGTTCTCTGCGCTAATGAATACAGATCGCTTTCCCTTGCCTTCACTTCTTTCCAATGTCTTATTTTCCTTTCTCCCACCTTTCCCTCTAATCCCCGGCGTCTCCTTCCAAAAACAAAAGGAGTGTGCCGGCGAGCCGCTCTTCATGCTGTTCTGTGCCATCAAACAGCAAATGGAGAAGGGACCCATAGACTCCATCACTGGAGAGGCGCGCTATTCCCTCAGCGAGGACAAGCTCATCCGACAGCAGATTGAGTACAAGACGCTGGTGAGTCATAAAGACATCAATAAAAAACAAATTTAAAAAATGTCTAAAATTTAGTTTGTATCCATTTCTGCGACATCTCTTGGCAAAGAGGCTTGACAGATCCACAGCAATGTGGCATGTGCCGGGGCGGGGATTTTTATGAATGCTTTGAATATTTGGATAGTTTCAATAACATGACAGGCAGTGGAGAAAAACAATAGAGCATATAGCCAGATGTCCATCTCGTCAAGCTTAAGGAGATTTGGACAAAGTTTCTGCAGTCCTCACAATTAATAACAGCAAAACTACAGTATATCCGAACATCTGTTTACAAACTCTCACACAACTCGTGCAGTTTAATCCGGGTCGGATTTATCCAGTCGCATGCTCTATTTAAAATACTGTACGAGTAGTGCGCCCGCGTAAGCATGAGACTGTTTTTGCAGAAGTGTTTTAGTACAATTTTATTGACGATGCACAGGCCGAGTAGTAGGATGTAGTGAGCACACGACTGGATAAACGAGACTTCACAAGTTACGTGAGAGTTTGTAAACGGATGTGTTGATGCAGTTTTGCTGGTGTTAAACGCAGCCTCCAGTTTACTTCAATTTGTCAAGAATTTTCTCAGTTTTTTTTAAAATTCTTCATTCACCGTGGAAGCGTGCAAGACAAAACAGCTTTTTCTTCAACAATTCGAGGTAACGCGGGATGAGTAATTGATACACAAATGGTCATTGTGTGACTGAAATACTATGCCTTGAGATCTCACACCCTGTGCGAAGCAGTGTAAAATGATTTGATCTCCAAACGTTTGCCCTTACGGTTCTCTAGGCCTGATGAATTTTGACGAGACAAGTCTGGTTCCTTCTATTGCTGTAGAAATAATGACACATAATGAAGACACATATGTTTTAAATGATAAAAACAATTAAGAAGTCCACAGAGTTCTGACTGGTGTTAATCGGTAAAGAGTCATGCAGCAGTGTCACCTGTGTACACAAGAAGCCTCTTACTTTTACCTTTCCATTAAAATCAAGCCGGCTGGGTTCCTCCACCGGCACGTCAGAACGAGTTCCCCCTCAGGCTGTAGCTCAGAAGCAGAGCCAGCCAGCGACAGGATGACACCTCTCTGATATCCATGTCGGAGAGTCTGAGAGGGCTGTGTCTCATTACTTGTTTAATGCCCCTTGCTGGAGCGGCACAGCCACATCCTGGAGGTGTGAAATTACATTTCTGGCCAAGATCCTCTCCACCAGGACAGTTTGGCGAAGAAACACGTAATGAAAGGACTTTCCGAGCAAGCAACACCTTTCTCTCTGCCTCTTTCTCGTACCTCCCCCCTCCACCCCCTCCTCTCCTTCTCTCTCTCTCTTTCTATATATCCTGGATCCCCAGACGCTGAGCTGTGTGAACCCAGACAATGAGAACAGCCCAGAAATCCCTGTCAAGGTGCTCAACTGTGACACCATTACCCAGGTGAAGGAGAAGATCCTGGATGCCGTGTACAAGAACATGCCCTACTCACAGCGACCGCGGGCTGCAGACATGGATCTCGGTGAGGCTGCTTTGAGTGCGATCCTACTGTGAAAGACTCTTTCCATCATGCTAATTGGAAATATTGGAATAATGACAGGGGGGTGGGTGGGAATACAGCTTAGAGTACTTGTTACACGGGAGACGTATGCCATCAACACAGGGCTCAAAATCAGTTTCTAGAAGACAACATCCTCCCCAAAAACTGTTTACAACCTAACCAGAGCCACTGACGGTAAACCTCACTGACAGCTCACCTACACTTAAGCTTACGCCCACAACGTGTCATCCGATACTGAATGACTGGGCACAAATCCAGTTGACACACACCTTCAAAGGGAGTAAATAAGATACCTTGTAGCTAGTGGCTGATACCGCTTTGGGTTTGTAGTTAGGGATGTAAGGGATTTGGAGAGGATCAGTTCCTCCTTGTTGCTTTGGGTCTCTTAAATCTCTGTGAAGACACTGTGTCATTCGTGTTTTGTTTTGCGGTATCGAAATCACTTCGACTGTCGGGGGGTGGGGGGGTGGAAACGCACAGCAAGTTGTCTCGGTGACATTTAACTTTTCTTTAGAAGAATGAGCTCAGACAGTACACAGGGATAACGCGATCTCACCTGCAGCGCAAAAGGGGACAGCGCAAGACAAGTGACGGACATTAGAAAATATGTAACTGTCAGGCGATTTGGGATGCAAACATTCCGGAACAGACATGACTTATGTCACGCGTTCACTGCTGATTGTATTTTCCTTCAGAGTGGCGGCAGGGCAGGACGGCTCGTGTGGTCCTGCAGGACGAGGACATCACCACCAAGATAGAGAGCGACTGGAAGAGACTCAACACACTCATGCACTACCAGGTCTGTTCGTGATATTAATGCTAGAACTGCATCTAGCACTTCTGTTCATTATCAATGAAAGTGTCTCCTTAGTAATAAATCAATTGTTTTCACCACAACATGTTCGAACCGAGGGAACCTGCCCGTCACGTTCTCCCAGAGCAAAAGGGAAAAGACTCAAATTGCTCCTGTTGTCAAATCAACAGAATATTCACATCTCTCACCTCACACCAGCCAACAGTGTCTCAACCCCCAGGGTCACAAGCACGCTTAGTCAACCGAACACCCACTTGGGCCGTGCCTTTCACAACATCTTTTTCTTCTTCTTCTTTTCTCCAGCTCATAAATACGACTACACAGGTCACCAACCTCGGATGAGTCATCCTGTTCCTTTGTCAGTCAAACGTTTGTCTCGACAATCGGCGTCGGGGCCGACTGTACCACTCACACACAGCCCAATATTTCAGTGCAGCAGACTTTTGTTTGAACAAAAGACGGAAATAAAAGACAAAAGGAAATCTGCATTTTCAGTGCTAAAAGCAATGTTTTTTGACAAAGGACACATGTACTCCCCTCTTATCTGTCCAGGAGATAAACAATTTCGCTCTTTCATTACAAATCCCTCGGCCAGGTGTGGAAATGTTTGTTCAGTTGCTGAGATGGATTTGTATTAGCCACATTTGTAGCTCTTGTGGAACGGCGGCGTGGCGTTTGTTCACGCTGCAGACGACCTCGCCGCGTCTGCCAAGCACATCGACGGTACGCAGTGTTTACCTGGAACTAGTGCAAGGAGAAAAGTGTAGGAGCGACTCTCACACTGGGCTTCATCTTAGCCATTCTGACTTAAAAAACAGTCAGCTATTCAAGCAAACATGCGTTTCACGATGCATTCAATCTACGTCAGAGAGGGATTGACACACAACAAATACATCATTTTCAGTTTTTGTATTTCTTGTATTTGAATTCCTTCAACCTTGGCTGCATTCAACCATCACCCAAGTGAATCGTATCGTTGCGAGGAGGATTTCTTCTTTCTTTTTAATTGATGAAATCTTCTTACTCGATTCCAGTTTTAGTTCAAGTTTGAAGGTTGATGTTTAGTCCTTGAAGTTTGAGCAAGTCCATCGATATGAAGTATATATGGATTGGTTTGCTCTTAAAGCTGAAGCTGTTGTGATCAATGCGCTGCCATCTATATTCCAGCGGGATGACGAGGGAAGATGTCTCCAACTGTCGACTTCTACGGAATGTTTTACTTGAACTAAAGTCCGGTCCTTTATACGTTTATTATAAGTCTTGTGAATCAACTGCCCTTTAAAGACCATTCAAAAAACCTCTGAATCATAATTAATCCTTGATTTGTATTCACAAACATCTTTATGAATGCCTGCCATAATTACAGCCACCAACCCGTAAAATAAATAATAGGCAGGCCTTACCTTTGTCTTCTAGGTGTCTGAGCGCTGCGTGGTGGCCTTGGTGCCCAAACAGATGTCCTGTTTCAATATTCCTTCCTCAGCCAGCTTCCCACGCAGTATCAGCAGATACGGTCAGTACTGTTTCAGAAACACAAATACTTAATATTCATCCAGCTCTCTGCAGTGTTGCACCATCTGTTGCTGTCACTCATCAGTCTGTTGCAAAGCACACGCAGCAGACACTGTGAAACGGCACATTAAACAAAGAGATGCAATCTGAGTCTAGAGAATATTCATCTGGTTTCATCGCTTCAGAACTCTGTTAACGACTGACCGAAAACCACATCTCTTCAAATACAGCTCACACTGATCTTTCATATTAGATTCAAAGTGATTTAAAGATTTCAAAAAAAATAAACATACAATACAGCAAATAGAAAGTGAGGACCAGAGCCGAGACAGAAAAACATGCCTTTAGTGAATGAGCGCACGTCTGCATCATTACAACCGCTGAAATAATGTCAGCAAATGATTATAGAGTCTGAACACACACGTCCAACCTGCTCACTTGCAGATTGCAAAGAGACAGTCCGCCTTAAACTCAGATCCGATAGACAAATGTGACTTTCCAGCCGTTGTCTGACAAACTGGTTATCAGATGAGAAGTGTTCCGTTTACAGACCGCATCTAAAGACTTTCTTATACCATCCAGGCGTGGACGTTCCCTTCCGCTCCACGCCCACCAGCCCGGACAGCCCCCACTCCCGTGTGCCCATGCTGACCCCTGACTTGGAGAGCGGGGTCAAAGTTTGGCACCTAGTCAAGAACCACGACCACGGGGACCAGAAAGAGGGCGAGCGCGGCAGCAAGATGGTGTCTGAGATCTACCTGACGAGGCTGCTAGCAACAAAGGTGCAAAATATATCACACACGTAGTAAAAACATGTTTTTTTTTATTCATTCAAAGTTAGATGACTGATCCCTACAAAAACTAAAGATAATAAGTGACGCAGAATGGTGCAGAGTCCAGTTAGATTGAAGAACTATTTTGGACACCTAGTGCCAATTTTTGCTTTATTAAGTTACAGTTTTAATGCAGTCGAACGCTGAACACTTTGGATTTTGAGGAAAGACTACAAAGCAGAAGCGCCGCGAGTCTCAACTCTGTGCACTGTTTTCCACAGGGCACACTGCAGAAGTTTGTGGACGACCTGTTCGAGACCCTGTTCAGCACCGTGTGTCGGGGCACCGCCCTGCCTCTGGCAATCAAATACATGTTTGACTTCCTGGACGAGCAGGCCGACATGCACGGCATCCATGACATGGACGTCCGTCACACCTGGAAGAGTAACTGGTGAGAGAGAGAGGGGGAGAGAGAGGGGGAGAGCCTGACTTGTTATCTTTACTGGGACTGTAGAGACAGCTCACTTTTCTACCAAGCTTGTACTCATTACTGCTCTTTGAAGAACTTCTTAATTATCATTCTCTGGCACAATCTGTAACTCTTAATTACATGGTCTTCTAAACTCCATCTTCATCTCGTTCTCATAACTAAAGTCAGTTTGAAAAGTCATTACAGGATCAGTCGGGAGGAGAAAAAAAAAGGAACGCCTTATCTACTTGAAGAAATCCTGCTGTTTTGCACACAAGTCTAAAAACATGTAGATCTTTCAGTCTCACTTTCGCTCTTTTTTTTTTATCATTATCTGCAGCCTGCCCCTGCGCTTCTGGGTAAATGTGATCAAGAATCCCCAGTTTGTGTTTGACATCCATAAAAGCAGCATCACGGACGCCTGTCTGTCTGTGGTGGCCCAGACCTTCATGGACTCTTGCTCAACTTCTGAACACCGTCTCGGCAAAGACTCGCCCTCCACCAAACTACTCTACGCCAAGGACATACCGCACTACAAGAGCTGGGTAGAAAGGTGTGTGTGTGTGTGTGTGTGTGTGTCTTAGGTTGTCATCACTTCTTCACAGCGTCGGTTACGAATCAGGGCCTATGTTTTCGGTGAAAGTTAGAATTGACATTTGTTTTATTATGAATAGAATTAGGTTTACGTCGGATTAGGTTTGTTATATTAAAGGTTATTGTTGGTTTTGTTTTTTTAAAAGAGCCTTGCAATTATTGGATATAGATTAAGAGCTTCACAATGATGGATAAAATGAGAATCATGATTTTCTCTCTCATTACTGTTAGGTGTTATGACGCACTCTGTATAGTGTGATCCACTGCATTGTATCTTGTGGTAATAGCTATCTGTGGTGTTGCTGTTCGGAAACTACAATCAGAACATCGGCCGCCATTCATGTACCAGGGTTTGTCAGTAGTGACGGATGAATTGATTTCTTTCTCAATTTAGACTCGTTTTGTTGTCATTCGTCTGAAGTCGTATCTTTTACCACCACTTTTCGTTACCCCTCCCACATTTGGAGTCTCGTCCTGTCTTACTGCGGGGACGGATTAGGAGCGCTTGGTTTGGTGCAACAGACCTCCCTGCTATGCATTTGCGGCAGAATCCTCATGTATAAAATAGGATGGCGTAGAGTTGTGAACACAAATTTTGGTACAATTAATCATGTAGCTCTAACAGGGTTGGCAGTAACAGAATGAGTGTGTAATCAAGTGGAAGTTTTCACAAGTGCACTCATTTGTTCATATAAAAAAGAAAGAACTGTGTGCCGGTGTGGTCTGAAGTCACGTGACTAAAAGACTGAACATACGAGTGACACTTTTCCTTATTTCACTGCCATAACACCTCTGGTTTACTGGCTCCTTTAACAATGGATGTGCTCTGACTTTTTACAACAACACACTGAATCCAGGTGACGAGGAAAGCTCTGGTATGCATGACTGTGCCCTTGACTCTGACAGAGTGTGTGTGTGTGTGTGTGTCTCCTCTCAGGTACTACGCTGACATCAACCGCCTGCCTGCCATCAGTGATCAGGATATGAATGCCTATCTGGCTGAACAGGCCCGCCTTCACTCTAGTGAGTTCAACATGCTCAGTGCCCTCCATGAGATCTACGCTTACGTCAGCAAGTACAGCCAAGAGGTGAGGCCGGTCGACACACTGCGACATAGAGAATGTGCTGTAGAGGTCCCGCTGGTGTGGTTAGCCATCTGAAGCTAGCTTTTTTCAAATATATATATTAAAGCAGCTATTTTTATCCTAACAAAAGACAAAATGATTATGCGTACTGTAAAAAGTGTTGCTCATAGTGGTGAATCCACAGAGAACTAGAAAGGTGCAATCGGTTGTACAACATTTTATACAATCTTGCACAAAAAGGTGTCTGGTGGAGAGGCAGGTCACTCACTCACTCACTTGACCGATCGCATGATCCTCCTGGCAGAGCTAATTATCACCCGACTCTATAGCCCCCCCCTTCAAAAGCTCGGATAAACCCTCTGAACGCTGCACCAAACAGCAGACAGACAAAGTTAGCCGCTAGCTGGTGACCAACAGCAGAGCATTTCGCCAGTTAAGAACCAGATAATCCCACCAGGAGTTGGTGGAGCCGGAGCTAAAAGGAGAACAAATATTGGACTTAAATGAATCATGTGGACATGAACAGAACTCTTCATGAATGACAATGTTTCCCTGCGTCTGTTGGGTGCGTAGATACGCAATTGGTTGCTATCGAGTGCACCATAACCCCTTTATGAGGTGACCACGTGTCAATGTTGTGCTGCCCCCAAGTGGCAAAAAATAGAAATGAATGCATGTTTAAAGCGTAACTTATCACCAAGCTGACCTCAGCATCACTGCTGAGTGTGGTTGGGTGTGGTCAGAGGAGTAACTACACCCTTAATGTACACCTGTACAAGATTTTGAGAGGGTGTTTACCTACTTTTGGTTTTGGCTTATAAAATGTCAACAAAAAACTGAAGTCACGAGGTGACTGACTGCACACACAATTTGAAGACACCAAGAGTCCAAAACCCAAAAATATTGATTCATTTAATTTATAATAATATAAAACTTACCCTGATAAGCTTTAGTAATAATGCTGATGTTCATACATATGCACTGAATTCTAATCAAGCAAATCAGTGATGATTAAAGCAAGATACCAGTTAAAATAATTTAGAAATGTAACTCTATAGTGGACATATCATGAAAAACCTTCGGTGCTTGTACACACACATTTGAGTATCTGGAGTTGCTACCAACCAACAAACTGTGAAATAAGACGACCCAGTCAGTTTTTTGTGGGCGGCCTGGATCAGAAAACATGTGACTAAACAAGCCATTCAGATTTGTCTCCCTTATATGTCACATGCAGGCTTATTAGAATATACCCACCCCCAGCTAAAATAGAGCGTTTCATACAGGTCTATTCAGACAGACAGTATGAGAAAAGATAAGTATTTTTTTCAACATTAAAGCATGTAAACATGTTCTAGTAGAAAGCCAAAATACAAGTATGAACCTAAAAAAGGAGCATGATCTGTCCCCTTTAACCAAACGCAGTAAAACGTTCAATATATTTAATCATCAAAACAGAAATACCAGTAGAAGCGGTCGGTGTTGCAGATCTGTATTTGTGTATGTGAATATTTGTATGATTCCCATAGCTGACCAACGATAAGCCACATGTTCTCGGTTTCACAGTTTGTGCACTTGTGTGTGTTTCTGTTTGTGTGTGTGTGAGTGTGTGTGTGTGTGTGCGTGTATGTGTGTGTGTGTGTGTGTGTGTGTGTGTGTGTGTGTGTGTGTGTGT
>NW_022280090.1:1061400-1096708 GCF_004355925.1 Anarrhichthys ocellatus | reverse complement strand
TGTGTGTGTGTGTGTGTGTGTGTGTGTGTGTGTGTGTGTGTGTGTGTTTGTGTATTAGATCATCGAGGCACTGGAGCAGGATGAACAGGCCCAGAAGCAGAAGTTGGCGTATAAAATGGAGCAGATCATCTTAGCCATGTCTATAGAGAGCTGAGGCACACACACACACACACACACACATACACACACACACACTACATATATACATAACTAAACATCACACACACACACTGTAACGTACTATAACAGATGTGTTATGAACCCATCGGCAACACACGTGACACTCAGATATCCACGTGAACACACATATTATGTACGCACACACACACACAGCTGTACACAGACACCTAATGGACCTACTGTATAAACAAACTGACAATACATACGCAAAGAGATTCACACACATGCATAGACACACGCATATTAATGTACATACACAAACCACAGCACACGGATCGTCCCAAAGCACGACTTTTGAATCCAACGTCATCAATTTATTATCAGAAGAAAGTCCAACAGGCAAACACCCATCTTCTAAAACGCTCCTGTAGAGAGACATACAAAGGGGATTTTGGCCATCACGGGTTGCAGAATTTGCAGCCAATTCTTTTTCCCTGCCGGGTGACGGTCTGTCTTTGTGCTTGCCTGGTGCTTATACTAAATGGCTGGAGCTCTGAGGAGAACAGCACTTAATAAAGAATGACTCGACGGGAAAAGTCACTGGAGGAGCTCGAGAAAGACAGGAGCCAATTTAATGGGACGGCACATGTGGTGAGACGACACTCAAAGTACTTTTTATACGTCACAGATGAAGGACACTTACTCGCACTACATATCACGGGGCTGGGAGTGACATCGCCACTCGGAGCAGAGACGTGGAACTTTGTCTTGTTAAGCCTTTTCCTCTTGCCTTTTAAAGGCTTAAAAAAGAGAACACTAAAGACTCTGGCATCAGTACTCTTCATTCCCCCACTTGAAGCTTGTCCAAAGTTATTTTTTTTGTTTATGAAGATTTTCTGAATTACAACTCTCCAGGGATTGAACCGTATACACAGAATTAGGCGTTAACAAGGTGAGGGTCCAGCTCTTTAATAATGCAACACGGCAAAGGCATTACCTTCAAAGTTAAAACATACGGAGAGATATTTCCAGACCCAATCCCTGTTTTTTTTGGTGCCAAATATAACATGTCTCATGTTTCATTCATGCTAAACGCTCCCGTAGAGGCTATTAATAATACATGTCATTGTACGGAAAAGATCCCATTTAAGATAGGACATTTTGTACAGTGATGATCTATAGAGTGCCCAATTCAGCCACTCAAAGATAAGTGGAGACCAAATTGAACTGTAGCAGAAAGCTTGATTAATGATGCTGTAAATCTGATCGTGGACCAGATTAGCCAAACCCTGGCCAACGGCCCACCCCGTCTCATCAGTTACTGTTTACATTTAGTGTGATACTTGAAATGCACCGAGTGTACAAGATATTAAGAACACCTGCTGCTCCTGTGAAGATTAAGTTAGATGAAGGCTTTGATGCCTTATCGATCCCCCCCCCCCCCCCCCCCCAACTGTCAAACGTAACCTGGAAATGAAACGTAGGAAACGGGCTGGGAGGATTTCTCACCCTGGAGACATTTGAGCTGTGGGCGCTGCAAGAAAGTCTGATTTGTCTCTCAAAGTAAAGTAGGTGTTCCTGATATTTTGTCCACAGAGCGGATGTATGATTAATGACACCATGCATTTGGATCAGCATTTGGTCCTTGTAAAGTTAATTCATGAACAGCTGTTTGTTGCAATCGCCGCTTAATATCCTGACTGTTTCCATCTTTCGGGCATACAATTCACAAGTTTGTGATTTTGCGTTTGAAATGTATATTTTCACCCCGACTGCTTGTTGTCTCCTTGCTGCTGTATTTGTAGAGTGTCATATCTAAACTTTCAAATGATTATCATGATGAAGAATTCCGTCCGAGGCGTCGCGTTGATTCAGGGTTTTTAGTTCTGATTGTTTTGTGTGTGTCGACCATTGGAATGCTGGAGGACGAGCTTCTTTCTGTGCTTGAGGCTGTTTTATCGCTCCATATTAAAGTCACAAGGACTGACTATCAGTGTCACTCTGGAGCGCTCCTCCTTTTTACCATTCCAGTATCAGTGGGGTTAATGTACTTCCCACAGGACCTTTGTTCATGCTGAGCTAGAAGAGAAAGACGATATAAATAATAAATACATTTCCTGTTAAGTGTTGAAATATGACAGAGAACTCATCTGTTTCAATGTGTGGTTTGATGATAATTTATAAATGTGTTGTGCAATAAACTGTCAGACATTTAAACTGTAATGTTTTTTAAACTATATATTATTGTATAAATATTGTACATAAAAAACAGTCCTATTTTGCAAGCAAAAAGATTCACTTTGTACTGTTGTTATACATTAAAATGCGCAGCTGATGAAAATGATATCCGCCTGGTTTCTTTTGTGGTGATGCTAAATTCAGAAAAAAAATCACGCTGAACATAATTTCTCCATATTTCTAAGTGTTAAAAACTCAAATGAAGCCCTGGCCGATTAAAATAGTATCCTGCAGCTGTACATTTCAAATGCACAGCTTTGACCTGTAATACTACATTACATAAAACAGTTAAAAAAAAACCTGATTTGTCCAAAGAATGATTATATAACTAAACTATAATAAACTATGATGATACTTGACCCTATAAGTCATTATACAAATGATTTATGTGCTGCTGTTAGAGATGACGTCATTTCCAAGCCAATCGGGAACTCTGCCACACATAACTGGATAACTATTCTTATTGTGCTAGTGGACCGCTAGCATGCTACAGCTACAGTTAAACTACTATTTGTTTTTCATGAAAGGGCTCTGAAGGTAAAAAAGATGATATCAGAGATCACCTGAAATCCCAGGGGCTCTCAGCTTTGTACTGAGAAATGAACATACAGTTACTGTTGGACACATTCCCAAATGGCACACTGACATCCTCAGACACAAGCTGTGTTCCAGCTTTGTATCAATGAGAAATTTATTATCTAACAAAATAGTAACCCTGTGTCCTTTCACAGCCGAGACTACAACATTAGTATATCACAGTCCTTTAACATAAGTGCAGTGTTAATCCGTATTCAAGTAAATGAGCAAATTCAGGTATTATTTATTTACCTTTAAATGGAAAAGAAAATGTTTTAATGAAATAACCTTGTAGCCTTGCTGAAAAAATGCCTAAATGTAATATTTTGATATCAATTAAACAACACTTTTGGGACATTATAGAGTATAATTGCTGTAATGAATGAGGTCTGTTTTAAGAAAACACTTTTTACATTTGGCAGAAGTGTACGAATGTGCCGTCGGGTTTTTACCTTGCAAGGCCGATGCATTTATCGCGATGTCAGGAGATGGAGCGAGAATCGTGGGATCACACATCGCAGGAAAATCCATCTCGTCAGGCTTCAAGTGATGCGTTTGTGTCTGGCAAACCAGAGCACGGACCAATCAGCTCCCTGTGAGGAGCCGCTACAGGTGTGGTTAGGTGTGTGTGTGTGTGTGAGACAATGGCGGCTCCTAAAAAGGTTAGCATAGATGCTGCAAAATCATCAGTTATATGAGAACTGGAGAGTATTTCTCCATCGAGAAAAGCACTGAAGGCTTTTCTCGATGGAAAAGATGTTTTCACAAACAAGTATTTCTTTTTAAAATGCCTGACCTTAACCAGACAGTTTCCAATGATGGCTCCTCAGATGGTTCTGTGTAACAAACTATCCGGCCGGTCAGGTTACCCAGGTTGGGTTTACATGTCTGTCCTTTGGATTGCTTTGCACAGCAAGAGGGCGTTGTTTTTTCAGAACAAACAGCTTTTTCAGTGAGCAAGAGAAGCACCAATGGAGCAATCAGTTCCGTCTTGTTTATTGTGTTTGTATAGCACCTCAAGTATTCAGAAATATAGTTATTTCATGGTAGAAATGTGAGACTTTTACTATGGAAAGTCTTGTAATTGATACCGTTTAAAAAATCTTGATTTTTGTGTTTGTACATAGTCAGAGTTGTCTTCCACTAAATGTATTGTCAGAAATTATTAATTTTTTTTTTTCAAGCAATACAAAAATAAAATTTTTTTTAAAAATTCTCGCACAATTTTTGGTATCCTAAAAAACTGACGGAGTCACACATGTGCATCCTCATGCTAACACCTGAACCATCAGCTCGATCTGGGGAGTATTAATGCGCTTACCGATTTGACCCAAACATTTTAAGTAAATTTAAGAAAACAACCGTTTATCTTGTTATCTCGCGATCACGTCTGTTTTCTCGAGTTAACAACAAAATCTAAAAAAAAAAAATATATATATATATATATATACTTATAATCATGTCCGTTTGTGGGAAATATGGTTTTTAATGTTGTCAAAGACGTAATTTTAACTATGATGTTGACTGTTTATTGCAATCATACAATATTTGAGGTTGACAAATGCAGCAAACATACACCTTGTCTTTGGAGAGAAGCACAATTGATATCAAAGCGGAGTTGAGCTTGTAAAACAACAAAGAAATATCCTGAAGAAAATTAGCTTCCTTTTGAATTTTCAAAAAACAACGACACACATGAAACGAACGGCCTCTCGGAATGAAGAAGAGTTCACACTGTGACAGTATTTGGTATGGCATGTAGGCAGCATATAGGGGCTCCTGAGCACTTGCCAAAAGGAGTCAGGATTCATTATTCATGTTTAACCCTCGGGGCTCCGGGCAAGGCAAGCAAAGCAGAGGGGGGGGGGGGGGAATAAGGGCTTCTCAAGCACCCAGGCCTCCCGACCTATACCTGTCAGATCCAGGTGGGGGTGTCATCAGGAAGAGTCGTCTGTACACCTGCCAGGCTATAACCCCTCGTCTTTCCTCTCTTCTCTCTTTGCTTGTCAGAGTGCCTGCACTCAGCAGACAGCAATTCCCCCTCACACACACACACCCACACACACACACACACACACACACACACACACACACACACACACACACACGTAGGGGATCATTACGAATCAAAACTCCTCTAATAACAGCTGAGCGAGCCGCAGGATATCTTCTTGATAGACTGTGTGGTTGGATGGCACCAAACAGGTTTATGGAGCTACTCCAGCCATTAGAAAAGCCATAGTTCTTCTATCCTGCTGGAAGTTGTCATAATATCTCGATCATGCTTTGGCCCGTGATTGATGACGCTGCATTGTGACGGACAGCAGAACAACAGCTCAACACTTCGTTTCTGTGGAAATAGAACAGATCCTCAGCTTCTCCCGCTGCCCAGAATATTTGATTCAGGGGGAAATGGACCTCACACACAGACTGCAGATCTTGAAGAATAATTCAAACTGCGTCTCTAACTGTGGAATGAATGCTGAATGGAAAAAGGCCTTCGACGACTCGGACAACCCAGCCGAGTTTGTGTTAACAGTCGATGAACAAGGCTGAGTGTCCTTCTGATCAGAGTGGTGAGTGTGGTTCAGTGAGTCTGTGTACATGGAAACAGGGGTGGACACAATAACAGGAACACTTGTACAATGCCGTGTTGCTGAAACAAGTATAGTCAATTGAGTTGTCGATAGAAAATTAAGACAATTATTTGTTTAAGATTTACAAAATTCAGTTATTTTCTATTATAGATTATTATAGATTATGGATTTCAAGCCGTCCTTCGTCATGTGGGTTTAGGACTGCAGTCTGAATGCAACAATCAATTAAAATAATCATCACACTCATGGGTAATGAAAATCATCATTAGTTGCCGCCCTTAAATACAATCAAATATCCTTACATTATATATAACCTAACCGATGATCATTTTTTGCAGAAGCTCTGTGAGAGTCTGTACAGTGTGATATAGTGCAGGGCTGATGCAGAGTTTTATATACAGTATGGATGCCTTTCTTTATGGGTAGTGGTTCCATCCAGCTGGGAAGAAAACCAGCGGCCACTATCAGTGGATACAGGCACAAAATGTGTCACATTTGTTTTCCCCTTCCGCAGCGTTCACTCCCACTACTGCACAATCAAGTCTCGGATTCCCTCGAGCACCGCTGGAACGCAGCCTCGAGGCTGTTGAGGTCTGCGAGCGTCAGAGTCCTGCTGCTTTAATTAAATGCAGACGGCATTACCAGAGTGCACACAATCAAACAGGCACTGATATGTTTGTTCTTGCCAAGGACAAAACACAGCTGTCCAAACCGGGGGAAAAAATCCCTGATGACAATAAATCGCAGATGACCACAGCTCAGCCTCCATCAGTAACAACTTGTTTCAGGATTTATTGGATGAGGTAATCCATGACGGCATTTTATTTCTCGAAATTTGCTTTAGTAATTTCTCTTGCAGTCACTTGCAGACTCTGGTCATGACCGCCTTCACTACTCACGACCTTACACTAAACGGCTGTATTCTTTCAAATGCGTGAAATGCGGTTCCCGTTCCACAAAAATATTCAGTGTGCAGCAATAAATGAAGGGTTTACTGATGTACCGGTGAAGATAGTGGTCCAGTGGGTCGATCTGGACAGCAGCCCACCAGTCTAGTGGTGCCATCTTCTGGCCAAGGTTATCATCGCACGCATGACTTGGAAACGGGCAAACTGAGACAGAATGAGCATTCTTCAATCACTTCAATCACTGTTTGAGCATAAACTGGGATATGTATGTGTGTGTGTGTGTGTGTGTGTGTGAGAGTGTGTGTGTGTGTGTGTGTGTGTGTGAGTGAGTGAGAGAGACAGAGACCATGTGAGAAGCTGTGAAAATGCGATGCAGGAAGAGGGCAAAGGGTATGTGTCAGTGACAAAAAGTGTCTGTTTCAATGCTGCCGCCTAAGGGTGTGTGTGTGTGTGTGTGTGTGTGTGTGGGACATCTGCAGACCCACGCGGTGGTCCTGTAGATCATGACACAGACATACTCAGACCACAGATTGTACCCCGAGACCGCGAAGAAAACCCACACCTGGGACGTCCTCGACACGTTTTGTTTTGGGAAGAAGTGACTTCATCAATACAGCACGTCCTCTCTCTCTTTTTTCCACTTTCTTTTGTCTGCTTCCCGCTCACTCTGGGGCAGAGACCTCGCTGCTCAGCCCACAGAGGTAACGGTCAACATTTGCTGCAGTTTGAAATGAAATCCCCTCCCACTCCTCCCCCTCCTCCTCCTCCTCCTCCCACTCCTCCCACTCCTCCCCCTCCTCCTCCTCCCAGTCCTTCCCTTCGCTTTCCCTCCTTCTCAGCCTCCCTCTGCAGCACTCATGAAATCACTTCAAGACAGGCTCCCTTTGTGGCATTTCTGGCACCTATTTTCAAAGCGCCACAAAATGTGTATTACAACTCGTTCCGTGCTTTCTGTGATTGTGTGTCTTAACCAAAATTAAGTTAAGAAGACCCTTTCGATGAGGACTTTAATTAAAAGAAAATGTCCTCACCATTAATTCAGCAAAGCATGTCAATTGAACATTCTCCGAGTCCCGCCCCTTGAGCGCAGACTGGCCAATTGTAGTTTAGCATTGGCCAGCCCGACCAGGGTCCAACATCTGTCCAGCTGTGCTCCATAGACCCTCATTTACTTTCACTTTCTTAATTTTCTGGCTGGTTTAGAGGATTTCAAGCTAGTCATGGTTTAATGTTGGAAGGAGATATACGTTAGGTTTCTACCTAAAAACCCGTGGAGCTAACATGAGTACGTTGGCACATCATTAGCTAGCGTTAGAACTTCTATGCTACGCTAGCTAAAGAAGGTGTACTGAATGTTTACACATGCCTACCCGGCTTAACAGGAGCAGTGTTGTTCCTATATGTCATTGTCTTCTGTCTCGGGTTGCAGGTGATGTGGCGGTTCCCTTCTACACTGAGATCTGTGGGCTTTAGCTTCTATCTTTCTCCGCTGAATCAGTTTGACATCCTGAATATATCCATCAAACACATATTGTGGAATCTTTTGCCTGTTTTTCTATAACATTTGCCTTTTTTGTTTTTACAAAAGATAGATAATATTCATTATGTTAGTGACAGTGTGGGCTCAAAGGGGGCGGGGCTTAGCGAAGGGTCAAATGCTTTTTTTGTGTATTTCTTAAGTCAAGACAGAACTATATATCTCTAAAGTTAAATTGTTAACTATGACGAAGGAATTGTCTTCCCACAAAAGATCGTCACATCAGGAGAGTCGCTGTTAAAACGTCCTGCTCAACGCTCTCCCTGGGGCTCTTCCATTGCTGGTGAACTCGTCCTCTCAGACAGAAATAAATAGCTACACTGGTGATACTGCACGTTGAAGACGCACGTTTTAAAACAGAGACACAAACAACCATCGCTGTCTCTCATAAGATATATATATATATATATTTTATTTATATTTATCCGTACGACTGTAAGTTCTGTGAAACTAAAAAAAGAAAGAAACACAGAAGTCTTCTGAGAATGTAAACCATGACATTTTCAGCTAATTAGCTCCCAGTTAGTGAGGGGGATCTGCCATTTAAAGGAGCCTATTGATTCGTCAGCCAAGCCTCAGTGAACCTAGGGTTGTCCAATTAGCAGCTGAAACTTCTATTACCACAAAATAAGACTGCTTGGATCAACCACCTGTGGTCTTTTGTCTAAAACACATCCAAGAAGTGATATATTACAGTCAGATTGAAGCCAGGCTGTTTCATCAGCACCGTTTGACTAGTTTAACCAAGACAGTAACCAGTAATGCCATTGCTCATTATTATTTAAATTGTGTGTTCTTAAAAACCCAGTGAAACGGAATATTTGAGCGGTGTACAAGAAGGACTTAAATCAAATCCTTTCCATTTGATTGGACTACTAAAAAGTGGGCGGACTTAGACTGTAGCGCGATGTGGAGCTACAGAGGACTTTGGCTCCACACACACCTCCCTTGTGGCTATTAACTGATGGATGGATATCATGATAGTATTGGTTGAAACTGATCGGTTGCAGCTTATGCAAGCACACATCATGTTTTGTTTAAAAAGGAGAAAAAATGATTACAAGGAAATTGATCTTTGACCAGGGGTGTGATGTAAAAGGGTTAAAAAGGCATTTTTCATTATGCTAGGTAGGCCATCCAATCATTTCATTTAGACACAGGATTTTTTTTCTCTTCTTTTTGTCAGAGCATTTGATTTATTGATCGCTGTCGGGATGTAAAGATAATTTCAACAAATATAACAAAACATGTTTCAAAATAAACATTCTCAACCCCGTCTATCTTCTTCATTGCACTTATTGCGCGTCACCACGAGCTGCTAGCTTTACAGCGGTGAGTACTAACAACAGTCTTGTTTATGTTCATAATGATAATTTCGGGGGAGCGGCTTTGAAGGGAGGCCTGAAGAGAGGAAGACAGTGTTGCTGACTTGGCGACTTTCCCGCTAGATTAAGCGACTTTTGGAGCTAGTGCTGCTAGCTAGCTTCGGAGGGATATAGACATTTCTTAATCTAGCGTGCCGTCGCTGGTTTCTCCAATGTTACCGACTCCAGCTTTAAGAAATCAAATAACTAAATGATCACAGGCTGGAGTCTAACCTATGCCCTGGATAAACCAGTTGTAGTGCTTTATAAATCTGTTATAATGGCCCATGCTCTCAGAAAACAGGTTGGAACATCAATGTGTATTTTTCAGCAGTTTGTCCTCAAAAGTTCAAAGCTAATGATTGACAATAAGCTTTTGTTGTGTTGATCAAAAACAGGTGTGCATGTGTGAATTCATACTCTCTTTGACTGTACAAAAGAAAAGAAAAAGAATAAAGTAAAAAAATTGGATGTTCACAAAACGCAATGTAAAATGCAACAGCTCAGGATTTCTGTGGTCTTTAAAGCATAGGGTAAATCTAAAGGGGACTCGTCGTGAGAACAAAAGCACAACACTTCTCTTTTGATATCGATCCTGGTTGCATATTCTCCTGAGACACTCCATCACACATTTCAGAAAGGATTTAATACTCAACCCTCAAATCTGGTTAAAACGTGCTCGCAAGCTCAACCAAACTACGCACTGCTGTCAGAAATCATCTACGACACCAGCAGATATATGATGATTGTGATGTACTGTTACCAAAGAAACAGCGCGGCAGCTAAAAGGAAAATGGAGGCGATGTTTTTAAACTCCGTAAGCTGCAACAGATGTGCTGAACAGTCAACATACTATAAACAAATAAAGCCGTATGAGGCCAGGCCTATAGGCTTTAAATCACAGGATGCCAGTGGTAAAAATGTTTTCCAGATTTGTGTATCGTAAGGTCGGAGGAGGAATGTATTTGCTGCCTGTGTTGGTTGCCTGATCTGTGACTATGACGAGCTGCTCTGTGACACTTCAGACCAAACGCTGTCACAAAGGAAGACAGACTTACGTCTTCCTTTGTTGGGTGTCTAACAATGGAGAGTAAAGGACTTCCGGCTTTACTTGCACGCATGCATGTATTATCACTTGGCTCTTGGCTCATTGTAAGAGTGAAAGAACGGTACAGGGAAAAATGTACAGGGGAAAAAGACAAAGAAATGTCCAGTGTTTGTCCTGCTGTTGAAGGTAAAAGGTCTGTTCCTTATTGCCATCTGACAGAACGCCGTGATTCACAAGGACTCAAGTAGCAGAAATACTTAACTAGCTAACAGTCTAATGAATGTTTTACTGGGGTGACATGGCCGCTGCCGTCCAGCTGTGGCTGCTGTAATGGGCACGCCACTGATTATTCAGTTAAGGGTTTTCAGCAAAGCTCATATTGAGTCACAGTGAGTGGCCGATTACCCACCTCAACGCCCTGCTGTTTAAGCTGAATGTTTCATAGGAGTCTGGCAAGACGGAAAGGGGGGGAGTAAGAGAGAGGAAATGGGGTGATGGGGCCAAAAACAGGGACATAGGGACTAAGGGGCACTGGGACATGGTATCAAGTTACAAGGGCATTTCACAAGCATGTAGCAGTTTACTTCTCTCGACTCGCTGTTGTTGCCACTTTTTTCTTTGTCTGAGAGGGTGGGGCTTCTTCTTTTTTAACAAGTAATTTAGCATACTTTCGCCAGTGGTTCCAGATGTGAGATTCACAGAGAGCATGAGAACAACTAGCAGAAGAGCGAAGAACAGTAAAGCAAAGATCCCCAAATTGCCAAGGGGGGGGGGGGGCTGTTGTGGGGGGCGGGGGCGGGGGGCTTTCAGGACTCTGTGGAAGTGTGAAAGGTTTCAGCGGATCCTGGGGTGTCTTCACTACTGGGACGGCTGTTGTTGATTGATGGCCATGCTGGGTGGTGGGGGCCTCCGGGCCACTGACATGGATTAATTCCATTAGCATAACAGTGGGTCGCACTTTTGTTCCGAGTATGATATTCTGCCCCGCAGTCTATCTCCATAAGCCTATTAAGGACCAGAGTGTCACCCTATTGTCGGCTATCACCTTTCATTGTGCAGTGGATTACTGCTCCCAGCCAGACCGGGGTCCAGCGCTCCAGTAGACACTGCAGCCAAAAGGATGACGTAATGAGCACTGATCAACAAAATACGCATCACACATGCTGTCTATTTCATTTATATATTGATTGGTATTTCAAGAATGCTGCAACTTTTCTTTTTTTATATATATATATATACACAACATCCCAACAAGACCCCATTCTCCCCCTTCCCTTCGTCTGCCTCGTTTCTTGTAGAGGGGTGGGGGCACAGAGGAAGGGTTAAAGTAAGAAGGGGTGTAGGGCCGGGCCTCAGTAAGGGAGGAAGAGGGGGGGGGGGGGGGGGGGGCTATATAAAAACAGACAGAACACAAGTGGTGCTTTATCCACCCTGTCCCGCTCTGGGTAAGAGGAAACCCTTAACTGCTCCAGTTCACCCTTTTACTTCCCCTGCATTTTCACTCCCACCCGACGAACGTGTGTGCGCTCAGGAGGAGAATGGCAGCATCATCTGCACAGAGACCAAGTGGGCCCTGCAAAACGCTGGCTTTAGCATTGCTCGTCATCGCCTCGCTCTTAAATGGTGAGTAATAAAACAACAACAAAAAGAAATGGGTCAACTTCTCTGGAGATGTTATGGCCATCCACAGTGGGGAGAGGGAGGGCCAGGAGGGGTGTTTGAGGAGTGTTTGTTTGAATGGCCTTTTGAGTTGAAGTTTTAACCCTACAACCTTTTTTACTCTGTGGAATGCAAACATACTATCTCAGTACTGAAAATAAATCTATAACGTGTGAGGCTTTATCGGTTCTGAAACGGGTTTCGTGAACATGTTTCTTCCTCACAGACACAGGAAACATTACTTTGGAGTACCTTGACAAACAAAGGGATTATTTTAGAGGGAAGGGTTGTAATCATGTGGAGCCACAGGGAAGTCTGAAATGATGAATTGAAGTTAAGATCTCTATTCTGAACTTGTAAATTTACAACATGCTGCCGAAATAGAATTCCCTTCTTGCCTTTTATCGTTCCATTTTAAACTATTTGTGAACCGTCCCCCGCGCTATGCTCGGTATTTCATTGACCTGATTCCCACGATCTTCAAGGACTTTGGGAAATATGTGTGTTTATATTTAGCCGTGTAATGCGAGGCCGGTTGAAGCATGTCTGAGAGGAGGGTGTGTGGAGTTTGGCTGTTAATGTGTGTTTTGAATGTGGTTGAGCCGATAAAGAGGGAGCTTTATTGAGGCATCAGGGAGAGCTGGTGCTGTTAAACTATGAGTAAAGGCGCCATGTGGCTCACATGGCTGAGCCCTATGCGCAGTTAAACCCAATGAAAGAATTGTTGATTTGGAATCAATCAATAGGGTGCGGCCAATTCAAATTCAGGCCTTGCTTCTGATATCACCAAATTTTTGCAGGATGAAGTCTGTTTCAATTTTTTTTTTAAACTTCTGTAACTTGATAACAACTTTTTAAATCATTTTTCCACCAAGCCAATTTCCAATTGAGTCCACTTTAGTTTAAGCCTAGTGCAATTCAAAACTGATATTAAAGGAAATCCGACACAAAAAACAATGATTTTCCAAATGTAATAATACTGCTCGAGTACGGAAATCGATCAGGACTCCAGTTTAACCGCATTAATTGCCTGCAGGCAGAACATTAAGAGATGTGTCATGTGGGGAAAAGAAAAATCGGGGAAACTTTTTAGACAGATGAGCCGTTTCATCCTTCAGTGGTGGCCGAACGAAGTTCTACCAAAAGTACAAACACAAAGTAAAACCAAGATGCTGAAAAATGGAGCTGAGAAATGATCTACAGAGCTGTGGGATCATCTGCAGTGCTCTCTGTTGTGGCTGGAAACGAACCACACACCGAATTGCTTAATTCAAACCTGGTGTCTTGTTCATGGGGTGCAACTTATGTGAATGAGATCATCAGCAGTGAGAGGCAGAGCTGCATGGAAAATGAAAACTGCCTTGACATGATTTCAACCTATAGATTTTGAAACTTGTACTCTACTAAAATTGTAATTTGTATCTTTGTAAATCACAAAGCAACTCAAAACATGTGACAAGCCGCAAAAAAAAAGACGAATAGCAATGGAGCGGATATCAGATGGGATACAGATGTGAAACAGAGGGAAGACAAAGACCTCTTGAGTGAAACAGTATTTCACCGACAGGATGAAGCACCTGTCTCCTGACTCAGGCTTGTCTCGTCAACCCCGGAGATGGGAGCAGAGTTATGCAAGTGGAGGAAAGACGAGCTTACTGTAAGAGTTTACTGTGATGAGGTCAGAGCGGATTCACAGATGTCAGAGAGCGTAACGGTTACCCCGGCAACCTGGAGAAGAGGGGGGTGGCAGCAGCTAAAGAGGACATAATAACACCGGGGGAAACCCCAGTTGGGAATGATGAGCAGACTTCTTTTGGGAAAGCAGCGAGATGGGTGTTAGACGAAGCGACGCACAGGGACTGAGAGACGCTTACATTTGCTTTGTTGTCAGTGGTATGACTGGAATATCTCGTGCCAGTAACCACAGAAGTAACGACCAAAGAATCACAGAAACAATGTCAACAACGCCACGTTCATTCCTCTCGCGAAGAAAGTAGCACCCAGATGTCTAACACATACTTTAAAAACTCTAGCGTTTCTAAAAGCAGAATCTGTGAGCAAAAATTCTTTGGGACAAAAGTGCACTCCAGTTCAGCATCTTAATGGCCTATGATGGTTGTTTTTCACTACCACCCCCTGGATGTGTGTGTGTGTGTGTGTGTGTGTGTGTGTGTGTGTGTGTGTGTGTGGAAGTAATTACTTTGGTAGATTTTTTTACGTCTCGTGTTCTTTCTGGACAAAATCAATGTTGAGCCTCTTAGCCATCGACGCCCAGATCTGCCTCACTGAACTGCAACAGGATCCCCCCCAACAGTCTACCTGCACACACCCAAACCAGACGGGCTCATTCAAGGTAATGCACAAGGCAGTGAAACAGGCAAATGTGTGAGAGTGTGTAAGGAGGAGGAAGAGGAAAAGAAGGCCAGGGGATAGGGTGGTGATATAATGCTCCCAATTGAAAGCAGATGTCATGTTTCCTGATTGTGGTCCCCAGAAGCGGGCGTCATGCTCTCGATAAAGGGCTGCAGCGGCCTCGGGGCCGGGCTGGGCGAACGCTGCAGCTGGGCAGCGCTGGGTGAAGTCAGTGCTGATTGAAACCATGAGATCCAGTTGCTTTTTTCTGCCAAGAGAGAAGAATGGGCCGGCTTCTGCTATTAATCGCTGTGACAGGAGCGACAGGGGAGGGGAGGGGGAGGGGTGCGGTTAGGGGGGGGTCATGATAGCGGAGGTCAGCAGTCTGTTGTTTCAAAGCGGGTCGAGTTGCAGAGCATGTTCAACACTAAGGGACTGAGCTCCGATGTCACATTCCTCAGCACTCTCTTGACTCTCAAATTCAGATGTTTTAAAGATATGACCTGAGATATTAAGTCATGAAAACACTCCTTATTAGGAAGACACGCAATAATTAATGCTTTCATTAACTGTCTAGAAAAGCCAGAAAGAGGTAACCACATATGGAGCTAAACTACACGAGGAAAAAAACAACATTGCACAAGCAATTTAAACTTTTAACTTCTGGAGCTTCAACTGAAAGAGGGCGACCCTGCCCTCTCTTATAGTGCATTTTGATAACATTAAGAAAATTATAGTTAAAATCATAGTATAATTATGGGAGGCTGGATTTTAAAAAGGCATTTGAAAATGATTACACTCATCGTTTTGTCTCCACACTCAGCTCTACTTTGAAAATCCGTGTTGAGATGTGTGCGGGGCGGGAGGGGTGCGGCGGAGGGGGCGTGTGCTCTTGGATCAAATTTCTATCCAATGGATGCCAGAGTGATGTCGGAGAACCTCTAAAGGGGTAATTTGACTGTACACATTTGAGGCAGGTCCAGAGGCAGCAGTGGAAAGGAAAATTACACTTGATGGCAGTTCAATTAGGCAGTTTTGCAATTTTTGTACGATATTACATTGCTCAGAAATGGCATGTAATGTGTTACACTGCACAGAGAGCAGAAAATCACGTTTAAAGAACACACTTCAATTGCCATTTCAGGATCCTATTTGAATACTACCCTGGGAACATAATGGTTTTCTAATTGAGTCACATCAACCACCATTGAAGTCCCAGAGTCTCAGCACTGTGCTGCTTTCTCCCCACTCAATCAATACTGTACAATACATTTATACATACGGCATCTTCCAGATTTGCAGGATATGTAACCCAGAGAGAAAAGAGGAGGCCCTATGTCTTGAGAATGTTTATAGAAGCTGGCTTGGGTGGACAGACTCTCACGCACTCAGCCAAAACAGTTAGGACATCTACATTTAGCTTGGTCTTGGCACAGCTGCAGACTTCAATTGTGGACAGAAAAATCTGAGATGAATTATATGGTTTCATTCAGAGTTGGATTGTGTCGATTCCCCATGAAAAGGCTTTGTCATGTGGTCACCACCGCACGCTACACGCGGCAGCAAAGGTGCTAGTGGAACCTCGGCCATTGTGATTTTGACACGGTGGTCCACTGTCGTGTGCAGACCATTATCACCTCACTGTGCCCCATTACACAGCGCAGGATTTCCCCACAACAGAAGCAGGGAGAGGCCGAGGGGGCCCCGGGGTTATAAGGCCACATTTTTTGGGGGTCTGTCCCTTGTGAACATGTAGCTCAGGAGTTCTCTGGACACCAGGCTGGGACTGGAGGCCAAAGCCGTGGGAGGGTCTACCAATTCAAAACATCCAACAGCTGGTTCATGTTTAACATGTAAAGGTGACGTCTTTTTAGTCAATTAATTCGCATGCCAATGTTTTTTTTTTTCAAACAGAATATGTCATGAATACTTTTACACGGAAAATTATTGTTAAGCTGCGAAAAAGTGTCATTAATTTCTTTCCAGATGAGGTTGATTTTTCTGAGCTTTCACACCTCGAATAAAGTCGCCAAACAATCATGTGCGTAACGGGTTGAGTTGCTCCCATATTCATGAAACAACAACATGAATACTCCATAGTCCGAACCAAGAAACTTTATCACTCCTGTCAAGATTAACAAAAGCAGCCCTGACCAGATCCACTCTTTCCTTTTTTACCTTTCACAATAAAAGCCCTAAACATATAACATTTGAAGGCGAGTGTCTTGCATTTTCGTGTCCATTATTCATCACGCCCCTGGTGTGTAAAGGCCTTACGACACACAATAGAGGGTGCACATTGAAAGATGTACAGTACGTGGAGATGTTCTTAACAAGAAAACATCTCTCTACATTAGAGAAAGTAGAACAAATCCGGGCAGTGAAGTATTGTACTCGTGAGAGATTTCATGCTTAAAGTCATTATGAGGCATAAATGCAAAGTTATGCAAAGAAGAAGACGTGTGCCGTCATGTGGAACTTGTGTTTAGACATTACATACCGCAAGCAAGCTTACAAGACTGAAAGCAAAGCCTCCTAGGGCCACGGTAGAGAAATGAGCTGTTGCCATATGGCTCTTGGCATGTTGCTTTACATTACACTATACGGTGTGGGAGGGGTGCGGTGTGGGGGGTGGAGAATTTTCAAGACCGCAGCCGTCACTCAAGGCAATCTGGTGGGAAAATCTTCAAGAGCGCAATGAAGTCAGAACCCCGGCCGTACAACATATGGAGTCAGGGCTGATTAGGTGTGTCGTGTTTGTGCAATGATAGCGAGACACACACCTGATGACTGATATCATGGCTGCTGTTATGACACACTAAAAAAGGAATGAGTCTGTGTGAGCATGTGTGGTGATGCGAGGCAAAGGGGTTGTGAGCGTCTCTCATGTACAGTATGTATGTATTAGTGGAATGGTGTGTAGCAAAAGTCAGCGAACAATCACCTTTAGCTTCGGCTCCTTTTGAGCGTGTGAGTGGAGGGTGGAGGGGCGGTGATGGGTTCAGAGGTCACGCCGTCAGGAAGTGTGCCGACGTCACACGGGGAGCAGCAAACATGGGGTGGGGGGACACCACTGTATCAATTACAGCACAAAAAGCAACAATTTCACAAGAAAGCTGCTATAGTTGCAGTTCCTCTCATCTTCATACGCAGTAAATGAACATTAGCAAAACAGCAAGATTTCCTGGTCACGTAACGAGCCTTGAAAAAACATTGACTTTTTAGTTTTACACTGAAAAGCAAACAATAAAAAAGGCAGCCACTCAGATCCTGCGGTTTCTGTTGGTCATAAGTGACAAATTACATGCAGAGGTTTCATTCCATCTGGGCTCTGGTCTGTCAGGGAAGTTTGTTTGTGTGTAGTGTAGTGCTGAGTGGTCCGAGAGCTGGACATAGTTTACTGCCGGCGGTGCATGACATTTTTTTTTTTAAAACAGGCCATGTGTTATTTCGTCTGAAGAACATATTTTGCTTTATGAAAATGTTTTACAAAGTGTGCTTGAGGTGCCGCGGTTTAAAAGCCGCGAAATAGGGAAATCAATGAAAGTTGCATTGTGGGGTTTTTTTTCCATTTAAAAAAGGAAAAGCAAATTGATTTCCAGCCACTCACTACAAAACCTCCCCAATATCCCATCAGAATCTGCCAGAAACCCCAAACTGTAAGTGAAAAACTAAACATACCCATCAGCCCGCAGCATCAATCTTTAGACTTTTTATTTAGTTTTACAACAACTCTGACAGAGTTTCCCCCCTCCAGAGCCGCTACAAATCACCTGATGACAGAAAGTGATCACAGAGCAGTACCAACACATTTCAGCCACTGCGCTCTCACACTCCTGTGTGTCACGGTTGTGAGAGGAAAACCTGATTTATGCCCGGCCATCTCACGCGTTTGGAACCTCATCCTTTTCCGGCAAAAATAAACAGTCAGACCACACAGGGACAGGGTGAGGGATAGCAGCTGTAGGCTGCAGGCTGCAGATAGACAGTCTTAACAAGGTTAGGGAGCCCTTGACCTGTTGCTGGTCCACACCCACGCTAATGCTCCTGATGGTAAACTGGAGACAGGAAGGACAGCGAGACGAGGCAACATTCTGGCTGCATAGTGAAACTCGAGCATGTCTACAGGGGAGAAAGCTTTTTTGCCCTTTATTGTAGGTTTGCCACGGGGAAGGAGAGCGCAAAACTGCTTAGAGGTCAGTGACCTCCCATGTGTTTCCTCATCTATTTGAACCAGTTACACAGTGTTGACTTATTTCCCCTGCACTGACACAGTATGACAGACAGCTGCAATGGACAGTTGCTACTGCACTAAGCACGCGAAAAAGACCTCCTCGGAGATTACTGCCCCACCTGCTAGCTCACCCAGCGTACACTCTGTACTTGTGGCACCTGTCTGTCACAATGATTAATCTCAGGAAGTCAGTGGCCACATGTCACACTGCCACCACTGTGTGAATATACAGGTGACAGATGTGTGAAAACCACAACAGTGGTGACCACAGACGGTCGTGAGGAGACGACAGGGTGCAGCAGAGGTGACAATCAACTCATGTTGTACAAAGAAGGCAAAAGGAGAATAAATGAGTAAAAAATGTTTTGTTATGCTGTAAAATAGTTAGAAATACAGCTAGTGTAAACAAAAAGCTAATATTCCTACACACAATAGAATGTTCTTCTCCATGTTAAACCATCAAATTCACTGTTTGTGTTTACCTGCAATTTACAGAATATGGTCAAATGTTACAGTGTTCATTTATTATCTAACAACATATTTTAGAGGTATTATATGAGGAACTTTCATTTTGTCTTGATTTTGGCGGTCCCTGTGGGTAAAAGCGGTAGTGCTTCCGAGCACCAGAGTCCCTTTATAAAACCCCTCATTTTACTGCAGAAGGGTCCGGTTTTGGTTCTGGTTCTCCCGTGCCTCCCTTCCCTCCAGCGGGCCCGGCAATATACAGCCTGGGCCTCCAGCAGCGTGGTGTCGGTGTTGGCTGCTAGCAGGGACCGGTGGAGCAGCAAACCGGATCTGGGTCTGTCTGCTGTGGACTGGTCTCTGCTGGAGGCCCCGCTAGAATCGGCGCTACAGGAGTCTCTGGTGAACCTGAGTTCCGCACATCATTACGTCTGATCTTGCAGGGAATCAGACCGGATGACAGGCATTAATAATATATAGAAATAGCCAATCTTCATGCTGAAAAGTCTTGTTTACATATGTAGGTCATATCGAGGAATCACTATTAAATTGAGACCGTTTCATAACCAGTTAAACATTCCTTGTAGTAACTTTAAGTTAATGCTTTACAGTCACATATATACAGAATATGCAAAGTGAAAACAAAGCCATCATTTAAATTCAATCTTGAAATAAACAAAGTACGAGTGGCAGTAAGATCTAGTTCAACAGGCGGCAGCAAACGGGAAATCAGTCACAAACTCAACCTGGCAACCCGTGAGGAATCACACAGTGAGAGAGTAATGAGATCTGCAGAGGTAAGGCATTATGGGAATGTTTTGAGAGTGAAGTAATGCTGTTGTTGTTAGACAGAGAGAGGGAAATCTGGGCAAAAGGAATGCATGCTGGGTATTCTGGTTTGACTCGTGAAACCTACCCTTGTAATTTGACCATGATCAAATCAGAGCAGTGAAAGGCTCAGCTCATTAGCTCAGTGACTGCAGGGGTGTGGCAGCAGTTTTAACTAATTTGCTCAGAGAATAAAAAACGTGACCTGAAAGTTATCCAGGCTAATACAACTTTGCCGATGAAATAATTCACCGGACCAGAAATATCCGAACAAGACTTTGATTTAGTGCTGCAATTTATCAAGGACTCCGACACCCAAAGTCACACGGAGCCCTGAAAATCGAAAACGGTATAATGGCCTATTACATAATTCATTTTTTTTGGAAAAAGTGATGTTTTTAATGGCATCATTACCTGGCACCTTGCAGCAGCGCTTTTAATCAGAGCATTCAACAGTTTAACAGGGTAGATGGAAAATCATTCCGCTCACACTGATATATTTCAGCGACTTATTTTGTATATCCCATTCTCGCCTAATCTAAAGTGAGTCACTGTGACCACGGGAAGATTGCATTTCAAAGCAAATGGCTCCATGATCCATGGGTCTGAGCACATCAGCTATCTACTGCAATAAGACCTTCTGACTAATCTCCCATCACTGTGTAGAGCCTCCAGGGACACAAAGAGGTCTCACTGTGAGCTCTCACACACGCCATGAGCTCATACATTACGGATAATTGACGTTGCAATAGCACACCGGTGAGCACGACCAACCTATGAGCTACTACCTCACATTACAACTTTGTCTCAAATCATGGCGGCAGAACTGCGTCTCATTGATGTGGGATAACACCTCAGATTCTTCTGAACGGCTGGACGCGAGAAGTTGGAATTAGAAAGGGGAAAACCGAGCTCTAAAGCAGCAGCGAGCGAACGTTGTACACAGCACATCTTAATGATGAGGAACATGTTTAAGTGTTTGGCACGTGTGCATTGCATAGCTAACAGCATGTTTCATAGCAATCATCCCAGAGGGAGTGAACAGGAGGTCAGGTTCGGTTTATTTGCTCAGGCTGAGGAGGTGACACGTTCCACCACTGAGGTATTAATTGCAGACAGTTTCTCGGTGCTGAGGTTTACAGATTTGGAAGTCACACCCTGAGAGTCGGTGTGGAGATGTTTTTACTGGGCAGCGCATCCACAAATGACGAAGCTGATAGAGAGCTGATAAAAGGGAGTAAAGAGTTTCATTATCGCCTTGTAACCGAATCCTTGGACCAGTACCTCAAAATGATTGAGAAACATCTATTTACAACTGCATCAACAATTAGACTATATTACTGTGTGTTTTTCAAACAAAGTGACATGAAGCCGTATTCTGATTTTACAGCGGGAGTCACGGCGCAGGATGTTGTCACGACGCAGGAAGTTGTCACAGCGACGGTGCCAACGACGCCGCCGGAGGCGTACGTACGAGGAGAGATGATTCCCATGAAAACCGAAGCTCCTGGTAAGAAACACTGACCGTTCATTTCTAGAAATAGTTTTGTAAACTTACTCTACAGCACCCACTTATGCTCACATCCGAGGGAAAAATTAATAATTCAATAAATATAAACTTGTTGTGACTAAGTTAATTTGACATAATTAATGAATTATAACCTCAGCGCCTTACTCCGTTAACACAGCCACGCCCAAAAGTGTGTCCCTCACAATAGACACAGTGCAATATTAAATAACAAATGTTAATTTAAAAGATATTATATTATAATGAAGAGACAAAAGAGAAAACAGACCAGAGCATCAGCCACTTGATCAAAATAGAGGAAGACATTCTTCATACACGTCCTACATAAGCAGTACTTCCGTGTATCAGCCTGATCCATTCAATCACATGAACATCTGGTCCAGAATATATTAGATTGATTTTATTTTGAACATGCAACAAATTATAAGACAACAAAGAATAACCAATGAGATGAAGAGTAAACATATACAGCAAATTCTAAAGTGAATTAATAAATATGATATGTTTCCGGAGGAGGCAGAAGAAAACACTTATACGGTCCTCCTCCTTTCTATAACTTAAATAATGAACTTCATGTTTATACATATTTCTAAGAATACATATATTACAGTCCAGAGAGACAATACATCAACATTTTAAGTGTAATCAGGGCCCTCTGTTGCATGAGTTTTTCTGGTGCTTATCAACTTATTATAGCTGAATCACTTTTCAGAATCAACCTCTGTCCTACCGTGTGTCTGGAAGCCTGTGTGCACCGTTTTAATATCTATCAAATTGACAATTTAAGTTGAATTGCGTTTGCAGAGCCGGAGGATCCACAAATCTTGGTTTTTCCCACCATGGGCCCTTCGACCGAAGCGACCGAACAGACCACAGCAGCAGCATCGCCAACGGCTACAGAAGAGGCGGCTGACGAGGGGACGGAGGCCACGGTCGAGATTTACGCCATCACAGTGGAAATCATGGCGGCAGAGACCCCAGCACGTCAGCCTGCCAGAGGCGACGGCCCCAACAACATACCACGGGTGAGATGAGACAGGTCATCCAGTATGAGGTCTCTGGGGTCACTAAAAGATGACTGCCGCTTTAAAGTCAGTTATGTTTTAATAGAGAGCACAGAATAACAATCAAATACCAACTATGCTAGCATTTATACTTGATATCATTCATTACTACTTTGGCATGTTGGGTGCTCCTCTGCGGGCCACATCTGGTTTGGTCTCAAATGTGCTTTCAGCTAAAATGGGATACAATTTTGCACCATATGAATGATATCAGTCCCCATAGCCAATTCTTTATTGAGTTTCTGGCATGGTCAAACAATTTTGTTGTACATGCCGTGCTTTAGGTACACATTTGGAACCAAAACATAACATTAAATAATATACTTATAATAGAGAGAGTAAGGCGGAAAGCATTCAGTTGCGACTGTCCACGGTCACATGTTAAAGGTCTGTCACGATGACATACAGCAGTCATGAGCGAAACGGTGAGACGGGAAGGATTTGGGATAACGAAGGACTTTCTGCTTCTCTCTGCAGCTGGTGCCACAGGATGATGTCGTCTGTGTCAGCAAAGAGGCCGTCCAGGACAAAAACGCAGTCAATCTAAAACTCAAGGCCTCCTCCAACTGTGTAAGTTCAGACAAAACACCTCCGTCAGTATAAGTCTGTTTGTGTGGCAGAACAGAAATAAAACACAGAATGTGTTTTTGCTTAAAGACGACATTTCGGTGCTATTGACGGCAGCAGAGAGGGCAGCAAACAGATGCCATGTGATCTTGCAGGGGAGCAAAATATTCACTCATGAACACGTTAACATGCAAAGCTGCACTAGAGAGGAAAATGGTCTCGAGCTTGGTTTTGGATACCAGTCCCAGTTGGCTTTCAGCTTGCTAAACATAAGCTCAGCAGGACATGCTTACTTATTTAGGAGGCAGCAACTGTTGTATCGCCAATGCCCATAAATCAGTGAAGCTAATGGGGAAAAACTGTGTCCATCCCCCCCATTTTTTTTTAACATCTTCATCTCATGTGGGGAGGAAAGTCCAAGAGATTTCTGTTGCATGCAAAACCGTGGCATGGGTTGAGCTGTGAGGGCAGAGGAAGGGGAGCACCATGGGTGGGCTCACCGCTGCTGCAGAGTGTGTGAAGTATGGAGGCCTAAAGGCGCAGCGTGGGCGTGTTTGTGTTTTAGAAACACAGACTCTTCAGTCTCAGGATAACAGCTTTGAGGCAATCACAGTGCCTATGCAGCCAGTGCAGTAAATGCATTATTTAACATTCAAACAATGCATAAACAGCTGTAAGCAGTAAAATATACAACAGGGGGGTCATTGTGTGCTCAGACAAAGAAATCAACCAGATTCCAGCCATTTGATAGCAATTTTGGGCTTGTTTTGCTTCATGGTAGCTCATTTTGGCTCCAACACAATATTTAGCCTTTAGGAGTAAACAGGTCTAAAGGGAGCTCTGTTTCAAAGCTTGTTGCAGTAACATTTTTGAAATAAATCATGATTTAATCTCATTTGATGCAACCTGCAATCCTTTATGTTTGTAAAATCTTTTTAATAATTCTAAAAAGACATTATTGTTTAGGTTAAGTTCAGTAATGACATTCAGTGCCATATAGCAGAAAAAAGACCAAATGTCATAATGTATAAAAAAAGTAACAAAGTTCATTTATTTGTAATTTTTTGCACAATGAATCAAGTTGTAGCCCCTAATAAAATCAAACAATACATACACTTATTCAATAACAAATCCTCATATCCATATATGCTCAGAGAGAGACGTGTGGAACGAGGATGTAAAACCAGCATATCAGAGAGCTCCATGTCATGTATTTAATGGTGGAGTCAGGTCTGGTGGTACGGCAGCAGATACGTCTGTATCACTTGCCCGCCGGCTGCAGTCTGTAATGTTTCCAGTCAGGGCGCTTTCTATTGCTCGTCCGTAAAAAGTTAAAGAGAACTTGGCAAAGGAGTTGTTCCTTCTCGGGTTTCCTTGCGAAATACAGACGTTTTCTGCGCTTTCTTTACACGGAGATCAAACAGAGAGCTTCTTAAGACAAAGATTTCCAGATAAAGGTCACCGTGTCCTGCCCACAGCTACACACATCTAGCCATCTGTGCACTTGAGAAATGGGATCAAGGGCTCCTACAGTGTGGCCGTTTCTGATGTTTGGATCAGATTGCATCAGGGGAAACGTTGCACACTGGGTTGTGATGGCCCTTGTTGGATTAAAGACAAAGAAAGATGAAGAAAACAGAAGATGAAGGGATTAGAGGAGGAGCGGAAGATTCAAGGCAATATTGAAGGCCGGCAGTGAGACTGTATAGAGAGCTAATCATTCGGGATCAACGTTGAATTTCAAATTGTGCAATCTAGAACTTGATCGATTTAAACTGTTCACATGTTGAAATGAAGAATGTCCCAATGCTTAATTATCTTCTATTTTGGTCTCCGTGCAGAAAGACACCAAAGTGAAGATCGAAAGTGTTCTGCAGGAGCTGTGTGGTGAAGACTGTAAGCTAGACATCTACCAAGAGGACGACTCCGACCAAATCCTCGTGTCTGGGAAATATGTTGAAGGTCAGTATAGCGTTCTTGTGGTAATTGATTAAAAATTCCTTTTGGGCATGCATCTTTGCAAACTGTTGGTGGTTGGTTTGTGTCTATACCCACTTCACACACACAGAGCTGGCTGTAAACAGGCAGGAGGCCGTGTGTCGCAAACTGTGGTAAAACCCCCATGCAGACGCATATTCTGTAAGCCCTGTATGCATGTCCAAAGAATGCTCCGAAAACACAAATAATATCGGCATGTCCCATGTCTAAATCGGAAAATGCTCCATTCGGCCTGAGTCTGAATATTTTCATATTCTGAATAACCTCATAAGATGACATTCAGTGTTTCTATCATCTGATGAGCAGTTATTATGAGGCTGCTTTGAAAGTTTTCTGAGTACCAGCATTATGCTAAACCCGCATTAAAATATCTGCTCCATTGCTCCAAACCTGAAAAACTCACATTTACTTTACTTATCTTTTTCATCACTATACGGTTCCGTTAAGTTGAGTAGCATCTCGACTTCCGCTTCTCTAAAACAACACATGAAATGTAACGGGAAAAAATGCAACTAACTATTTTTTTTTAATTTGCAGACGATGTTGCAGGCATGGCTGACAAGTTCAACAACGACAACATCAAAGATAAGGTACAGTATTAGGTGTATTGCATTGTAGAAATACTCTGCACACATTTATCTTGTCCTTCTCATAGCATCATGTATTACAGTATGGCATTATATGTATTATACATTGTATTATACATTATTGAGTTCACTTGGGAACTGCAAAGTGATTAGTTGTGTTACTGAAATTATGGTTTATATCTTTTCTATGGTCATGACCAAGGCACGGACCAAGCTGGTACTCATTTTGACATCATCATACCATTCACTATGAAAGGCCTGTAAAATACACACCCAACAATAAAACGTTACATCCGCTGGACTCAGCCACCATAAATGTGCTGGTCGACTCATAATCACACTAGACGGGGGAATATAGCCTACATGAGAAGAAAAACACTTTTCTTAAGGCTTGGAGCTGCCAGACTGTCAGTTGAAGTGACAAACAAAAAGCCCACAAACAATCTACTTGTCAGCTGCAAGACATTGCTTCTACTACCTAGGGAACAATCTGGGGTTATGGGTGTGCCTCACACACCCCTCTGTCTCTTTGCATTCAACAAACACTACATTCTCCTCTTTACTCTACCATCTACGGAATAACAGTCATCCTTTGTTATGCTGTCCGCTCACTGGCAACTTTTTAGTTTGACACTGCCGTGATGCCAGTTCTGCAGGTACATCTGTAGAAGGAAAGGCTTTGGGTGGGGTTGTTTCTTTTCTAACTTTCAGTAGCCGGATAATGAAGATCTCCTCCTGCCAGCATAGCAATTACACACAATGTACACATTAAGATGTGCATTGTATCTCATTTTCCTTGTGTGTCAGATTCAGTCTGTAAAGAGCGTTTGAAGATTTGTTTGATTTGCTAGAGGCACTATCATTTTGACGGGGTAAAGACACAAAACAACACTTTAAATTCGTGTTATTTTGCTCTCATTTTTGTCATCAGACCGACGTGGAGGCGGCTGTACCTCGTTGGGGGAAGAACTCTAAGTTGGTGCTGGTTTCCCTGCTGCTGACTGGCCTGTTGCTGGCTGCCCTGCTGGTAGCTGGTTATTACCTCAAGACCCACCGCAAGACCTCCAAAGGAGTCAGACTGGTGAGTAGATTAGAAGAGGTGTACCACACCGGTAACGCTGACTGCGTCACAAATCTGTAGCGGTTTTTATTCATAGGAAATCATTAAAGTTGTATTTCACACAGGCGGCAACCTGTGAATCCAATGCCTGAGTGCCTCAAACTTGCATTCTTTCTACTGGCCATCAGGGGGCGACTCCTCTGATTGCAAAAAGAAGTCCGATTGTACAGAAGTATCCTGAAAAAATGACTCTACTTCTCACTTGATTTTTTACCTCCGTAAACATTGTAAACATGAGTGTAATCTCTAGTTTCAAGTCTTCTTCAGTACAGCATGATGTTCATTTAGTAAATTATGGTTCCATTTAGGCGATAAAGAAAGGTTTGCTTCAGGGCGTGGCTAACTTGTCTGGGAGTTGTCTGTGTTTTCGTCTTAGAACTTGAACCCTTGTGTTTTCAGTCCAGTTAATTGTATCCTGTTACATCTGGTTGCAAATAAAACCAAAGATGGCGACGGCCAAAATGCTGAACTGAAGGCTTCAAAACTGTAGTCCGTAAACCAAAGGGTGACATCACGGATACTACGTCCACTTTTTGATGACAGTCTATGATTTCACATCACAGATATCATATTTCTCATCTTTCAAGGTTAGATTTAAATGCATGAGGTCAGCTATCAAACGAAGATCCTTGCAACATTTGAAAGAAATCCTACTTGGACCAACATTTTCTTTCTACCCTGTATTGCCCCCGTAAGTGCTTACAGTGCGAGTAAAGAAAAGGATCATGGACTGAAGCAACCACCTTTACTTCCCTAAAATGAGATAATTTGGCCCCACAAGATCCAGTTCACTGAGGAAATTGAACATGGTGAATGTTTATTTCAACAAAAAAAAAAGCACATATGGATTAGAGGTCAAACGTATGGCTATCCTCCGGTCAATTCCTCACTGAAGGGAGGACATGCTGGACTCACATGTCCCTTAACTCAAAGCAGCTTGGAGTGCTTTCTGCTTTTTCTAATTCAATCCTCTGCCAGGGGGCTACAGATGGTTTTAGTCTTTTTTTTCTTCTCTCCTCTGAAGCTCATGACGTCATTTTTTAAAGCATTTACATATGGGGGCACACCCATATGATGGTTTGGATGGAACGGATTGCTGAATTGCTTTTTTTTCATCTTTTTTATTGAATATGTGTCTGTCACAGGCATCAAACGTTATCGTCAAGGTTCCTGCCGACAGACAAAGCACCTCATCAAACTCAAGCAAAGTCACTGACAACAATGGGTTAAAATATTCTGCTCGAAGCAAAGTAAAACAACAAGCATGCATGCATTCACACTGTTAACCTTCCAACAGTAAAACAATAGCCAAAACCTTTGAGTGCGCACAGCTGAAAACAATAAAACCCACAAACAAAGTGTGCATTTGTTTACTTTTGACCAACGCCCACAATAAAACATCCACACGCTGTCTTGCTCGTTTGCACGTCATATTTGAACAGTAAAAATTTGCATCTTAAACCTGTATGAGTCTGATGTTAGTGTTGTCTGCATGCTGTTCTTAGGCCGAATCTTTCCAGGTGGACGAGGAGAACCAGGCCAACACCCTGGTGTCCGTAGCCCCCCTACCCCAAGAGCCCCTCGACAAGCTGACCGTCAACGGCGAGTCTCCACCAGAAAATGGGAACAACCCCGCCCCCACCACCAACGGACACTCTGCCACCCAGACTCCAGTGGCCGACACAGAGATGTGAATCGCGACACCCCTGACCTCCCGTTCTTCCCATCACCCGCCGGGACACACTAACCACAAGGCCCTCTGCTGCCTCAGAGTCTGTCCGCACACTGAGACAAATTCAATAGGAATCCACCACACGCGTTCACCCTACCCTCCTCAGCACCTCTCGGGACGACGACGAAGCTCGTGACCATGATGACGATAATGACAATGCCTGTAATGTGAAAAAAAAAGTTTGGGATCACTGGCCTTTGCTGGTGCCAAAAAAAAGGGGCCTACACACGCTGTGTTTGGGACCGAGACTGCTCAGCGGGGCGCTGACTGGGATTTGTTAGTTGCCCTGACTTCAGTCTAGTTCTAATAATCCTTGTAGAATCCCTCGAAATAATGCCAAATATGTGCTGTTGATTCCCCGAGAAGCAGCAGCAAATGATCTGTTATTTCAATCTGCAATTGTGGTGCAATGAAACCAATGAAGCCATGCAGTTGAAGGGAGACCAGCTTTGTTTACTCTTATACTGACGCTCACTCGATTGTGTTTTTTTTTGTCTATTCGATTAGTGAAATGTTTGTTTTCGTAGCCTCTCTTTTTGCCTGGACCTTGTTAAGACCTATAGTGGGAGATGGGCAAACAAGCAGTGGAAAAATAGTCAAACTGTAATAAGAAAAAAAACTGACATGTTTGAAAAAAACGTTCTTGTTACTGACGTACAACACGGAACAAGGACAGCACGCGTGTTCTTTGGGAGGTATCGAATGACGCTATCAAGCTATTCAAAACATGGAAATGTCCGCTGAAGATAGCATTTGCCTCAATGCTTTAGACTGATGAGCATCATGAACAACTGAACCCTGACAAACCTTTGGTCAGAGGTTAACTGGGTTAGGTTGCAAAGTACTTTTTCATTTTTGTAATAGTGTGGTGATTTTAATAATGACATCCGTGTACAGATTTGTTGTTGTATTTTTTATTTTTTTTTAAATGCAAACCTTTACTTCTCTCACTACTGTCTTTGGGATTGATGAAGCATTTTTTAAATTCAGAGAAAAAGGAAAAATGTTTTCAAGTTACCAAGCTGGTAAACAGAATCCCTGCCGGGATATTTCTACACAACATAAAGCAGATGCAGCATTCTCAGATCGCTTTTATCTCCTTGTTGATATAAAACTGTTTTTTTTTTTTAGATCAGTGGTACATATTTTTTTAGCTTCTCTTTTGAACATCTGGCTGCTTTCATAATGTACCGCATGTGTAAATACGCCTGCTCTCTCTGTTAGTAGTACCTGTGTCTGACTCATAAACTGTGATTGTTGACAATATCTTCATTGGTTGTCTTCAGCTTTTGTGATTACATGATTTATGGACAGAAACATTTAAATACATATACATCAAACATCCTCCACACCAGGTCCAGTAAAATACTTCTTTCACATTATAAAATGCAGAGATTCACTCAGGAAAAGTGAACCCAGCTACTTAATATCTGTTGTCCACCATCTATACAGATATATATATATATATATATATATATATATATATATATATATATATATATATAGATGTGAATACTGCACACTCATTATCCTAAACCAGCAGTGCCTCTGGCTGCTTTAAACTGTTAACTTCACCAAAAACAAACGAAACAACCCATCATGCAAAGCGGTAGGTTCCTGATCTGCGAAAATCTAATGAACTAAATTATGATTTATTGCAAGCAAACTATCCTTGATTTAATCTCCACCAAAGGAAGTTAATTAAAATATTGACACTTGAACTTCAATCTCAAAATGAAATATATAAATGACTCGTGTTGCATAAAGCAAGCATCACGGAGGATTTAAAGGAGTAATAGCATTTAACCCTGGCACAATAAAACTCTCTCTTCTCTGTTTTCAAGATTAGATCATGATGGTTTTCAGCCGACGCGTTCTAGTGAAATGCAAATCAATATTTTGACTAAGGCAGAGCAGACAATAGCTCGAAGCCTGAATGTTCATCGTGAAAAAAAGCAAACCTGGTATTCAAAACACGCCATTAGCGACACGCTTCAGTGAAGTCAATGGAGTAATGGTGATGAACCAAGTTGCGTGTACAGTCGAGGGAGGAGTCTTTTAAAAATGCTTGTGCAAATTTTACTGATTCTGTCAGAGTTTATGGAAATCCGCCGATGCGATCGTATGACGTCAGTGACAGATAAAGTATTTAATGCTGATTGGTCACATCTGATCAATACCAGATACATTTAATAAGAAATCAAACCTGCTGCTTTTACATGAAAGTGGGTGAAAAACACACAACAAAGAGTTCGTATCTGGCTTAATGAGCATGGCATGAATATTTGCATACAAATTCCAAGCACTCGATACTTCCCATTACGCCCCATTTGTGAGCATTTGAATGCCTCAATTTGTGTCGATGCACCCAAAGGCTTCCTGGGCATTTTCAAAACGGCACAGCATGCACTGTGATTGGCTGCTTTCTGCTCCTGCAGGTGTAGTAAAGACCCTTGAAGGCTGAGAGAAGCTCACAGAAGGGAACCTCCACTGCAACTCAACATGAAGAAGAGTACTCTCAGGTGTCTCGTTCTCACTTGTTTCTTCGAGGTGGCCCTCTGCGGGTGGAATACGTATGTCAAAAAATCAAAGACATGGTCAGAGGCCAGAGATTACTGCAGAGAGCATCACGCTGATCTGTCTTCAATCAGCAACCGGGAAGAAGATGAGAACCTCCAGCAGCGTCGTAGTCTAAGGGGCTGGATCGGTCTCCAAAATGACAGCCACGATGGGTGGAAGTGGTCGGGAGGGCAAAACGCATCGTTCTTCAACTGGTTAGAAGAGGAGAACCAACCCAATCCCAACAAGGGATGCGTGCTGCACAGTAAAAAAGGCTGGCGAACAATGGACTGCAACAGTAATCGCCGCTTCTACTGTTTCCAAAACACCCTGGTTTTGGTGAAGGAAAACAAGACGTGGGAGGAGGCCATGGAGCAGTGTCGCGAGCAGCACAACGACCTGGTCAGCCTGCCCTCTGAATCCGCTCTGGTCGAAACCCTGAAGACCAGCAAGGAAGCCCAGACAGACCGCGTGTGGACCGGCCTGCGCTACCTGTCAGACGACTGGCTGTGGGTGAACGGTGAAAATGTGAGTTACCAGGCCTGGAGCCGCGCGGAGACGCCACAGCGCCCCGCCTGGACTCACCACTGTGGGGCCCTCTCGCTTAAGGGAGGGCACTTGGAAAGCTGGGACTGTGCAGACAAGCTCAATTTTGTTTGTGATACGAATACGATGAGTTCCCCATGATGGATAATAGAGAATGCTCTTGCTCTATAAGCATTTGCCACTTGATTAAAACAAAGGAATAAAGGTAGCATAATGTTCTTTAACTGTTCTTAAAATATATCCATGAGAAACGAATTAAGAGGGCTTTCACACCCAACCCAGCTCCGTTTGCTGGCAGATATGTGATTTTTACCTGGATTTCAAAAGCTAAAATACAAATAAATCCATCTGTTGATCGTGAAACCTGTTCAGGGAGTCATGTCGTTGATCTGTAGCCAAGTATATAACCTATTTATGCAAATCAACACGTATGCACGTCAGTGCAGGTGTTTTTCCTGATTAATAGGTCAAAAGCTGGTAAAACGGCTTTATGTTTATCCAACTCTGTTCCAGCGATCCCACAGTTGTACACCTCATGCGTGTTTTCCGTGCGCTTCCCGAACGTTCGCATCTGAGAGAGCGCTAAGGGATTGTCTCTACCGGTTTGTTATTATCCATCATAACACGTGGCCAATTTGCAGTCTAATAATACTAATACTGCTGATACTAAGTTATTTCTTTGTGAGCTTTGATTTGAATAGAGTTTGATTTCCCCACGAGGGTCCTCACGATGCAGGACGACGAATCTTGGTTCGTTTGTAAAAAATTCGGTGTGAACAGGAACCGGACTAAAGTGCAACATTGTACCCCCCCCCCCCCTCCCTTTGTCCAAACGAACCGAACTACGAGTGTGAAAGCACCCCAAGAGCTGAAATAGTTGTGATGTGATTTTGATTCAACTGTAACACCAATGCTATGCATGTTTACTGCTGATTTATTGAAAATAAATAATCAAAAAGCTTTACTCTGGGTCATTACCTGCGTATCACTCGTGTTATGCACACATCTTTCTACAGACATATTCAGCTGCATTCATTTCTTCATCCTTTGTGCGAATAGATGTTAAATATTCATGAAAGCCAACTTGTGTTTTCACTTCAAGACATAATGAGTAAAGATTAGAAATACTAGTCATCTGCAAACTGGTTCACTGATTGGCTGATATGTCTATGATCCCAAACGAAAGATAATATCCTTCATGTAGTATACATTTTCAGCATTTTCAGTTTATATTTAGACCTCCTTTATATCAAAATAGAAAACTGTTGGCAGTTAAATCTGTATCTTGACAACAAAACAATAATGTTGTTGCCTCATAATAATACCAGCGAGTGTTTTGGATACAAAAAGGTTATGATTTATGGGCTCCTGATGGCCGCGAAGATTGTGTCACACAACATGTGGTCGCTCTGGGTGTAGATACTCTGGAGAGGGAGCATGTGACTCTTAATGTGTGTGTGTGTGTGTGTGTGTGTGCGTGCGTAGCCACAGCAAATTAACCCCTGCTGTCATTCTAGCTGATGTGACCTTTTTCAAACCTACTTGTTACACTGACGGCCTACACACGCCTGATGTAAAGGTTCACTTGGCGAGCCCGCTTGGCTAGAGGCTTCCACTGTCTGTACAGCTGAGCGGGGCAAAGGTCAGCACGGTGTTTGCCGACAGCACCTCAGCAATGACTGCGAACAAGGCCGTATCACTCCGTCGCTGCAAATTATTCCTACAACAACAAACAGGACAACATGTCAGTGCTTTTTACACCGACATCCAATCTCTCATTCTTAACACAATAAGCAGGGCTACAATGTGAAACCTCCATGTTTTGTTATGCATGCGTATTTAGTTTTCCAATTTATTTGGCATACATTCCTTGCTTAAGAAAACTTCAACGTGTGGACATAAGGAGCCAGCGATCTTACCGCTAACTTTATGATTGATGGCTGACCAAGCAACTCCTGAGCTACAACTCAAAACTTGTCACCACATGGAAATGATCGGGTGAATTTTTCATACAATCTGAAGCTTTCCGTAATAAGTGTAGCATCCCCGGCTGAATAATGGGCTGGAGTCTTTAACTGATGGTCCATACATCTTTATTGAACACACCGTAAGAACTATGAGGAAAATAAATAAAGACAAACGTTATTGAACACTGTTTAGCATCTTCCCTATCCTTCCCTCTAACATGCTACATTTAACCACACGGTGGTGCCTTCGAGCGGAAACAGCAGTTTGTTAGATTGAGCTCTTTCATTAATGACACAAAACAGAAAAAACGTAGCTACCTACAACAATATTTTCCAAAGAATGAGTTTGAACAGGTACTAACCTTCTGCCCATATCGGCCAGGTGCTAAACTAACAAAACCGTAACCTTCCTTGTTTTTAATCACTTTTTACCGTCCCTTAGGCCAGGGGTTCTTAACCTTTTTGACCTCGGGGCCCAACTTTTCAAGTACAAAGTGTCCTGGGGCCCATTCAAATGTTAACACTATTAGTTTAACTAATTGATCTCACTCTTGGTTTGATTTGTATTCAATAACTATATTGTTACCTGTTCAACTCTACCCCTATTTTGGAGCAAAACCTCTTAAAATGACATACCCAAATTAAAATGGCTGTAGCTTCTGAACCACTGTGACTATATGCATGAAAAGTGTCAGAAAACCTGTAGGTCATATAGAAACAGAGCAGTGGGCCTTTGGAGTCAGTACAAATTGAAGATTTTTGTCCGCATAAAATAAAAAAGTATCTTTCAGTATAAATAACTCCCTGTGGCTGTATCTGTACAGGTAAAGGACAGTATAGGGCTGTAACTACACTATCAGTGAACAACTGCCTCAAATTTGAAGAAGATTGGACAAAGTATGACGATTCTACATTATTTCTTCCATGAAGAGATCCAGGCGGAGCTCTAAAAGGATATTTGGAGACCCAAATGGACACATGGAAACCAAATGATATTCTGACACACTAAAGGTGTTTCTCCCTTTATATTTTGATATTATATTATTTTCCTTTTATTTTTAGCCTTTGCAAATTGCAAAAACTATGTATATATGGTCGAAGACGTGGTATGTGAGTAGCGGACTTACTGTGCGTAATGGCTGCGACAGAGCTCACGATCGAGTATGCGGGCAGCTCATTTACGCAAGGTTATACGTTGGTTGACGGCTTATAGAAGAGGAAGATAAGGTTTGTACTATAAGTACTAGCGTTTTCTGAAGCCACTAGCTCCATGGTAATGTCCGCTAGTACATTGTCGGGTCTGTAATGTGTCTTTTTCAGTTGAAATGCAAACACGGCCATGTTTTGTGACGTAGTTTGCGCAAGCAAGCCGTAGGAACGGGAGGGGAGGGGATCGAGGACGCCGGCATCCTCGCGGAGTTGAACAGGCAAAACCCTTGTCAAATAAATGAGATGATACAATGTGATGATCGCAAAGACATTTATTTATCATGTGTATATAAACCTGCATACACAACAAGAAACCCAACAGGCTTTCCCACGAGCGTTGGATGTTTCGTCGCCAGGTGTCGCTTTAGTTTCGAAGGCTTCAGTGCTTCGTTTGATAGCATTAGCCCACATTCCACACACTGAGCCCTCGGCTCTGCCTCGTTGCCTCCGTTCACAAAGCCGTACTTAAGAAAGTCAGGATTGTACTTGCGCACACATTTAGACTTTT
>NW_022280090.1:1052851-1061300 GCF_004355925.1 Anarrhichthys ocellatus | reverse complement strand
GGGGTATGGCACCACTGTCGTCTTCATTTTTTCTTTTTAAAAATGTATCCATAACTTTCGCTACAGGCTAGCGGCTAGCTGAGTGTCGTCTTCTGCTTATTGTAGCTTGTTAAACAACTGGCTGATGCATTACCGCCACCAGGTGGTGGGAAGCTATATTGTAACTGAGCGTCTCATGGAGAACAGTAATATCTCTGGTGTCTTCAATTGATAACCTATGCGGTCCCGCGGCCCTCGCAGCCCACAGGTGCAAAACTGAAAGTTTTTTGCGGCCCTCTAGGTGGCGCTTGCGGCCCAATCGTTGTTAAGAATCACTGCCTTAGGCGACTTTTCGTTTCGTACCGCTTCCTACGTCCGGTTGTGTACCTTCAAAATAAAAGCGCAACAGGAAATGCACCGACTGCAGTGACAAAACGTCCAAAATAAAAGACGTAAAAAAAGAACACTTAAAAAACTAGCCCTGCAGTTAAAAATGTACCCAAGTTATATATAAAAGTATAGAAGTATTTTCAGCAAAATGTACTCAGATTTTAAAAGTGAAAGTAATCATTTTCCAGCATTGCCCTCTTTCATAGTGATACATTATCATACAGTACAGGCTGCTTTATGTTATTGGATTAATATTACACTCATACCCATTTTAGTCAGAGTGGAGCTAACCCCTTTATATTCTAGTGGGTAGTTTAACCTGCAATAGTCTACACATTGTATACTATGATCATATATAAAAATGAATCTGCAAACCCCAAAGCTGTCAAAATAAGTACAATAATTAGTAAGTAGCCTACCTCCAAAGTCCAACAATTTTTTTAAAAAGTAGCATGGAAATATTCACAAACAGTAACGTTAGGCCTACAAGTATCTCAAGTACAAATACAGGTGACTTTCCACGTCAGCACACGTGCACTGATGGGAGACAAAAAATGAGGCTAATGATGGCAAAATAATGTGATTTGGGTGAAGCAGAAGTTGAGCACAGCCATGGACTACAGATAGTAAATACTGTGGCTCCACCTACTGGGAGTCCTTCGATATTCCAGCTATTATGACACTAAACAACATTTTGTCCTGATTAGTCCCAGAGGGTTTTGGCCCAATCCCAATGTCCCCCCTAAAGCCTCAAACCCTGAACCCTCAAGGACTTACTGACGTCACCTGGTAAGTGGTTGAGTGTGAGAGACTGTGAGGGCTTGAGATGGTGTAAATAGGTATGGGACAGCACTTTGCTGCAACATATCACGTTACCATGAAAACGACAATGCATATGATGTATAATTGTGTGTATTTATTTTATACTTTGTACTCCCTGATTTGAACGTCTTCAGGCTCTTTCCTCACAAGATGAGAGGTAATTTTATAGAATTTATTTACACGTTTTTCTCAAAACAGCTTCAATGACAAAATCAAATATTTGATGAATAACTAAATAAATATTCTCTGATTTCATGTTTATTTTTTGTTCCATCTTTAACCCTTAATGTTTCTGAGTACATTTATTATGACAGGCTGAACACACGTGACCCGTCCTCTTTGTTTACCTTTTTTTTTACGTCTCATGCGTCCACTGGTTACCCGGTGTTTAACGTCACATTGCAATGATTTGTGGGTAATTCCCTTCGGCTAAGTCAGCATACCATGCTGACTTACGGAAAGGGTTCATAAAGGGCTCAAGATGTCTGCGAGAGAGCCCTCAAACACTTGACGATTTGACAGTGGGACATCCCTAAACCCTCACGGACTTCGCGGGAGCGCGCCTCAAAGTCCGTGAGTCCGTAAGGGGGGACATTGGGATTTGGCCATGGAGTGTTTGAGGGCTCTCTCGCAGACATCTTGAGCCCTTTATGAACCCTTTCCGTAAGTCAGCATAGGATGCTGACTTAGCCTAAGGGAATTACCCACAAATCATTGCAATGTGACGTTAAACACGGAATAACCAGTGGACGCATGGAGACGTAAAAAAAAAAAAGGTAAACAAAGAGGACTGCTCACATGTGTTCAGCCTGGAATGTTAAATGTACACAGAAACATTAAGGGTTAAATATGGAACAAAAAATAAACATGAAATCAGAAGATATTTATTTATTTATTCATCAAATATTTGATTTTGTCATTGAAGCTGTTTTGACAAAAAACGAGAAAATAGATTATATAAAATTACCTCTCATATTGTGAGGAAAGAGCCTGAAGACGTTCAAATCAGGGAGTACAAAGTATAAAATAAATACGCACAATTGTACATCTTATTTGTGGACGTTGTCATAGTAACGTGATATGTTGCAGCAAAGTGTTGTCCCATTCCTATTTACACCATCTCAAGCCCTCACAGTCTCTCACACTCAACCACTTACCAGGTGACGTCAGTAAGTCCTTGAGGGTTCAGGGTTTGAGGGTTTAGGGGGGACATTGGGATTGGGCCCATGATTTGACAGTGGGACAGTCCTAAAGCCTCACGGACTTCGCGGGAGCGCGCCTCAAAGTCCGTGAATCCGTAAGGGGGGACATTGGGATTGTGCCTTTGATTTTCATATGGTTGAGTGAGTCTGCGGTATAGCCCGCCAAAATATGAGTGACGTAACTGGCTAATTACCGTAAGGGACAGTAAATTGGAGCAGTGAGTCACGTCAATTACGGTAAATTACACTCAAGTGAAGCAGTGAGGAGCGAGTTACATAAATCAGTGTACAGTCAACATTGAGTGGCTTATAACCAACATACAATCTATACTGAAGCTCTGTTTATGATTCAGACAAATATTCAGTTAAGTTGATGTAAAAAGGGCATTCAAAGAGCAGCACACTCCGAGCCTTTTAAGAGTGTTACACTGCCATCTATTGCAACAAAATCTACATTACAGTTACGTTTTGTTTTTTTTGTCTCGTCACCTCTCAAATTGCTGGATCTGTTACCTATCATTATTATCAAATATTACAAAACATTATTGCTACAAAGAATAATAATCCTAAAGATGAAAATACCAGACCAATAGGTCCATGGGCGAATGCAATATATTGTGGATATTATGACACCTTAAAAATCACCAGAGGTTATATAGCAGGTAAGTGTTGACAAAACTAGACTTTTGTGCGTAGCATACAGGACAGTGTTTTTAACCTTTTTTGGCCTTTGACCTGGTTCCCAATCTCTAAATCCATATTAAATAGTATTCTATTTCTTATGTAGGTTATCCTATATGGCCATCGACAGGCTGTGGTATGCACTTCCTGTGCCCATAAACATAAAAACGTGTATTTCATTTTGTCATGCTGCTGTAGCAAAATAAGAAATACGACATCTGGTAGCCGCGTCAAAAGGAGGTGCATTACGGTAAAGCGGCGCCCATGTGATTACTCCGATGTTTGTAAACATGCGTCAGCCACATGTGATTTTGACGATGAGGAAGGACTCCAGCCAACCAGCGGCCAGGGGAGTGTCGTGGGCGGGGTTCCCGTGTTGCGCTGTGGAAAATCGTTCGGGGGATACACAGTGATAACGTGCGCTCCCAGATTGATAAGAGCGACATCAAGACCGGACTGACCGTTCGCCCGAGGACCGGGTCTGAGTGGCGCCGGTCGGAGAAATGGATGAGACTCCTTCGGCACTGGAGGGAGACATGCTTGGGATCAACACGTAAGTTATTTATCTTATTATAGGGAGAGCGACATAATGCTGCGTACGTTGCGTCGAGAATACCACCATGTAATTAAAAAGCATTCGAGTGCTGTGTGAATAGGTCACATTAAAAGCCCCGAGTCGCTAACGTAAAAGTGTAAAGTTTGATGAAATAAATAAAATAAAAAGTCCAGTATTTGCAGGCAAACAGGAAGCGAGGTCGTGTTGATTAAAACGGGTTATAAACACTTTTTTGAGTGTCTCATCATCGACATGACAACAGGTAAATTAAACTGCGTCAGCCGACAAAGCCACATGGAATCCAGCGGGAATTTCCGCTGCGATGGTGGAGCGTGATGTGACGGCATGACAGCAGCGGTGCTCGCACTGAAACTTGAGAGTTGTGCCCGATTTTAATGAAGAAATGAAGATATCAACAAAGCGTGGAAGCGGCGGGATGGCGTGCGAAGGAAGAGCTCGGAATAGGATGCTGCGCAGGAGATGGACAGTGCGTAATCCTGTTGTGGGAGAGCAGGACGATGTTACGCAGTTCATATTGGCACGGTCATTTAACACCTCATGGTGTTGTTCCCCCCCCCTAAGTGTTATCAGAAATAACTGACAATTAAAAGAAAAAGAATAATAATAAATAGAAAGCAGGATAAAGATACTTTCCAAACATGGTCGCGCACATTGGCGCACGGAGGGCTGCTTTATTGTTTGCGTAATCTTGTTGGAAATAAAAACAACAACAACGTACGCTTCACAAACGAGCAACACAGTGGTGACGCAGCTTGTTTTGTCTCTCGGATGTCAAACAACATTTTGCTGCGTCACGGAGATCCTAGTAGGACCTTAATAGTAATCTGGCTTTTTAGTGCGCACTTGATATGATGAAAACAAGCTCTATTTCCAAAACACAGGGGGTGCTATTGAGTAACACAACCCTTGGGCTCTAGTCATCTGCTGTAAAGGGATGTTGACATACAGGTATTCCTCATCTCCAACCTGAATACCAATTGTTTCACTTTTTTTCCCTTCTTTTTTTTTTTTTTTTTTTAAATCTGGGGCCTTTTTATTAATCCCATTTTGTACTGCTAATATGGACAAATATATTATGATTATGTAACTAAAGCCTTGAGCTTTCCATAACTGAGTTGTAGCTTTGTAGTCCTCCAAGCTGAGAGAACCATTTAGCGGGATTTGTCTCCCTTTACTAGACCTTTGTAATGCACACCTGCCAAAGCACAATAGGACACTGACATGCCTGATGGGATGTTGCCGTTGACACCGGGCCTCTCGAACCTTTCCCCGATGACTCCGGTGAAGGAGGGCCTCCTGCCGGAGGGAACGGGAGGTAAATAAGTGCACCTCACCTCTCTGTGCCTCTGACGTGAAAATGAGACGCAGCAGGAGGAGCGAACTCCATCCTGCCAAGTGGATTTGTTCGCTCGATGGATGAATCAGCAGTAGACCTCACGAGTTGCAAAACCACTGGCAAGGTAATGGAAAGAGAGAGAGAGGGAGAGAGAGAAGGGGGGGAGGGGAGGAAAGGGGAGCTTTAGAACTTTAATTATGTGTACTAAATAGAAACTTGACTCCCGAGGGAATGTCACTATGATAGTTTTTAAACAAACAGGTAAAGGTCATGGGAGGAAGTAGCCGATGGTCAATGGGGGCCGAGTAGCATCCCTCGTGCTTATTTGCATCATTCTAAACATACAAACTCTACTTTATGTCAGATGTTCATCACAATATTTTAGTTCCGACTGGGAGTGTCCTGTGCAGTCCTGATGTTTACAATGCCACAAGAGGCTGACCAGCACAACAAGCGACCCACTTTCCACAGACAAGAAAAACGTGACCTCAATAGTTATTTTGCCATTCTTCGAGGGAGGGGCCGCTGCCTCTCACGTCAAACAAACAGGTCAAGAGAAGCTGAATGCGATGCGCTCAACCTAGGTTTATTCAAAGTTCTCTTGGAAATCGATCCCTCGCTTTCTCCAACTGGAGCAACTGCAATTCAGCAAATTGCTGTCGGGCCAAAACTAGAAGCAGCAAACGAGCCCTTTTAAAGGACTCCCGGGGTGAATCTGCTGGATGGATGTGTTCGCAGCAGAGGGGGGGGCATCATCTGTGCCCCCCCCCTCTTAACAAACGTCAGAGGAAACTGTGAGCCTTTTTAAAAACAAACCCCTCACCGTGCAGATGACAGAATAGGAGCTGGCGCGGAGCCAGGAGATGACGGTGCTAAAATTAAACTCGCAGCGCTGCCGGCCTCGCTGGATGGTGATGTATTAATAGACAGGTGTGAGGCGGCGTTGGTTTGCAGGTGTCATTAGCAGCTAGACGGCTAAAGTAGGGGAAAGGACACCTGCTGAAACCCGGAAGTTAACTCTCTAGTTTTCTCTGTGCAGAGGTATTACGTTCTGTAAATATGTCTTTAAGATATACAGTACGCTGCCTCACGCGCATCTTTAAAATGTGCATACGCTTTTATCTCCAGTTATCTAACTCGTAGAGCCACTGGTGTTATCAGCCAGACATCGGATATTTCCCAACAGGCGGAGAGGGAGCCAGATACACGGTGACAAAAAAAACTGTAAATCAACTCTTCCATCTGCGGCCTCCGCAACAAACAACAGTGCCAGGCTCATCTGAACGCGTCGCAATTTTGTTGCCCTGAGGTGAAGGTTGCTGCGACGCAGAGGGAGATGCACCCCGAAGCTATTGCAAAGATCCAAACAATCCGTCCGTGCAGGAAGTGAAGCGCGTGCCACGCTTGGCTTCGATCGGTCCAGGTCAAGTATCGCGTGAACACATTAACAACAACTTTATACTTCATATATACTTTATATCTAGATATGGGTCAATGACATGACATGCATATTTTTGTGTCCGAGTCCACTATTTCCTTTTAAAATAATTGTATCAATTCGTGACATATATCAGTTCATTCTATAAAACCTATCCAGTTTTGATACATTTTCAGTACAATCAAATAATATAAATTATTTTATGTTTTGGCTTCTCAAACCCTGAAAATGTCAGGCGGTGCACCTGTCCTAGCAGATGAACAGACTAAGAAAACTATTGAAAAATGTATTGAAATGATAATAAATTCAAAATAAAATACTATGGCATGCTTTTATTGTTGTAACGATTCAAATAAACCAAATTTTTACAAATACCAATAGTTTTAAGCTGTTGCGATAATTTAAAAACTTTTGTCCAGCAATTTGAATGTTGTAAAGATGGGACTTTTATTATAAAATTAAAGTGGAAAACAGTAAACAGGTTATTGCATCATCAAGAGGACCTCAACTGATCTTTATAGCAGAGTGAAAATGTTTTTATATCTCTTTTGAATATTGATAAAAAGAGCTACTTTCAACTTATAGGTAGAGTGGTTCACTTTCCATGTCAGGGCGGTACAACCAATGTAGAAAAATGTTATTTTATCATAAATGTCTTTATTCTATTTAAAATGTATATGTATGAAGTTGTTAGCAAGAACAAAAGCTAATGCTAGTGTCCTAGTAGATGCCTGTTTAATTTGAAATCAGTTGCAAATGTCAGGTGGTGCAACTGCAGAGAATGTCACTCTATGATATTATATTTAAAGCTCTAACATTATATAAAAAAAAATTCTAAAGTTTAACAGTGTTAAGTTAACTATATTATACACTTTCAAACAATTTTTCATGATATTAATGAATATTGTTTAACTATTAAGGATGCCACTGTCAAGTAAAGCAAAATCAGCACAACGCAGGGAGCAGGCAACAAGTCATGTATCGAGTGTGTGCAAAACGCTGCTACAATGAGGTAGAAGCTGCACCACCCCAGGCGGAAGCGACTGTGGTTTTGCCTATTCCAGTTATGTGCTAAACATGATTACTATGAAATATTTACTTCTTTTACTTAAAAAGAGACTGTTGATTAAAAGCATGTTGTTGTATTTGAAAAGAAAAATGCAAATTTTCTGCATATTTTGCTGTGATTACTAATATTGTCAGGTGGCACAACTGATAAATGTCATGGTGGTGCGACTAGGTAAAATATTAATTTAAAGCAATGAATAATAGGTTAAAGTGAATTTTTTTTGCTTGATATGATGTGAAGAACTATTTTATTGAATGTATTCATTTGAATATTTATATTATTATGTTTCTCTGTTTAAATGTAAAATCAAAAGATAAATATACTAAATACCTGGCCAAGAGAACGCAATTATGATAAATTATTGTATATATATATAAAACACAACCACAAAATACGATGTGTTAGACACAGTAGACACTCTAAGGGATACTTGTCAGAAATTTCAGTTTGAATAAATATTAGGAATATATATATTTTTTTATAAATATGTGGTTGAGCCACCTGACATTGTTTAGCCTGTGAAGTTAAAAAATACTGTTAAAAACTATTTAAAATACTATGAAAAGTTGGTTCACAACTTAGACTTGTTTCACCACATTTTTCCAGACACAAAAATATGCATTACATCCATTTTGAAGATAATTTTTAAAATTACCTTTTTAGAAGCCTTGTTTGTCAATGACCCATATATGTTATATCTATATATACTTTATATCTATATATACTTTATATATATCCATCCCAGAATGTTGTTTATGCATATAGTAATAATATATATAACATGAATAGAAATATGGTACCTTTGGGCCAAGATATTCTGAACTTTTCCCTGATTGCTCAAATGTTGAGAGGCGGTTTAAAAACATATTACCTCGATGAGTTTGCCCCTCTCACTCCTGATAAATTAAGACCTCTAATCTGTAAGAGGATTAACCACCTACTCTGTTTACACATG
>NW_022280090.1:1000355-1052751 GCF_004355925.1 Anarrhichthys ocellatus | reverse complement strand
CCCCTTTTACACCAGCACCATCGACCCCCCCCACACACACACACACACACAGTTGTGCATCACCCACTGTAAAGTGGCTCTGCCTGTGACACAGACTGCGCTCCGCGTGTTATTTTATTCTTCTCCTCAACCAGAAACATTTGGTCAACAGGTTTGTGATTGAAGGATTATTGTTAGTTATTTTTAAGCTGCGATGTGTTGCTGGACAGTTCACACAGTTCGATATTGCGTCCCTAAATGAAAACCATCAGTTGCTTAATTGATATTTGTTTTTGTTTTAAAAAGGGGCTGGTGCGCCTTTAACAAGCAGTAGATGGTCAGGTGACTTGGCAAAAAAAAAAGAAAGAAGCTTTGACGCAGAAAGCAGCCTCTGCACACACAATAGCTTGTAGTAAATAGAGCAAGCGAGAGGTAGATGCAGAGTTCACAAATAGCAGGGTTACGTGGGAGGAGTCAGAGTAGCAAAAACAAAGAGGAGACGGATGAAAGAAGCTGTTTTTTTTTGGCCTTCAAACTACACTGTCTGCCTGAGTTATTCTCGAAGCTGACACTGTACGCTTGTAAATACTGGGAGCGCTTGTCGAGAGGGAGGATATTTAAATCTTTTTGTTATGGTCAAAGTAGTTAAAACAACGATGGCCATCACAAAGGCCCAAATTTCATTACCTGCGGCGAAAATATAACCAATCAGCACAACTGCTGCTGGTTTAGAAGCCAAAACACTCAAGCAGGAGTGAAGGAGTGAAGAGGATTAGAGAGTGACAGACAGGGAAACTGTCCCCGAAAGACACATGAAGGTTTTGGATTAGTTGCTACGTCACCTTTTCCCATCAACGGGGACAACAAGTGTCTGAGACGCTGACGAGGCAGATAGCGGCGGCCCTTTTAATGCCGGACCTGCAAATAGAATTCACCACATGAATTGCCTTGGTTATCGTGCTGTCATTTCAAAATGACAGAGAAAGTCTCAAACGAGCTCTCCGTGGACATACTGTGCTGCCTCATAGCAGTGCACAGCAGGGCTTCATACTAATGAGTCCTTACCTATTTTAGGACCTGGCTCTTCCATCTTGCGCCACAGTCAACGACCAGGACCAGGAGCGGCACTGGATGAACCCGAAGGCAGACCCAGGGGAGGACACGCTACCCTATTGTGCATTACAACGAAGTCTGCAGGGAGCTGCGGGAGATCTGTTTTTCCACAGTGTGATTCATAGACAGTTTTTGTCGGGGTTCATCTCTGGTGCCAGGCCGCTGCCGTGCCCATTCTGGCACCGAGATCATGGTTATCTGATGCACTTCTAATGCAAGGAATTGAGCCGCAGTGTCACTCTCAGAGGAGCCGGACATGACTCAGTGGTTCCTCTCATTGGTCCCGATGCCAGCAAAGACTCTGCATCTTCCCGAGTTTCTGGCTCCACTTCTGTTTGTCTGTCTCTCTCTTTCGGAAAATATGAATAATAGATAATTCCAGGGATAGATAATACGATCAGCACAAATATACGGATCTCAAATGTATCAATCTGTAGACTTAGAATATGCTACATTTATAGTCAGTAAGAAAAAGAAAAAAGGATTTTAATGTGTCTCAGAAATCGGTTAACTTTACGAAATAGCCACGAGAAGAACAAACCTGTGTCCTGAAGAGCAGATGATGTATCTATGAAGACAGTGTCCTCTTAAACACGCCGTCATTACAAAGAAAGTGCGTATGTGAAGCAGTTTGCGCAATACTGGAAAAGAGAGTCCATCTAATGGAAAATAAGATTAGCTTAAATAAACACGTTGATCAATTCAATCATCATAAGATACTGACACGGAGTCTGGCAGAGTCCCATGTCTGATTGTGAGTCAGTCATCAAAAAAATATGTTTCAAAAGTGATGAATAATAAGAAAAGTAATTTTTTATTTTTTTTTCTTATTGCAGAAAGGAGGCATAACTTCCGAATGTTTCTTCTTAAAGGCCTCCTCCCCAGGGAACTGGTTTCAGATGGTGTCTTAGAGTATAAAATCCTGTCTAGCACCATTTGAAATCGGTGTTCTTGAGCGGGATCAGACTTTCAGGAATGACAGCAGTGAACAACTTCAGTTCACCAAGTTGCCAGCGAGTTTAGTGTCAGTCACACTGGATTGCAGAGTACGCTCATGGTGACCAGAGGAACAGAAGGTGCTGGCCACCCTCTCACCAAGGATGACCGTTTTCGTCTGGTGTTCAGAGTTTCCATCATGTCTAGCACCATTTGAAATCGGTTACAATGAGGAGAGACCATCAACGGAGCGTTTGCTTCAGCAGCTGCATGATGAGCTTCCTTCAAGTGCCAGAAGATGGCAGCATTGAGCTGGTTATGGGTTCCTTTTTGTGAGTCTGTTTGCTCTTCTTGACGATTCAGTTTCTTCTTCAAGGGAAAGACACACCAGGTGAATAGGGTAAAAAAGACAAACCCCTCTGTAAAAACCCTCATAATATGACTGAAACTGTAAAGTTTTGTGTATAAGTGTTACTGAAGTGGAGACTTCTGGCTCAGTTTTTTAAGTTTCCTGAAATTAAATATGCAAATTTGGCATTATCTAATAGTAACTTTTAGTAAATTTAGGAGAAATCTATAAATGAAATATGTGAATAAATAAACGTGTATTTTGGATGTTTTTTAAAATAAAAATATAAGAAATTGTTTATTTGTCTTTGATATGATTAATGTTCAGTTTCAGTGTGTTTTTGCATTCTTTACTTGTCATCACCGTGACTGTCTGGTTTTCAGAGAGACAGAAGTTTGGCATCAACTACCGTAAAGTGTTATCGAACCATTTCTTAATATAACCCGACTGCAGAGGCAAGCATTTTGAGTTTTTGCACTTTAAATAAAATAGGACATTGAACAGGAAGTTGGCAGAAAAAAACCAATAATGACTCTGCACTCAGTTGCCAGTTTATTATGTACACCTAGACAAAACAAATACCACAGACCTGTAATCAATCCTTTTCTGGAAGGTTATTATTTAGATTGTGTAGTTAGAGAGGTGTTCATTCAACTCTAAGGTCATTTTGGAGTTTGTGCTGCTCTTGAATTATATTGCATTATGCTGACAGGTGTTTCTATTATTTTGTCCATCCCACTTTGAGCCAAATAACAGAAACATCCCTCCCAGTGTCCCTGTATGTATTTGAGCATAAATATTTGTGTAAATGACCAACAACACTATAGCAGTCGCTGTGCCAGCAAAATCCTTTTGCAGGTGATATGTTGAGCATTTTGCTGCATCGCTGTTATGAAGTTTAGATCTGCCATCACTATGAGCATCATTTGACTCTGAAAAGTCTCCTCCTCAATCCTCAGCCGACATTTCCTCTAACAGGGCCCACACAGTCGTCCACCACAGCATTCTAATGACTCCCCACTACTTTCTAACCTTCTCAAATGGAGCGATGTTGGGGAGCCAAAGCTAAATTGAAAAGTCTTAAATTACTTAATGGCTAGCCTTGAAAGGGGGGAGAAATCTCCCTCAACAGCATGACCTTATTTATATCCCAGGAGTCAGGAGAAGCCAATCTGGCGAAAAGGGCGAAGATTTATTCTTAGAGTGTGTTGCCATACCAACAGTAAACAAGAACATGCTCTATTGAGTGTCTTTTGACTTCGGAGCAAATGTGAGTCACAAGGAGTGTTTCCGCAAAGAAACATGTCATAGTCAGCAGCATCATCATCACCGTCAATGCTTGATTGCACCCAGTTCTGCTTTGACTTGCCCTGTCTGCTTCACTGGGATATGGTTAGGTGTGACTGGTATCCTCGGTTGCATAAACCGTTCATTCAGAATTTTCCTTCAACATCAGCAGATGTGGTAGGAGGACGGACGAAAGCACAGATGGGTCATAGTAGACATGAAGATTTAAAGTAAGACTGTGGCATTTAAAAAAGAAAAAATAGCGTGTTAGTTATTGTATTTATCTCACAAGCCAATCAGAGCAGACTGGGCTTTTTCTGGAGGCGGTCTTAAAGAGACAGGCGCTAATGGGAAGCGTTTCCGAGGGTGAATACAGGTATATTCAGACAGACTGTACGAGTGAAATAATGTATTTTTTGAACATTAAATCGTGTAAACACATTCTAACAGAAACCTAAAATACAAGTATGAACCTGAAAACGAGCATGATGTGTCCCCTTTAACCTTTGTTACGACCGGCTCGGAAGTCGCAACACAAGGAGGGACACAACACCAAGTTAGATTCAGAAACACACGGGTGCCAGTTTATTACAGGACACATAAACCGTAATGTGCAAATCTAACTGAAGACCAGGGACTGGTGCCAGGCAGACGAGAGAGAGCGAGGGCGGAGCAAGGAGGCGCTTATGTAGGTAACCCACATCTTCATCCAGGTGCCCTCAATCACTCGTCAGGGAGCTGCACCTAGAACTCAAAAGACACAGAATACACACACATGCGCACACACACACACACCCAAGCACAAACACTCACAGCAGGACATAGAACCATCCGTAACACCTTTGGTAATCAAAAACTAGTTTGTGCGGAATGTCGTCCAACAACGTCTAAAGGCAAACGTGTCTATAGTCAACACTCAAAGGCAAGGTAAAAATGGTGACACGCAATCATGGGTTAAATACAGGCATAACAACGCACACCTTCAGACAATCTTCCCTGGAAGGCATACACAGTGTGGCACACATTTGCACACACAAAGAGTGACAGAAATGGCTAAATAATGAAGTGGGGGCTGCGTGAAGTGGGTGTGAATGTCAGATTGTCGGTTTCACAGAAGTTACAGAAATTGTCTGAAGCAGCCGATGAAATTCCATCGCCGGAAAAGTGTGAGCGGAGGGGTTGAAGACGCAGCGCTAACCATCCGACAGTATACCTCCTTTATTATACATTTGATGTTATTTAATAATTGGTACTTTGAGTGAAAAAGGCCGCTGTTCAATAAAAGTTTAGTCCTTAAAAATCAGAACCACAGCTCAACACTGACATGTAGTTAATGCGCTCATTGTTAGCGATACATCTACACTGTATATAAGTATAAGTTGTGTGAAGCTCAAGTACAACCAACAATCCATACTGTTGAAGGTGCTTACAGTAAGAGCGGCTCTATTAAAAGCATGTAAACATTTACTTTGAGATCCCTGCGCCGCTGATGGTATTCACGCTCAACATCTGTTTCTGTTCTAATGCTGAGGCCTCAGTGGGAACCATTTATGTCTTGTTTGTCTTAACTTTAAAGATCTCCATCCGCCCTACTCACGAGAACAACTTTAAAGAGTCCTTCACCATCGAGTGCTTTCATCCTGTTTCATTCTCCTTTTTTTTCCCCTCCACGAAGCAAAGTCAGTTGTGCCATAGCCGCTCACCACTTACCACACTGTGCGTAACTATGGAAGTGATTCACAGATACATAAATCATAAACAAAGCTGCGTGTGACACAGCATTCTCCAGTCGTGGTTCGTGTGTAATGCCACAGAAAAGTGTTATAGCCTGAGTTGTTTACAAAGTGTAAAAGTGCATTACTTCCTCTGAGATCCGCCCCCAGTCATGCTTTAACACGTGGCTGGAGCGGGATAAAGTTGAGGGTCTCATGGAGGGCTGGCGGGCAGATTTCCTCCTCCTTGTGCCCTGACACACGATAAAGACTGATGATCATGGTTTCATGATCTTGAAATGTTAATATTATGGGAGCCAGTTTTAACATCCAGCTGTGATGCATTGTATTTGATTGTAAACTTCCTCAAAGAGAGAGATTGATTTGGTAACTTAGCTAAGAACGAGCACGACCCGTTTTCTGTGCGAGTACATCCCGGTATGAAACACACAGGCCTGGTAGCTTCAGCGAGAAACTTCACTTCTGCCCCTTTTGCGTTTGTAGTCTTTCAAATGACGTATTTTCACGGTCTTATACTTCAGCAGTTTGATGACAAACAGTTAGCTAGCTAGCGCGCCAAGCTAACGGCGGTATTGGTGACGTATATTGTGCGAGACAAGAGATGTAGTTCACTGATCGGTTAAGTGATTATAGCACAAATCTATGACAAACTTGACGACTTTCCTAAGGAGCAAAATGATCTTTTCCACAGACAAACATCGTGTAATTCATTTAAGATGTAATTCAAACAGGATATGACTTGAATCTTCCAGCTCACCTCCAGCTTCATCTGGTCATCAATGTCCTTACCAAATAGTTCATACCAGTTTATATCAGAATAAATTATTTTCCTGCTCCGCGAAGCTTTTTGTTCATTTCAGTTCAAACATTTAGTTCATTTAATTTTGTATTTATGAGTAAAATGCTTAATGGGAGGGGTTACAATTCTTTATAAATGTGCGAATAAGTACCTAAAAGATGCTTATCCCTGCACATCATCTTAATAAATATACATATTGTATGAAGGGCCACAATTGTTTCTGAATGCATAATGAAAATCTCATCTAAGTTTTACAACCACATTATGGTGTTTTTATTTGTTTTACTGTACAGCATAAACGTATCGTGTTTTAGACGAGTCTCAAAAGTGTAACATCGGTGTCCTCATCGTTTCTGAAGAGCCGTTAAATGCACAAAGTGAATTCCTCTAATAGGATCCCATCAAAGAGGATGGACATGTCATCACCATGTTCCTGTCCTTCTCAAACAGGATAGGGACTCATCAAAACCCAATGGAAAAAACACCCCAAAAAACAGCAGGTGCTGAGTGAAAGATTCGCATTGTCACGTGAAGGCCTCACAATTCGGAACTTGGATACTTTTGAAAATGCCTGATTGGCGTACAAACAAGTTCCTGACAGCCCGATGTTTGGGAGATACGTGTTTTTCAAGGTTGTCTGACAGTGATGACACAATATGAGCTAGGGTGGGTGTGGTACTGTACTTGTTCAGTTGAAAAACAGGCTTTAAAAGAGGAGGAGAGATCAATGCTTCTGACTTTCGAGGGTGGAAAACTTGCTGAGACAGGGAGGACACCCGACGTATTTCCTGCTGTCACTCTACTTCCTCTGGTGAAGCCACTGACAAAAGACTGTTGGAGCGATAGAAGAAGACCAGTTAAGCTGGTTATTCTGTGATATAAAAATAGTACACTAACTGGCTTAAATGTACATTGTTATTTAATTGTACTACATCACCATGGTTGCAAAGCTGGATCACTGGGCCAGAGCCTGGTGTGTGTTGACGGGGAAACCACAGTGTGGACTGGAGGGTGACTAAGCTCTGAGCAATGAGTTTCATATGCTTGATCTCACAACATGTATCTGCCTGTGTTCATGTGTTTTTGTTCACCTGGTTCTGTTGTGGTGTTTTGTTGAACAGATAAAGCTGGTGATATTCTCCATTTTTAGCGATGATAGTGCAGTGGCTCTCGGGATGGCAGCGCCGGGCAGGCGGGCCACCACTTTGGTCGAGACTGAAATGATTTAATACTAAATACTTTAAGACTTATGATTCAATTTTCACAAGCCCATGTACTTTGTGTTTATCACTCATTAGCAAATATTTGCATGGTAACACACTAAACTAAGATGTACTGGCATTTTCCTCAAAGCACCCAAATACAGCCTCACTGAGTCTCACGGGTCTTGTTTCAGTGTGTTGTGTTGTTGTCTCGCTTCAATACTTTCCAACAGCCTCAAACCCTTTCAGACCAAGACGTAAATTCTCAACAACAGGTCACACATATGGACAAAAATAGGGCAAAATAATTTTCCAAAACAGCTGGGCACTGGGGTTTTCTAACAAATGATAGTCAAACTGGAATAAATTGCGTTATTGTGGGAAAGTACTTTCCGTTGTGGATTTGTCACGATACTGAGTTCAGCTCAGTGATGTGGTTTTGAATAGTTTTCAAGCAACAATGGTTTAAAGTTGCTAAATTTGATATTTAGTAGGATCAGTTCATTGTTGGTTTTGGTCTTTTCATGGTATCTGTTGACAATAAGAACAATATAGAATATCTGCAGACTTCAAAATAATTGTTTAAATTCCACAGACAAATGCCTGAAGCTCCAACATAAAAACATCAGATGCCATAAAAGGTTTTTTTCTTCTTCGTTCTTTATGGGGGGAGGGGCTGGGTTTGGAAGATGGTTGATGGACTCCACAAAGACCACCACTGTTGTCAAAGTTTGTCTGCGAAAAGAAACCCTCCTCTCTGGTACTCCACATAACTACGGTGAAGAGTGCACATCCTGTTTATGTTTATGTTTTTCTTTTCCAGAGGATTTCACAAGTTCATTAAAGCATCGTTTCATTCCAGCTAAATCTCAATCACATACACTCAAGCAAACTGTAAAACTTGACCAGAAATGATTTAGTTCTTTTGAAGTCGACACAAGAAATCCCAAAAAGGCCGACTCAAAGCCTCTGGCACTACAACAGACCCGGGTACAATGAAACAGTGTAACCACATTTCATCATGGGGGTTTTCTCTGTACTGGTCCACACCCCTGCCAGGATTAACAGCTTGATCCTTCACTGCTGCCACCACTGAGAATGTAACCATTGAGTTTTTACTTTATGGCACAAAAACTGCTACTTTGCAAGTGAACAATGCTTTAATATGTGCTCCAGGAGTCTTTTTTTTATTAGAAGCTTTTCCCCTTTTAAATATTATGTTGACTTACCTATATTTAACATTTACTTTGTTGACACTTCTTTCAGATCTGGTAGTTGCAGTTTGATCTCAAATATAAGGTTTTTCAGCGATGGCTGCATTAACAAAACCAGCCTGACTCACTTATCAAATGTGCTCCATTCAGTTACACATTGAAGGTCAAAAACATGTTGAACCCTGTCCTGAGAATGTCCCCTCAATAGAACAATAGACAGTGTCAAAAAGAAAGTCAGGGGGCAAAGAATGCAGCTGATTGTATCTTTATCAGTCGCCACTTCAGTCTGCAAACTGAATTCACCACATTGTGTTCCTCTTGAATCACCTTTTCATGAGTCCTCCAAACAAAACCGCACATCTGCAACACTTCGAAAGCAATAGACTAACTAACGAAGATGTTTTGACAAACTTCATAGCACACGGAGGCAATGTTTAGGAGTTCATTCCAGTTTATTACATAAATAATGTACAAATATTACTATAGTGGCATGAGATATTTACAATTATTCAAACTAATGTGGCAATAAAAAATCATTTAAATTAAGATACTTTTACATGTTTTATTATCTGCAATTTGAAGTGAAATATGATTTGAAGAGAGTTGCCCCCCCCCCCCCCCCCATCGACTCAGAGAGGCACTGCTGCAGTTGATTTGGCACGTCCCTCCAGGGTCACAGAAGCCCCGGTCCATTTGCAGAGCTGGCATCGACAAGAAATGAAGAAAAAAAAGCGGTTTAGTTTGAGCTTCATTCACACAGTGGTGCAAAAATAAAATGGGAAACAGCACACCATTCATGCTCTTCTGGCATCATTTGTTCTATCTACTTCATGCTCCCACGTACGTTAGCTTCATTCAGAGAAGTTAATGAACAAGTAAACAATTCTTCAATATATTTTTGGAGGTATTTTGCTTGTTTTATGCCAACATATCTCTTGATAACAGTAAATACACAGGAAGTGACAGGTACCTTAGTCAGGCAGGCAATCTAAAGATTTTGGAACTGTAATAACTCAGGCTTCAGGTCCTCTCTGGTGTCATATGATCTATGGTGTCATCAAATAAGGAATTTGTGTCAGAATTGTTGAGTTATTTTTAATGTTAAATTGTATTAGTTCACCATATGGGGTTTTATTGCACACTGAATTAGTATTCCAAAATGTTAGTTTTAGTCATTGCCACTTTGAGTGAGGAAAGTTTTTTTTTTTTTTAATTTGTAAAATAAGGTTTAACCTTGAATCAAATAAATATGTGAAGCATGCACATGATTATATGAGATTTATGTGTAAGTAAGATTTCTGTGGCTGCGTCTGAGCTAATTGGTTTATATCCAAGTAACTTTCCCGAGATGAATATCAAGTTGTTGTCTTTTGTCTTTTTTTTGCGTCAAATTCAGGTTACATGAATATCAAAGGTAAATTGTCACTTCAGTCACAGAATGTGTCGGCCTGTTTCCTGTGCGTTTCATTGAACTGAATCATTGAAGACATCCTCATTCATTCCAGCATGAACGGAATTTTCTTCCTGGCTCTGACTTCCAAGTCACAACCGCTTTTATTAAAGGATTTCCTGTTGACTTTCCTCATTCCTCAGCACAATCTACATTTCCTCAAACAGTTCCAAAACTAAAATGCAGGTGAAGAAATAAAGCTTCTACTAGGTTAGTGCATAATACTTCACTGCATGCTGTGTTTGTTCACAGAAATATGTGCTCGTATTGACCTACTGTGCATTGAGGTTCTGAGAGTACAAATAATAAGCTATGGTAAAAACAGCAGAAAGAGCAAAGGGGATACAAAGCGTAGTCTAGTATGGCTCATGCATTAAAGAGTTAAGAGTAAAATAATGGATCTCACCCTTTTCTCCTCAGAAGAAACTTGTGTAAAAACACCGCTACAACACACACAGCTGTAAAGAAGATAATTCAAAAAAAAGATTTATTGTATTTTGCATTTCAACTGCAAAACTTAGCTTTAGTTTGACTTTCAAAGAGGAAAAATAGTACATTACCTATTGAGACGCATATCACACTGACTATAACAGGGATATACTCTGAAAGAAACAAGCACAGTTAAATGCAGAGTATAAATAATGACTCATGTCAACGTCTCGAGAGCGCAAATGAGAGTGTTGATATCAGTTTAATATGAAGCTACAGCCAACAGTTGGTTTGGTTAGCTTAGCTTAGCACAAAGACGGGAAACGGCTAGCCTAACAAAATGCCCCTACAAGCTCCTTTCAAAGGTGTAAAAACACATTTCCCCACTTTATGGAGGTTTTGTGATTTTATGTTGCTTGTGAGCAGTAGCTTCTTGGAATCTTCGCTGGTTGCCTGGCAACTCCTCAGAGCCAAGAAATAGCCTGGCCCATTACCCCCAAATAAAATGGTAATTGTTGTTTTTACACTTCAGTTCATCCAAGTCTCTGCCAGAGAGCAAATACGCTTATTCCACAAAAATGCTGAATTATTCATTAAGTTTAATTTGTTAGTTAAAGTATTTCAGGAATTGTCTTTACAGGGTCAGCTGACCGTACTGATGACGTTCATTCTCCTCGTGAATGGTTTTGTATACAGCACAGGAGTCATTATATTTCTACTACTGCGCTGCCTATAATTTCCACTATCTATTATTTTCCTATAAGGACCAGTACTAAATCTCATGTTTGACCAGCAGATCCGGTGCTTATGCCTTAAAGGAGCCATGGGTAAGATGTAGATACCTGCTCCAAATAAATAGTGGGGAAAGTATTTCACCCCGATACTAAATCTAAATTTACAGTCATCAGTTACATAAAAAGAAAAAATAACAGAAAGGTAAGAGTTAAGAATGAGTTGTTTGCTCGTTTCTGCCACTTTGGCTTTAATCCAATAAACAAACACTGTACCTTCAAAGTGACAAGCCCATCGGGGCCGTATCGGGTAATTCATAAAAGACACAACGGGTAGAAGTCTGGAGTTGTCTAATCAAACTGGAGTTGCTTGGGAAGCATCTGCTCATGGGAGGCACAGTATAAATAATCAAAGATTCAAACTTGACGACAGCTTTTTCACGAAGCTATTCAATACCTGGAAGTGAAGATGATGTCGTCGATGTCTCAGCGGTTGTTGTGGCGTTACCCGCAGCTGTCGAGATGTCTCTGCCACCTTTGAACAGAGAGATCAGAGCGATTCTTAGTTCTCCTCAAGCTCGGACGGGATAAAAGTGATTCGTCAAGCTGAGGAAGCAGTTCCTCGAGAAGCATGCACATAATCCATTCACGTGCTGTGCCTAAAAGGGTTTTCGACTTAATTACGCGCAGATCGGCTTGTTCAGAGACACTCTCCTGTACCTTGTACTGAAGGTGAGACTGTTGGTGTCGCACTGGTTGTGACGGTTTTATCTCTGTGAGCTGTGAGTGTGGCAGACGGATCTGTAGATGTGGACACTTCTGTGGAAAATAATCATTGTCTTCAAATATTTGTACCGCCTTCAAATGGAAGCAGTGGTGGCTGGAGGAAAATTTTCTAGGTAGGGCCATCCTATCAATTTCAGCAAACATCCCAGAATGATTTAATGCAAAAAATGAAAGTATCAAACACGCATTACTACTTTGCAGTTAAATATTTAACATTTATTCCAACACGAAAAAAAGCAGTAAATAGCACTTATATAATATAATATAATATAACATGTTTATGTATTGAGATGCCCCTATGGACCTTGTTATTGGAGGTAAAGATCAGGAGAAGTAAACATGAAATGTAATTATGAATACTGATGTTAAATTAAGCTATGATGAGTTTCCACTGTTAATTTAACATCTCAATTACATGTTGATGCCTCCATGACCAAGTTAAGCAGATGAGACTGAGGACAACTATGTAGAAGAAAAGATGTTCACTTTGCCTAATATGTAGCGTGACAGAGTTCTCCATGTGTGTCCTGGTGTTCTCATGTTTCCTTACCTCCTCATCCCTCACTCCCTAACTGTCCGTGCTGGATCTGTCCCCGTTGTTTTAAAAAGCTAAATAAGTTATTAGCATGACGTCATCTTGCTAGCCAAACCTGTCTGGTGTTCAGCTAATACAGAAGCTTCGCATGTACTGCTTCCCTTTCCGCTAGTCTGCTGTCTGATTGTGAGGTCAGGCTGATCTGATATCAGCTCTTTGGCCTGCAGAATCTCCGCCAAAGTTCTCCTCTCAAACGAGACCTGGAGGAGTAGTGCTCACGCTTGTGCGAGCTCATCTCATAGAGAGATAATTAAATATCAGTAATTATCTCTCTATAAATGTATATACCTTGTGCTGGAGGTGTAGATGTTGGTGCTGGCACTTTTGTTGTAGTTCTATCTTCTGTTGTCACTCCTATGAATAAGAAAACTACTGAATTTATCTTGAAATAAGTACCGTTGATCATTCATGAGATTGGTGATGGAGCATGCATATATATATATACTGTATATATATATACATATTAGTTTACATGCAGAATGTAGCCGTGCCATGCTTCTTGTTCAGTTAACAATTTACTTCCCACACAAGCCTGGTGCCCCGCAGTGTTCAACCATCCGCTTGTAGAAAACTACACTCAATGTGGGTGAAGGACACATGATCATTGACCAACTCCCTAATGACAGGTTGCTCTTTGGGTCAGTTGACTGTTATGCCATTAAGGAGGGTGTAAGTGTGGCAGTGACAGTAAACAAACAACTTGGAGTCAGCACAGACATGAACGGTGAATAGAAAAATCTTGAACACTTCATAAAAGAGCTGGGGTTAGTGTCTAGAGAGGCTCGAAGGCTGCATGTTCAGTGATTAACTGACTACAGTACATTACAAACATGTTGTTTGTTTGGTTACTGATCTCCCAAGCCTGTGTTTATTAAGGATCCCATTATTATTTAATACACCCATATGAGGGTATTGCTCTTGTTCTTCGCTTACATTTCAAATAATGTGCTTTAACTGGTGAATGCAATACTTTTCACCCTCAAACTCTCATGTAATTCATATCTGAATGTCCTTGAACACACCATCCTGGATAATTGAGAACAGTTTTTCTCACCCAACCAGTCTAGACAGGTGTTGCCCAAGGTTTCTACCCTTTAAATGGGATTTTATTCTTTTCGCCCCAGTGCTTGCTCATGGGGGAATGTTGGGTCTCTGTAAATGATAAAGCTACGGCCAACAGCTGCTCTTTGTGAAAAAGTGTCTCTAGATTACTTCTGTTATGATTATACGCTAAACACAATACAATAAATTAAATTGCTGTGGATGGAGTGTGCTTACCTTGGCACGCGGGAGGCCGAGAATCGTAGTCACGAGTTTCGCTGCACACAATGCTGTCATTCCCAACGAGGGCGTATCCTTCGTTGCAGACGTACTGTATGATTTCTCCGTATTTCGGGTCATCTTCAGAATCCCACGAGTGTTTGCCATTGGTCACTGTACTAGGTTTTTTGCACGTTACAACTGAGGAATCAGACAAACAGGTGTTTCCACACGTTCTTATCACAAAGTAATTTGGACTGGAAAACAAATAATCCATATTTTTGTCATATTATGAAATGTGCTGCTAAGTCCGAGGAAAGCGAGGAAGAAGAACGTCACAAAGGGGCAAACAAAACCAGTGCTGCATCAGCATTTTAAAACGACAGAAACAGTCTTTTCAAAAATAGCTTTTGTTGTCAGAAACCATTGTTTTATTGCTGCTGGTTTGGGCTTCTTGAAACACAATACAAGAGACACTTACTTTTACACCTGGATTTTCGACTCCACCCGGTCGCATAGCACTGCCTGTAGCTTGTTCCGATGATCTGGAATCTGTTGAAAGATGGAGGGAAATAAAGCAGGACTGTTTATTTAAGGAGAATTGGATACAGCCAAGGTTTTGTAATGCAACGGAAAGGTAATTTTGAAACTGCATTCTTTCGGAGCTAAGTCAAGAGGTATAAACAATTACCTCAGTTTTGGCAAAAGAAAAGCCACGTTTCTAATCAGTGAAACCATAACGTAAGACTTTATTGTGACGGCTCTATCTGTCTTTCCAGACTATTTTGTTTTCTTCAGAGACCTTGACTTCATCTATGACTGTTTGCCAGCAGCCCTTTTTGGTCGACAACTGTTGGCAGTACAGCAAAAAGAGATGCTTTGTATGTATGTAAATGACATGACTATGTACTGAGGGCGCCCATTGTGTGGTCATTGGAGCTGCTCCATGCCGCCTCTTATTTCAATACATTTATTTTCAAATATAATTCAACCAAATAGCAGTGAGCTTTTATATTTATACTCACCCTTTGTCACAAACTACTTTTATAACAGCACCGAACAGGGTACCGTCGCTGGTATTAAAGCTCATATTGAGCTGAGGGCTAGGGGGACCACAGTCTTTCTCTGTAATGCAAACACAAACAACAGAACATTGCTGCTGGACTTTAAGGCATGCGGTATGAACTCCAAACACACTTTGATGAAGGTGTCAGTAATTAAAGAAGACAGGACTCACTTTTGCAGGAGAGATCTGGTTCATTCCAATTGTTATTGGTGCAGGTTATGCTCCCAAAGCCACTTTCAACAACAAACCCATTAGCACACTCTAAAGTGACGACCACACCTTCTGGAAAATCATTCATCAGAAGTGCTTCGTTGGTTAAGACAATGTTTTCCCTTGCCTGAGGTTTAGGACAGTCGGCTGGAGAAGAAAAGAGACAAAGAGTCAAAATCAGTTGATAAAACAGTTCACCTGAAAATCTGTAATGCGATGAAATAAACAAAAATATAAAGAAAATGTCAGATTTACAATTTAGGCTTTTATAGAGATGATACAATACATGGGATAATGTCAAGTGTACTAATGCAATTCTAAACGTTGGTAATCCATTAAAAATACTCGTCAGATTCTCACTTTCTAATAAAACATTAAGTCTGTAGTTATAAATGTTAATGCACGTTAATTAAAGGCTTTTAAATGTCAGGTATTCAGTTATAAATGTTTATAAATCGTTAATTAAGGGTTTTTAATCCATCAGGTTAGCAGTTATAAATGTTAATAAATCATTAATTAAGTGTTTTTAAATGTCAGGTCTTCAGTTATAAATGTTAATAAATCGTTAATTAAGGGTTTTTAATCCATCAGGTTTGCAGTTATAAATGTTAATAAATCATTAATAAAGGATTTTTTAATCTAGCAAGTCTTTTTTTGGTCCAAGAGGTTCTCCATAACCTGATCAACTGTGTGTACAGTCTACAGTCTACATTGGCATCTTCATATAATGGAGTTGTCTTATCTCTGACTAACCCACAGACTATTTCTTAACTATTCAGGGAGTGCAGATTAATCTCTAGCCTTGACAGTTCATCTCATGCCCTTGGATAGTCATACGGAGACAAGAACGCAGCAGGTCCCTACTATTCTATGATGTAGTCTTATTCACTCAGCGGTCACTTTGTTAGGTACAGACCTCCCAAAACATTCATCAAAGATCAGAATGTATCAAAGATCAACATTCTTGAAAATGTGTAAATTGAACTATTACTGAGGTTGTAGTTAAAGGTGGTGTTACCTACAATAGGTGGTGTTAGACTATAATACTGAAAGGTGTTTCTAATTTTAGTTCTTTCCATTGAGTACAACACTGACTCTGACCCCAATGCTTAAACATGTTATTAAATGAATTAAAACACCTATAGGTAAACAAAAAAAAATGAAAACAGGCACCATACAAGCGTGCAAAGTGTTGTAATAAAGTGGACACTGAGTGTATAATAATATTGTTATTTGTTCATGTTTTTTACTCAGGGATCTAACGGAGTGAATTAGTAGATAATTATTATTTGTAGATAAAAAAGTTTTAATCAAGGCATGTATAAGACTAAACAGTAAGGAACATTTATTTTTCTGTGGAGTCGACATGAAACGCAGGCTGGCTGTATTAGCTGGAACTCTCATGTGACTTGGTACGTTGATAATTATCTAATTAAGCAGACGGTGATGTTAAACTGACCTGCTGCCTCCACGACGAAGAGGTACAGTAACAGCGGAAACTTGACTCGTCGCCGTCCACAGGTGTCCAGTAAAACGTCCATGCCGGGCTGCAGAAGGAGACTAAAGATCCAGGTTCTGTCTCTGTCAGTCCGAGTTCTCCTGAGACGCGAGCCGCTCCGCTGCCGGTCTACAGTGCTCCTCCCTGAACGCACCAACACACTACTATCCATTATGTGTGTCAAGTTAACTGCACTAGTTAGCATTGCAGGAAATGAGAAAAGAATGGCCCTCTTCATAAAAGCAGTGACATTTTCCCCCAACACATATATTTAATCTAAACTAACAACAAAAAAAGTACTATTTAATTACAGAGAACACACATTTCGTATTAATCTAAAACATTAACGTATACATATTAATATACACACATATGTGACACTCACCTGTAGGTCTTCTTGTATTCCTGTAGGGTTGATTGGATTTTAGTTTAGTTTGTTTTCATTGTTTTATTTCTTTTCTACCTCTTTCTGTGTCCTGATGCTTGTTTATCGATTCAACTAGCTGTCTGGGAAAAAAACAAATTGTCTTATTTTGAAAGGCAAAACAGGAAATTTCAAATTTTAAAGGTCTATCTTGACATTCCAACGTGTGGCTAGACTGCAGGCACAGACAGAGGTCTCAGAGCGATCAAAGACCTGGAAATAAAATCGAGGAGATATTTGAACAACTGATGGTTAAAAGAGGTGAGTTTTCTTTTGATAGACAGTAGTAAATAAACATTACTCTCAGTATGTCCACCAGTAGGAGCCGCTCAGTTGTCCCTCCTCCCGTAAGAAGTGGAGACGTCTCCTCAAATGTTGTGCAACGCCAAAATTGGGAAACTATGGGTGTGTCCTGGAAAAATGGGGATATCCCCTCTCCGGGTCCTCTAAGGGGGAAACCTTTAACTATTCTATTCTGTTATATTCAGTTACAGACCTACACGTTTGTTAAGTCTCACCAAGGGGAACATGATACATATTAGAATACTAAAATTTCAATTCATGTGACCGTGGCAAATAATAATACTATTACTTGTACTACTATTGCTACTAATAATAACAATCAAACAAATAAACAAGAAATATGTCTGGGATTGTGATGGTGAGGGTTCATAGCAGTTTACACTATGACACAGAGCCTGAGACACTTTCTGAGGTTTGGTTATTGGTTCTGAGGTTTGGTTATTGGTTCTGAGGTTTGGGTTATTGTCTGACATTCCACAGTTCTTCAGCAACGGGGCTGTGCCTCATTGCCTCACACACACTCACTTGGGTCAATTCCAGGGGAGTTCACTCCACCACCCATTTTCAACCATACAAGTTGTTGACAGGGCCCATCTCCATCCTCCACCCAGAGTTGCCTCAGAAACACAGACGGAAACCATGACAAAGTTTAAAAGCCAGTGAACCAGTGAGGTAACACCAGGATAGGGGATTTGTTATTTGATTAGGCACATTGAATCACTAGAAAGTGGGATATTAAAAGAAGCCTGAGGTCTCACTGGTCTGCATACTCAACCTGACATAAAGCCAATAAAAAATGACCTGTAAAAACGTTGTGGTTTCCTTTTAAGGCCATCTAAAAAAACAGCATTAGTTGGTAAAAAAATGCTGCTCCAGTGAGCAACTTCTCAAGTTCAAAGCCTCCGAGAGCTGTGGCATGGCCTGCTCTTCTTATCTCCCCAAACACCTTGTCCAAGTAAAAGATTAAGACACCTCCCTTCTTCATCAACCAACCCCAGAAGAATGCATCTGCTTCTCTTCACGTCAGATAACGAGAAAGAGGCTGCCACCCAAACATTAACATCTGTCCAGCTCACCTGCTGTTCTCACGCTCAGACATACCAGGGATGTGATGTAAAGAGTAGCAGGATCATAACCTTTTACTCCACTCGTAATTTACATCATTACACACATCTTTATGACATGACGGTATCTTACAAAGGGCTTGATTTTGGAGAACCTTTCCCCCTCTGAAACTGCGTGACCAAAAGTCTTCATATGACTTAGAAGTTTGCCTTTCCTGCTGTCAGATATGTACAATAGATAATGATCTCTTCCAAAAACAACTTCTAATGCCCTATAAGAATCTTTATTTGAGTCAAGACATGTTCTTCACATCTGAATTGATGTGTGCAGGTCTTCAACCATGTGCACTAGACACTTAACTGTAAATCGCGACACCTGGTGGTGTGAAACATGAACTGCATCAAAACCCAAACGCTCTGACGAATGAAGGCGAATCAAGACGCAAAAATCATGTGTTGTTGTTTACTTCCAGCGTAAAACGTGACTCAGTGCAGCAGTTTCTGCGTAATTATGCAGACACACACACACACAAGATTATTTTGCTCAAACGGTAACTCAAGCCATTTGACATGTTTACATTGCCCATTATTACTGCACCATTTGAAACATAAGAAAATATGTGTTGTATGTGTGTTTGATTGTGAATGAAAAAAAAAGTGAAGAAGTGCTGGTTATGGTAGAAATGTGTTTAAGATAACTTATTTATATATGCTTCCACCAATAACTTACAATAAATCTAAGCTAGCTAACAGCATCTGCTTCTTACCTGTTTAGTTTATGGTTGCACAGGCCGAAACTAAGAAATGTATCTTTTATTTGAATAAAATCTGAACCATATCTGTTCTTTTGTTCCACATGAATGCAACAGAATGTGATTGATTTCAGACAGAAACGGCAATAAAAAAAACATTTGGGTTAGAGAAGCTTAAAACTCAGATCTTCTTCTAAAGCTGTATTTCTGAAAACACCGATAGTGTAAAATGTCAGGTCAGAGACAATAGCTCTTTGCAGAACATTTACCTCGGCTATGAAATAATCCAGTTCCATCGTTTCATGCCCGTTCCTGAAACAGACCATCAAATTTCTGTCATTTTTAAGCACTTCAAGTCAATTATCACTCCACACGCAATTACCAGTCCTCCATTAAGGCTGCTCTTCTACGGCCGTATCAAGTTCTGATTGACCGGGCCGCTCTCATTCAAAGTGGGGTCAAAGTGAGGCCACGAACACAATGGAAGTGCTGAGGGTCACACAGCAGTCATTCACAGATGCATTGTACTTCTCCATCAATGAAGCATTCAGAACAACTGTGTCAGGAACCTTGATTTAGAAGTTCCCTGCAGCTGATCAACGTTTGACTAACAAAAGCTACAACTACTTCAACAACTGACAAGAACAAACATGTACTGTAGTATATGACAAACAGCTTTGGTGTTTTGCAGCGACACCTATTTCTAACTCAGTATCTGCCATTCGGTCGTGTGCCTCAGCTTCATTTGTGTTCCCATTTCAGATATACGACCCCGTGATTCCATGGCTGCTTTTGAAATATGGATATTTAATGGCCATGACGCACGCATGGCAGGGGATGCCTCTGATCTTTCTCTTGTAATTGAAAAAGCGTCGTCCGCGTGCAGCGAGGCTCTCTCCGAGCTCTGCTGAGAAAAGCAGTCGGCTACCATGACAACAGGAAATCTGCCATAGTAACAGCGGCTCATGCCGCTCTGACATATGAGAGGACGGCATCGTTGGACTGCAGCGAGAAACAAATGAATCGAAATATGACACCTATACATGATTACTCTGTGAACAATTATGACAGAAATAGAATGGCATGGTTTTAATTAAAAATGTATAATTCATGTGTATTTTATTTTCAGTACAAGAGCTATACCCTGGAAAGTGTATTCCAGGGTGCTGGAAAGGAGCCTCCGACTGATTTTACAAACCTCAGATCCAGGAGGAGCAATGCGCATTCCGTCCTGGCTGTTGAAAAGTGGACCAGCCTTCACACTTGCAGGGCTGTTGGAGGGATCATGGGAGTTTGCCCATGCAGTCTACATGTGATTTATGGACTTTGAAAAAGCTTACAACCGTGTGCCCCCCGAGAAGTCTTTTGTGGCGTATACAGCGGGAATATGGGGTATAGCTACGAGCCATCCAGTCCTTGTGTAGCCAAAGGGAGAGCTGTGTCCACGTTTCCAAACACGTTTCCAGTGGGTGTTGGCCTCCGCCAGGGTTGTCCCTTGTCATCGATTCTCTTTGTGATTTTCACAGACAACATCTCAAGGCGCAGCCAAGGGAAGTGGAGCGTCCGGTTTTGGGGACCTCAGAATTGCGTTTCTGCTCTTTGCAGATGATGTGGTTCTGTTGGCTCCAACAGACCGTGACCTTCAACATGCAGTGCAGTTTGATGATGAGTGTGAAGTGGTCTGGACGAGTGTCAGTATCTATAAGTTTGAGGCCATGGTTCTCAGCCAGATCACTGTGGCTTGCGCCCACCGTCTGGGAGTTAGTAACTGCCCGAAGCAAGGGAGTTCAAGTATCTCAGGGTCTTCTTGTTCATGAGTGGTTGGGGCATCTGATCAGTATGCCCCCTGGACGGCTCTCTTTCAAGGTTTTCCGAGCACATCCAACTGGTAAGAGGCCTCAAGGTAGACCCAGAACGTCGCTTGATTGGTTATATAAATCACCTCGGGGTCCCCCAGGAAGAGCTGGGAGGAGGAACGTGTGGAAATCCTGCAAAGCCTGCAGCCCCTGCGGTCGCGGTTAAGTGGAGGATACTGGATTGATGGATGGATCGAAGAGGTCCAGAGGGTGATTTCAGTAAAACTTTATTTTTCAGTGCATGAACGGAACACCATGTCAAGGCCATAGTCTATCCTTTTCAATTCATTTTTAAATATTTTCTCTTTCTTTACATAAAAAAATAATGGAGCGATTCTATATACCTCTATTTCCCCCCTTCCCCCCCCGAAAGAGCACTCAGCAAGTATTTATAAAGGTGCTGTACAATGTACAAACATTTACATCTACTGTTCCAACAGAATGTAGAAGATACCACAAGGATTGTTTTTCTAATGAAGCGATGCAAGGCCACAGTATGATACAGAGATGAGTTAAAAAAACACGGTCAAAATAAAAGCATAAAGGAGTACAACAGTGCAGGGGTCATACAGTAAAAAGGGCACTATCTGACTCACCAGAGAGAACTGCCTGTACCTAACACTCAGAGTTGGATTTACTCAACCAACCACTATTACTATTGCACAAAAACCTACCAGATTGGCTCACAGCGCATTCTCGAGTATTTTTTTAACCTGAAAACTCCCGTTATACAATCACAGGCTCTTATCACAGTCAATCACAGACCTTAACCATCACGTACACCATGTTTGCTACTATACTTGTGTTCCCTGAGCTCATCTGAATATCTCTTAATCTCATCAATTGTATCAGCGAGTTGAGTAAATTAAATTTTCTCAGATTTTTACAGCAGAAGATTCAAAAACTTGGAACCAATTGTTTATCTCAGCTCAACAACCCTAAAAATAAGTAAGAAGTTTGGATCTCTGTATACCTGTCTTACATCAGCAGCATGCTTAATACCTCAGTAAACCACATCGCTCTCTAAGCTCCATCATCCTTCAAGCTACCCTGTCAGATAATTATACAGCAGGATTGACAAATACATACTATTTAAAACCCTCATTTTTCTTTTCCCCAGTACTCAGCAAATGTAAAAGCATCAGGGACATGACTCACAACTTGCACGTTATTACATAAATTGCCATGTCGGCCTTAAATAGTGAATCTTTTTCTTCTCTTTTGAAAAAATGAATAGCTTTATAAAATAACATTAACAATAATAATAAAATGGCATTGGTAGCAAGTCAGCATCACAAATTAAATACAACTCATGGTCATTCTGTTATGCTACGAGGGCAGATGCAGTGCAATGGAATTTCAATAGATATTTAAAAGTTAGAATCTGCAAAACATGACACATTCAAATATATATATATATATATATATATATATATTATTTCACAATGAGACACATTTTGAGCGAATGCAAACATTTGGTACAGCGGTTTGCACGTTACCTATACATCTCATGAACTACAAGATCCGTGGTAATTCCTACCACTGAAATACAGAGGTGAAAGGTCAGATAACATGGGACAAATCTTTGAAGTCTCTATCAAAATGTGGAATGGCTTAGGTACAGCTACATATACATATTATTCTATCATCTCAATAAATTACACACTGGTTGGTTATCATACACATGGTAAACAAGATCTCAAACCACAAGTTTCTGGTCATTTTAAATGGAACTGTTTGTACGGAGGAGAGTTGTATCTGTAACCATAGAACAGTCTAGAGTCCCCGGGTAAAGTGAATGCTTGCTGGATTGTATTAGAAATCTGCCTGGTGTTGAGAATGAGAACTATGAAGGAGAAACAGGGATCATCCTCGGCGATGTGCAGAACACGTGCAGTAAAACAAACGGAAGGATCGACTGCATGCAGTTGAGCAAACGCTTATGAAAAAGAAGAGAGTCAAAATACCCCGCGATGAGGCCGAGAGCAAAATTAAACCCGAGATGACAGTCACACTTGGTGTATACTACAGGCGAGAGGCCTTTCTTTGCATATGGGTCATTGCATTGTAATGGGTGAAGCGCTGTTGGTCGTCGTCGTCGTCGTTCCACAGGAGGCTCCCAGGATTGGCACATGTATTCACATTTCAAAATGTCTTGTCTGGCGAGGCCCCCGAGCATGCCGCACATGCTCAAGTCCCGCGCCGAAGAGGCTGAAGCAGCGGACAAGGCGGAAGGGAGCTGCTACATGCCGTCACGCGATGTCACAGGACTCCCAAAAAAGACCTAAAGACAAACGTGGACATGGTCCAAAGGTAATAAAAGTGGCACCATGTCGCACGTCTCTCTTTTATGGAAGAACTCAGAAAAACAATCCGCTGAGGGTGCTGCTAAGTATTCTTAATATTCTATCACAAAGGGTCACGAAGGACCTCTGTCTTGGAGAGGATTTTGGCTGAGCTGGGCACTTTCCAAGAGCCGGGGCTAATAGGTCCCTTTGGGCTCTGCGGGGTCCCTGGAGAGCTGTTTATGGAGGCCACAGAGTCTTCTCTACCACTGACTTCTTTGGAGTAAGAAAACGTGTCTTCTCTTCCTTTGGCCTCCTTTGGTGAAACTACGGAACCTTTTCTACCCCACATTTCTTTAAAAGACAACAGTGATTCTCTTTTCTTGGTGGTTTCTTTACTTGTGTTCCTGTCTTCTGTGGATTTGTACTTCCCATTAGCATCTATCTGCCCTGAGTCTTTACCTTTACCTTTCTCACCCTCTCTGACTGTATGAGGAGATGTCCTGTGGGAGTGAGATTCTCCCGCCACCCTTCTTTTAAAACTTTCTTGGTCACGAACAGGCCTGGTCTGCTCTACTCTGCCTTCCATCTCCCGCCTTCGTGAATGTCTCCTGATCTCAAGATCCCCTCCTTTGCCGTTTTTCTTTTCATGATCCAAGCTCTCCCTGCTGGAAGAGTCTTTTAATCTCCTCTGAGGGCCTCGTTGATGCTCTGCCAGCTGCATTGTCAAAGCCACTTGCTCTCCAGCTTGAGGAGACTTCCCAGGGCTTGTGGATCCTGTTTTTGTCTGCGTCTGAGACATCCTGTTCCTGCTCAGTGTTTCTTCCTTTGCCGGACTCTCAGTCTTTGTGGGTCTGTGATGTTGCTCTTTGGCTTTAGAAATCGTCTCCACGGTTTTCTTTGGGCTGCTTAGCTCTCTGCAGTCTTTCATGGGCCTGGTCCTCCTGTAGAAGGTCACATGCTCAGGGGAGGCGGAAGAGAGCCTTTCTACCTCTTCGTCGGTCCACTCACCCTTCTCCTTCACAGAACTTAAACCCCCGCGGATACGGGGCCTGATGCCCCGTGGAGAGATGTTGCTCCAGCTGTGGGAATGTTTCAGTTTGCCGGAGAAGGGAGAAGAAGCGAAGGTGGAAGCCCCGGTGGGATATGGAGAGGACTGTGGTGATGTATCAGAGAGAAACACCTCTCTGGAGTAGCCTGTGGGTGAAATGAGTTTTTGATTGTGTCGACCTGTAAGAGAAGCACACATTTTACATGGAGACACCGTAAGGGCACACAGAAATGAAAAGCTCACACACAAGATACAGAAACTTAGAGAGAGAAATGAGGAAAAAGCAGATTATACTGAGAGGTTAACACATGTGAGAAAAAAGGAGAATTACCAAGGTAAAAGAGAAGAGGCCAATAAAAGCAGTGAAGATGTTAGTGTTGATGTTCAGTGTAGTAGCACACAGTAGAAGAAGTGGTACTACCTGCATCAGGGGCAAGAGAAGAAGAGTCAAAAGCAATTAGATGGTTAGAATTGAATGAATAAATAAAAAAGTCAATAAATAAAGTACATTCAAATCAATAAGGGCAGCATTCCAAAGTAGGTTCCGCCAATTAACAAACAGATAAAGTCATTATCATCAGCTAGGTGTTAGGATTTATGGATTCAACATGTACTTAACTACTGTCGCTGGCACCTCCCTCTAAACACATTTAGTAAATAAATACAATCCAGTTTCTAATTTATGTTTTATTGTCAACGTGAATTGTGGCAAAGCCAGGCTAGTTGTTTCCTACTGCTTTCAGTTTGATGCTAAGCTAAGCTAAGCGGCTGCTGGCCGTAGTTTCATATTCAACAGGCAATTATGAGGGTGATATCAATCTTCTTGTTAAACTCTCTGCAAAAAAGTGAATAAATGTATTTCCCACGCTTTTCCTTTCAGGGGTTTATAATGAAACACTGAAAATACCTCTCAAAGAAAAGAAATGATTATATGTCATTAATACATTACAATTGTAAATTTAATTTAGTCAACTAAGTGCTAATGTTGTCTACTATACTATCCTTCATTGTCCCAAAATAGGCTTTAAATTGAGCAATAACCTTCGAGGCACAAAGGCAGTGTGTATCAAATGGTGAACCAAAAGCTGAGAGGAAAACTTGAATTAGTCTGTTCTGTATGTTGAAACTGTCATTGAATAAGCTGCGTGTATACAGTACGTACTGCCATCTTGAGCCAGGCCCGCCCCAGGTCTCAGCAGCAGTACCACTTTGCTTCCTCCAGCCTGGATCAGTTCAATAGCCCGTGTGTGGGAAATGCCGCGTGCCGGCTCCCCGTTAATCTCCACTATCTCATCTCCAACCTGTCAGTAACACAGAAAAAAAACTATTAATATACAGAGACACATCCCATCAAAGCTTAGCATACTCTGCTGTGCGTGCATTCACACTTTCACTCAAACATACAGAATTGGTATGCTTTCACACACATACTGTACACATCAAAGTATCTCAAATGCATGTCACACACACATACACACATACACACACAGCTTTGTAATACCCTGGAGGTATCCTCTATTATTGGAGTTGACAAAATAACTTGTGTGTAAACATGTCAGTCTGTTAGGATGGAATCAGTTTTGACGTTCCTCTCCACCCTCGGATGGGCAAAGCTACGCCCAGAGATCACAGTCTGGCAAGTCTTAGATTGATTTCCGCCAGGAGCTTCTATTCTGTTCCCTCACTGAACCATCACCCCTCTCATTATAATAATCATAATAATAATGGTGTGATAATTTCATCCCAATGGGGATATTCAAATTCTACTGAACCTCTTCCACGAACAGAAAATTTACAGGGTAGGTTACAGCGTGACCCTCCTGGATACGGTCAGTGTCGTACACAAGCCCACTAAAGATGGATGGACAGATGGATGGACAGATGGATGGATGCACAGACAGACAGACAGATAGATCTCAACATAACTGGCTAAATGCTCTCAGCATTTGGTGCGGGTATTCATTGTCCAGAGAGAAAGAATCTTAATGATTTTGGTGACCCCCTGACCTTTCTTGTAGCCCCACACCACAATCTAAATGTGAAGGAAGTCCACGTGCATTCCTCAAGCTCAACTGTGCACACAAGATGCATCATCTTGACATTTTAATTTCAATGTAATACTCCAAACATATTCATGAACCCTTGGGGTACTGACCTCGGATGGTAATGATCCCATGACCTTTCTTGTAGCACCCTGGAGACAAGCTTTACGCTATTAGCCCCACCACTGTTAAGATTCTAAGAATAGCAAAATTGGCAATATGTAGCTCACGCCATCCAGTGGGAGTAACACAGTAGTGCTTTAGACGTTTTGATGAAGTATAATCCCTTCACAGAGTGAACTCAAACTTTCCACAGGTCACGGGGTTCATTGGAACGAATTTGTTTCCAAAAAAAGTCACACATATTATGAAAAATACCAACAAGTAGAACTTTTAAGTCTCTCAGAGTGTCTAATTTTTTCAGTTTGTAACAACAATGACTACCAAAACAACTGTTTTCCTCTGTTCAGAGTAGATATGAGGAAATTATTAAAAAGAATAATCCCAAAAAAAAAGTGATGGACATTTGAATAAAAGAAGCACTCACATGGATCCTGCCGTCCAGCTCAGCAGCTCCATCCTCAGCCAGTCTCAGGATGTACAGGCCCATGTTGTACTCTGTTCCCCCTCGCAGACTGAAGCCAAAGCCCCGAGGGCCCCTTTCTAACTCCACTGTCAGACAACCCTGCACAGCATAAAGATGACACTCATTAATACGCGCACATACAGACAAACAGAGACATGTGGCGACATTCACGCTCAAATGCACAAAACATATACATAACAGCAATAAATTCCGTGATAAAAACATTTTCATTCAAGGCACAGTTTTCTTTCGATCGAAGATCGATTTAAAGACCCTTTTTTTTAACGATTGACTGTTTTTTGTTCGTCTGTGTCTGTTGAGTACAAAGTTGCCTCTAGATTAGTGATGTCTCGGAGTCTGGATCATTTTCTATTAATTAGAAATGTCATTAGTGATCCCCAGTCTTCTCTGAATGGCTTCATTCTTTGTTTGTATTGATTGGAGAGTAACATCATGTGAAATTCTAATTGGAGAAGGCAATTTCTGAAGAAACTGCAGAGTGAATGCCATGGTGGTGATGGTAACTGATGTGTGACTCCCGGGTCAGACAGTTCATTTCATGGAAATTAAATTGAGGCGCACCTCCTCAAGCCCCTGCATTCTTGCTCAAACACTGAAAGTCTGTGATGATGTAGATTTCTTTCATTTGTGGAGTCAAAAATGTGAGAATGAGAGCAATTTCATCCAGACATGTCTGATCTTAGTTTTCATGCGATGTCAATGCAGCAGCTTTTGGACACTTCTGTAACTAAATTATGTATGAAGAGTGACAATTGTGAGACTGCGGTCATTATATTGAGTTGAATGAATGTATGAAAGATGTGGAACCATAGAAAGTGAATTGGATTCGAACACACTAGCCAGCTGTCTGCAAGCTAGCTAGCTAATTCCACCATGCTGTAATGCTACACCGGTTACAGAAAATGAGCTGTCCGTTTGTTGTTGCTGAATTGTTGCTTTCCTTCGCTGTGACACGAGTGCGTTTCATAATATAACTACTCCACTGCTTCTTTTTGTCGTTACCGCCAAACCTCGCCTCAGTGAGTCTGCAACGGAAGCCGGTTTCGTTTATACGTAAGTGTAGCCCGCTGCAACGGTCGCACTGGCTATGGTACATTTGACCATCCTGCTACATTGATTCGAGTGGGAATGGCCGTACTATTCTATTTCTATGAGTGGAACAGTAAAGATATCCTCACTGAATCAAAGAATCAGTTTGAATTACGTCTCTACATTGGAAAATTGGAGTTGAATGACCAAAGATGTGGTGGAATAATAATATAAAAAATGTAGTGCTTCCAGAAATAAAACCCAATGAACGCAGTATGCATGAACTCACTGCATTGTATGGAACAAAAAAGAGCTTTATGTTATTGGGAGAGGGTGCTATATTGTAAGCCAACAAAACATCTTTATGTTTACGGTCATAAAGAGGAACATATAGTGGAAGGAATAAGAGGACTTTCTTACCTGGTTGGGTCCTGTCACACACAGCGTTCCCTGCTCACTATGTGAAAGAGTTCTGTGTTCAGACCAGTTGACTCCATCTCTTTTCTCTTCCAGGTCCAGGTTGTAACTAAAAAAACCCAGATGTATTACTGCAGTAACACATGCAGTCAACAGTATGCTGCAGGCCACAAACACAAGAAGCCATTATGCAAAACTTAAAATGTAATTTAATGCTGGATATTAAATAGGGGCTTTTTCATGTGTTGATATTTTAATTTGTATGCTGTATTGTTCTTTAGGGCTGTATGTTCTGTACTGTACACATTATTATCTGTTTATGTTTATTACACCGGCGTCTTTGTTGAGAGACATTTTCTCTCGCCGTTTGCTCTGGGGGCAACCCTCCCTCCTCCACGTACACACACTTTATTTCATGTTAAGTGTAACAGTGCTTTCATTAGAATTTGTACGGGCAAGAAGCATTCTATTAATACTACCATCACCATAACCATTTATGTTCAATTGTAGAGGAGTTATAGTTGCATTCCCTGTCAGTGTACACCCTCCTCAGGGCAAAAGTGGGAGTCATAAGTCAGAGCACCAGCGGTGAAGGAGGAGTTGGCCATTCCAATTTAGAGATAAAAAACATAAAGGCAGCACAATCATTTTCTCAGTATGGCCTAATGTGAAAGTAAAAATGTTTTATAAAAGGTACATGTTGGTCACTTGGGGATATTTTGTTCTTTAAGGAACAAATAGTGGGAGTTCAAATATTGACTTGCAAGATTGCCTTCATTCCCTTCTCCAGGGTACGAACCAAGGGCCAGCTATGCACTGGGTGGGTAGTTAATATAGTTACAGTAGAGTTAGTATGCACAAGATGTTTGAACAATTTCAAAGGTTATTTTCCACTGCTGACTGTCGGCTTTGTTTTTTTTTTTGTGTTGCTTTTACTGTAATTCATTTATTTTGAGTGGGAGCAGATGCTTACCGTTCATCCTGCAGTGCGGACCTTGGTCCAATGGCTCTGTGCAGGAGCGCTGGACTTTGTTTAGCTGAACTGGCTCCGGATGGAGGACCCTTGTATTCTAAAATGAATTTTGACATTACAGCCATCAGTGTAAAAAATGCCAATGCATATAAACAACCGGAATACAATTTAGGCTGCAACAATTTTGAGAATAATCAGACTTAGATATCCTACTAAATGCATTAGCATTACAGTGACGTAATATGTTAATTATTTGTATTCACTCAATCCTTTAAGAGGAACAGGGGCCCCCCTTCTTTTCAAATTTCAAATACCTCCATTAAGAACTAAATTCTTAATACTGTTACTAAAACATTCATATCTTTTTGTTATGCTGATTGGTTTGATGGCTGCAAAACTAATTTCCCCCTTGCAGACAATGAAGTTTAAAAATTGAATGGGCCGAATCGATCGCAGGACCAACATCCCACTCTAATAACTGCAGAGACACTCACCATCCTCAGGAACCACAGTGAGGGTGACAACACTGCCGGCTTCCTTGATTAGCTGAACAATGTCGTTGTGAGAGAGCTCAATGATGGAGCGCCCGTTGACCGCCGAGATACGATCTCCGACGTGCAGCAGGCCGCAGCGGTCGGTGGGGCTGCCGTCAATGATTCGACCAATTTTGTGAGGAATAACTGAAGATATGGAGAGAAATGAGACATTGAGACCCAGATAGAGTGGGTGTTGAGAAAACCTTGAAATATATATATATATATATATACTGTATATATATATATATATATATATATATATATAGCTTTGTTCTGGTTTAACTAAATTATGTTTAATGTCTTGAATTTCTTTCAAGAGTATGTATCTGCTACAAAAGAGAAACACATCAATGTTGGATTATAATTTTAAATACAAACCAGCTAACAAAAACCCTGGTGAGTCTCCTTCAGTCCACATATGACTGTCTAGCTTAAACCCAACTGCTACAAACTGTAATATATTATTTCTTGCTATGACACCAGGAAATCAGGGATAAAGGAGACTTTCTGCGGCTCAATGGTGACTGTGGCGTCCTTCAATTGGAGCATTGGCGGTCCTTGAGCGAGATACTTTACCCTAAATTGCTCCCGTAGGCTGTGCCGGCGGTGTATGAATGGGTATGAATGGTTAGGTAGTCCTATAATAAACCATATTATGGTAGCCCATGCCATCAGTGAATGGGTGTATATGGGTGAATGACATGTAGTGTAAGTGTTTGAGTGGTCGGAAGACTATACAAGTACAAGTACCATTTTCTATTACCATTTACTTTCTCCTATTGTCTTTGATGTGTATATACTGCAGCATTTTCTTCATGATTTTATGAAAATGAAGTTTTTGTGGGCTCATCCATTTTTGCACAAGTAAACCTTGTCAGAAGGACCAAAAACATTTCCATCTACAAATCAAAATTTCAAAGAAATATGCTGTGTTCATAAAGAAAATCTGTGCTCATATGGGAAATCGTAAAATGAGGATGCAGGATCTGAGGGACCAGACTCTCACCTCCGTACGGCGGTTTACTCTTGGAGGTGAGGATGACGAAGCCAAATCCCTCCGAGTCTTTGCGGTGGAGCGTGATATCAAACGACTCGTGGTCCAGAGCGCTGGGCATTGGCAGGCGAGGTAGCTTGGGAGAACCGTTCACCAGCACTGGAGCCATTTCCTGAGCCTCTTCCTCCGTTGCATCTGAAATAAACGGAAACGGATGCAAACTAATTTGTGTTTGGTGCAACTCTGTATTGGTGTGTGTGGGTGTGTGTGTGTGTGTGTGCATTCCTGGGGTTTTTTACGAAGCCTTTTGGAGCCGAATGCGTGTTTATGTACAAGAAATATGCAAATAAAATGTGTCTTCTAACTGAATAGTTTAACCGATGTCACCGTGCAGCTGTATGATCTACAGATTCTGGATGCTGAAAGTGGTTGCCAGTGGCTACCGGTGAGTATGTTGGCGGAGAGATAACTACTCAAACATTCTGTGCGAGGCCTCTCTTCCCTGAATCCATAACTGAGGCTGGGATCACTTGTGAGAAAACAAACAGCATGTCCAGTACTCAGTTTCTCTGTATTCAACTATTAATAGCTACATCTATTAACAATCAGACAGCTGATGTTTCTGTAAAAATATAAAATGCATCACTTCTTGTGTGCCTTCTTGAGGATTGTTTTTCTCAGGAAAGCCCGATGAGACATTTGGTGTTTAGAGCAATATAACATTTTCATAATCTATACACACTGTAGGATGGCTCGCTGTTTATTTAATCAAAAAAAAGCAAAAGACCGCTTTTGTGTGAATACATATGAATGTATAAAAGGGAAAATTCACTCATTTTCAATCATATCCGTCTCTTGGAGAGCAGCTGCAAAACCTGCTGTTCTTCCTTCCTCGAGTGACGTGAAAGGCAAAGAGGAACTACAGAGTGCTACTTCAGCTTTAGTAGCTGCGGGGCGCAACGCCATTCAAAAGACGTCCTTGTTGTCTTTGCTTGGATTGTAAACTAGTTATGTTTCCATCAGCAAAATGGCATCCCAAAATATGAGCCACTAATGAGCCGCTGCAGCAGGGTGGGGAAAAACAGCGTGTAGAGCAGGGATCATTTCACATCTAACTTTGTGAATTAAGGATCGATTTCGACCAAAACCAGAGTTTCTGATTGTCGGAACAGTGCAAAGACGTGTTTGGTGAGTTTGAGTTAGCTTAGTGCGTTTTACGATGAGTTAACATGGCAATAAACCCCGTCTTAGTTCGGTGTAATAGAGAAACTTGAATTCAGAAGGTAGTCGCTTGTAATTTTCTGTTGAGGTGTAAGGCTATTTCCTTTTTTCGAAAAGAGAGCCATGTCAGATGCTGTTCTGCTTGTTACTCACTTCTGTAGATGACCTTTCTGCGTATAGTCAACATAACTTGGCCATTACGGGCAGCGTTGGTCATCAGATCCAGCACCTGCTTGTGCGAGCGACCTTTAACCATCACGCCATCGATGCCGATGAGCTCATCTCCAGCTCTCAGACGGCCGTCCTTCTCTGCAGCTCCGTTGGGCACAATGGCCCCAATGTACACCTGGGGGAAAACATTCTGACAGAGGGTTAGTAGGAACGCAGAACTGAAGAAATAGATCATTTAATATTCATTAACGCATAACAAATGAATCTGCATCAACAGCTTTCTTTATGATAGAGATTAAAATACTTAAAACATGCATACAAAGAGTGTTCTATCTACTTACTGGCTGTTGTGGACCTTCTCCTCCCAGAACACGGAAGCCAAAGCCTGTTTCGATGTCTCTCTTTAGAAAAACATCTATGTCTTTGGTGTGAGGCTCTGTGGATGAGGTGAGGGATCAAGGTTAAAAAACAACAACTTCTGAGAACATCTGATGGCGTGTTGGTCTTCACTTACGTCTGCTGTCCAGCAGGGCTTTGGACTTCAGGTACATCTCTGTGGCATCTCGTTTGGGGGAGTCGGCGGAGCGCAGGGTGCTCGTGTTGGAGTGGTAAGGCAGGGCCTGGGGGGCTGAGTCTACGATAGCGTCCAAAGACTCTGTGCTGGCCGTCATTTCCTGTCTCTGAAGAGAAATACATGTACCATTAACACTCACATTTCTTTAAGCATCACTGTTTTTGAACATACCAATTTACCATTAGATCGCACATCCTGTAGTATTCTCCTATGAAGGACATCGCACATTTTATATATAGTCTATACAGCTCATTATCCCGGACCGACGAGGTGGCTGAGCATGTGATGGTGATAGATTATCAGAAGTGGCAACGGTCACTTCACTGGCTCTTTTTTTATTATTATTAATTTCTTCAACATAGGCTGTTTCCCTTTACATTCCTTCAATTGTTTTGAAGGCTAAGCGATGAGATTTGAATGTCATTTAAAATCTACGGGAGGAACTACAGCTTTCCCCGTGGCAGGCCTATTCAGGCAGAAAGGGCAACTTCTTTATCTAAAACTCTGGTATTAATAATACCACCATATCTAAAGAGGCTCATCCATGCTTCATTACCATTGCAATCCCCTGACAATAGCCCTAAGAATATGAATACTGAAAGGAAGTAATTAAGATCGTTTTTCAGAGCAAACAAAAGGAGGCGCCCAGAAACATAATCAATATTCAAATGTATTGCTATCATTTAATTCGATGCAACAGAGGCTTTACTGGTTAGGCTGGAAGACAAAAAGCTCTGCAATTAAATTGCGGGATAAGTCCCCGAGGGGGAAACAATAGTGGGGAAATAGGAAAAGATATGCTTTTACTCACAGGCTTTAGACTCTTCACAGGGGACGTTTGACCTATAGAGAGACACAGAGAGACAACAGAAATACGGTGAGAAACTCAGAAAAGACTTGGAACGACAACAATCACTGAAGCACCGTTCCACCAGATGGCACTGCCTCTCTGACTGAGAAGCAGCAGCGGCGCAGCATAAAAATAAACCGGCTCCGAGCTGCTCTAAACTCAAGAGGTGTGGGTACTCACTAAAGAATGCTCCATTAGGAAACAAGCATCCATGTGCGATTAAAAGATACACAGGGAATATATAGGTAGTACATGTGCTGGAGTGCTCGCTACATAGTGGAAGCCCACTGCAGGGATACGGAAGCGGGTGAGTGCATTAGAGATTCATGCATATAATTCAATGAGCCATAATTCTCTTCTCCTCTCTCTCTCTCTCTCTCTCTCTGTGTTCGCTGTACAGTACACCCACACGTTCTATCGCAAGCGCTCAGATGGTTCCCTACAGATCATCTCTTACAGCCCCCTCCTCCCCAACACTCCCCAACCCCCTTTCCTCCCACTCAACTCCCCGCATTAACTGGATTAACAAACACTCCTCTGGATCCGGCAGCCCTGTGGGGCCGGACCAACACTTGGCTTGATGAGGGGTTAATGGAGCCTGATGTAAAAGGGGAGACGCAGCGGCATTTTTCTGCTCCACTTCGAAAATTCCCAATCCAGCATCAGGATCATCAAAGGCATACAAAAAGGCGAGTGCAATAAGCACACACCTGAAACGCACCCACTCTTTTCCTCCCATCCTGTAGCTAAGCTCCACTCTTCTTCTGCTCAGTGATGCCCACCACACACACACAAACACAGGGATCCTCTTCCAAGCCAAAGGCCATTGTCTAATGAGGGTTAAATCTGGCATTAGCTCTTCGGTCGGGGAGGCTGGGTGAGGCTGAGCCCAGCTCTGCTTCTGTGGGGACTGTAGGGTCATGCAGTGGATCAGAGGAGTAGGACATGGTGATGGTGGCACAGCAGAGAGGGCGAGTGGGTGTTTGGGAGAGGAGAGAGGAGGGTTGGGGCGTGGCCACGGGGTGGAGGCCCCTTGGGACTTTCCCTCTATAGACATTTAACCATGGCTCTTTAAGGGGCCATGGCTATAGAGGCATCTAGAAGTCCCCTGCACTCCGCTGCTGATCAAAGCCAATCCGGGGTTCATCGATTTACGCAGTGAATCCCCGGGCGGCTGGAGATGAGGCATTTGAAGGGTGCCTGCCCTCCTCCCTCTCTCCTTTTGAATCAAGCACAGCCCCACGCTTATGTAATTCCCGCTCTCAGAATTGTAACAGACTGCGTTACGCCTCCGTGGGAGACGTCATAAACAGAGCCAGGTTGAGTGAAGACACCCAGGAGGAATGCTCGAGACGTACAGTTTGAAAAAACAAAGACGCTGCAATGCGATGGCAAGAACTAGGGCTCAGTCGGATCATTGAATGCAACAGCTACGGACGTGCAGGTGGATCTATATAGCTAAAAAAAAAAGGGCAGCAGTCTCTGGTGTGGTGACCTACAGACCGCAGATACAGTGGCATCACCCGGGCTTTTACAGAACAACAGTGAGTGGTCAGCCCCCAAACAAGCCACAGCACCACCTCACCTCCCGTCAGTATCAGCACGCTGACCTCGCCTATACTAGAATGAGGAGTTAGATAACTGCAGACTACTGATTGGTCAGATGGTTGAAAATGTGAGGATTCAGCGAGTTCCGCGCTGAAGATGACGTGACCGCAGTTTCAAGCAGGAGTCGCTTTGGCGATGAGCTGAGAATGGGCACTATCCACAGTGGACAAACGAAATAGAGGGACCAGGACAGAAAGTCAAGTCGAACTAAACCATGCAGTGGAAATAATTCATGAGACACACTGGCAGCGAGAGAAACATCACATGGTCATACAGCCATTCAGTCTTCAGTCAGATAGATACACAGACAGACAGACGACAAACAGTCTCTCACCTCCTCGCAGCACCAGCACGTTGACCTCGCTGCCCACTGGCAAGTCTTTGAGAATGTCCACCACCTGGGCGTGACTGAGCGTTTGGACATTTTGCCTGTTGATCTCCTTGATGACGTCTCCTTTCTGCAAGCCACGACACCACTGGGAGTCCAGGATCATCTTCACCTTCTGGCCCAGCGGGCAGTCAGCAATGGCGAACCCGAATCCTCCGGGCCCCTTGACCAGCAGCACGCTCACCAGCTCTGGCTGCAACATCCCCGCGGCCAACTCTCCCCGCTCCCCCTGCCTCCCGTTGGGCAAGGCAGCCACGACGGGCCGGCCGATGGCGTCCGTGGTGACATAGTGGAGCTCCTGAGAGGAGCCGTGGAGGACGTCGCCTTTCACGAGCAGCGGCTGCCCGTTGATGAGGGGCACGGCTGTCACCACCTCTCCACCATGCAGGGCCTGCTGGGGCTGGGTGGCCGGTGGGGGAGGGGGAGGCGGGAGAGGGTCGTCGCTGCTCAGATCCACATCTGGAGGGAGCGGGTAGCCACGGCAAAGAACCATGTCCACATACTGATTGATATGGATGGATTGGAACATCTGCACCACCTCTGGATGGGTTTTGCCCAGCACAGACATCCCGTTGATCTCAACAATGACATCACCTGAAACGGAAAAGAGAGAAATTGGCGGTGGAGTTTCTATTCTGGTATTTAATCCAGACATCACGTCTCTACATGTCTTATTCCTTCCTTTGTCAGATGGATCTTTCTTCTAAAATGTCCCTTTTTCTCCTCGCTGCTCTCTCATATTTTCATTTTGGCAACTTCCGGTAGCTCTTAGTTTTCCTTTTATCCTCGTATTCCTTCAGTCTACCATCACTTTACTCCTGTCCCTCCTTCCCATGCTCTATTGTTGAACAGACCTTAACAGCACTCTCTGCCACAGCTACACGGGCGGGCGACGGGTGTAGATTTCTGTCACAATGTACCATTGTAACCATCACACAGAGCTCACAGCTGTTGATTTACCAAGGCAGCCGCAAGGCAATGGCAAGATCAGAAACTAAACAACAAAGCCATCACATGGCTTCACACCCACCATAATCGGCCTGCTATAAAACTACACCCTTGACAGAGCTAGAGTTGTTGTTATTATCTTGATGAACTCATGGGACAGTGTTAGGTTCAATAATCACTACAGAGGTCAAATTAATACCTCCAGATGCATCGTGGTAGCACAGCTGGTACGAGTTGGCTGAAAAATAGATTTGTTTGTAACACCACAGAAATTAGAAGCTATGAGCTCATAGATCTTCCAACCAGCTACGTGAGATTTAAGCATTGCTTTGAACAGGAATGCCCTTTCGGCAGAGCGTGTACATCTGCAGAGGTTTCGCTCACCGGACGCCATCTTGTTGTCGTGGGCGGCAGGGCCGTCGCCGAGCACGTTTTTCACCTGCAGGAACTCATCAGTGCGGTCACCACCGATGATGGTGAATCCAAATCCCTGGGGGCTCTTCTTCAGCGCCGTGTGGTACAGTTCACCCTTCAGTTCGCTGGGGTCTGAAGTGAAGCCGAACGCACCTCCCTTACCTGCGAACAAAATGCACATGCGTGTTAAGTATGTGTGTGTGTGCGTGTTATGTAAGGGAATGACAAGCTTTATCAAAACACAAGTGAAATCTCTGAACAGAGCTCGACATCAAACGCAGCAACATAGGTTTAATAGATTCATAACTCTCTTGAAAGGCAGCAAAATCCATTGAATGTCGATGACACACATTATGTGCCGAGGATCAACAGTAATTAGTCATTTACAATTAACAGGCATGACGTTCATGCCTAAACTTGATAAACCTGTCACTAGGGACCTTTTTGTGCAACCCTGCAGAGAGGAGCACAAAGAGACAGATAAAATGACATACAATGTTAGCTTCAGATGCTAATTTACTTAACTGTTATGTGCTTCCAGCTAATACAAAACTATAGAGCAGAACAGTGACATAACACCTCTGACAGTGTCCAATTTCGCGCAGTGTCCTCCCTTATCCCCTTCCTGCTGCAGTCAGTGGCTCAGAAAAAGTGAGTTTTGTCAGGGTGGACTTTTTATAACTTGAGTAAGGATCAACTTAAGGTCAGTGGCAACATCAATATGGACCAGCAGCTTGGCTGTGGCATACGCTACACGCGAGATAACCGGCTGTCAGGGTCACACTGAATTAAACTGAGCAGCGTCCCTATCTGGCGTTGCTGTGGTATCAGCATTTTAGATCATGGACACACCATCCCATCCCCCCCCCCCCCCCCCCCCACCACTGACCCACTCTGGCCTGGACTGCGTTATAGCTTCAACTCAAAAACACTTAAACTGAAGCCAGCTGGTGACAAACGATGCACACTGTGCTGTATATTGACAGAATGCGATGTGGCGGTCTGTCTCTGGGATGCCAGAAATTTCATTATAGCTTAAGAAATGATCCATCATTTTCTTTAAAGAAGATGTTTCTTTACATCTAAAGTTCATTGAAATGCAGCAACAACAAAAAAAAACACGTACCTTAAAGACAAATAGGCAATACATAAAATATCACGGTAACACTTTATATGACGCCCGTGTCTACAATGCATTATGAACATATTTGTAATGCATTGTAATCTACTTATAGCACTGCATAATTAAAGTTGAAACCACTCATAGATATTCACAATACATTATAACGTTATAAAGCATTTTATAATGATTGAGAAGGTTGTGTTTAATAATACTCATAGTAGCTGGTCACCCAGTGACATTTTTCTTTGCAAGGATCATAATGTATCGTAATTCCCATTGTTGTAATATTTTATAATGTTTCTATAATGTCTTCTTTCATTTATAATCACTGTTGATTATGATGTGATTATATGTTACCGAAGTGGTTGTTGTTTGCGTACTTATTGTTTAAGTAAAGAAGTAAAGATATCATTAAATCCATGAGGCCAATATCACATGACGCCCATGTCTACGATGCATTATAAACATTATCATACCTATACATCATAGACATGGGCGTCATGTGCGTCAACAATAAATAAATGTATTTAATTATAAGAATTCCTAAGAATGATCCCTGCGTTTAAAAACGTTTTAAAACATAAAATGAACACGGCCCAAAACAGAATTCCACTGCCACCATAGTTACAGATGTGGTTAGACGATTCTCTCAATTAGAGTAATAGTTAAAAGAACAAAGGTGGTCTTATTCTATGTTTTTCTTATTGACAACAAATCCCATCAAAAGGCCAAAACCAACAATGACTCAGGCTGTCTTCCCAAATTCATTAATTCCTCCAGAAGATGTGAATATGTAAAAGAAAATTGTCATTGTTTTATCTTTTAAAGAGGCTAAAACAAACTGCTGCAGATTAAGCATAGAAATGCTCAAACAGTGCTGGGGACTTTTTTCAGCCACAATTGCTGCATTGGTGAGTATTAATGCCATCAGGACACTGCATGTTGGATTAACTCAAAATAATCTAGACTGTCCGTGTTCATGGAAGTAAAGGAAAATATCACCTAGAGTTTACTGATGTGTTTTTAACAGTTTTTGGACAACAACGGAGGATTAAGTGATATCAGGCTCGGGAAACACAATACTTGATCGGATCAATTCATTCTTGTTTTTTTGTCTATCAATGGCATTTGTTGAGAATAAGAACATGATAGAATGTGTGCTGCATGCCTCACTTGAAAACTACCCTTCTGTGTATGTAAATATAAAGCTGCATATATTCCTCCAACTCTACCCCTTTATCTCCTTCTGTCGCACACGGGGATTGGACCATGGTGACTGTGCCAATTTCCATATCAAATTTTCAAGATCACAGCAGTGGCTTTCTATAGTTTGGCTGGAAAGTAGCAACCGCAACAACCTCTCATTTCCTTCAGTTTTAAAAATGCTCGGTACATTTCAGAGGCGTGTGTGAGGAATTTAAATGCAGCCACTCTCACACTATCAACTGGTTCAGCGGTCATAAACATCCAGCACAGACATGGACGGCTGTGAGCAAGTGAGTGCAACTTAGCACAGTCAGTGTGGACTCCAGATGTCCACACTGTCACATGGATCAAGCAGAGCTCATTTACATAATCACATTAAAATTGCTTCATAAACTCAACATGGGAACACCATTTGACTGCGTGTTTGTGTGAGGAGAAACAGACAGAGGTAATGGAGGGCGAATGAGACAGAAGGAGGAAGTGAGAGCGTTGTGTGCGAGCCTGTGCTTGTGTGGGAGAGTCCAAGGAAGGTCTCTGTGCCAACGTCTGTGGGCAGACTTTGAAAGCCAGAGGCAGACAAAGCCATCAGATCCACCGCATCAAACAGCCATGGTTTTTGATGTTTCCTCGTGTGTGACTCAATTGCGTAGTAAATCCCCAGAGACATTATTCAGCATAATTGGGAAGACATCTTTCTTACTACATCAATGGGAATGCACCTTGAACATCAGAATTCAAAAGCAACTGCTGTCGCAAGGCCAAGACTTGACTAACAGGGAAAGTAACGCACAATGTAGACAACCTATCAGAACAAAGCAACACATGTGGGCACAACGCCTGTTATGTTGGCTAGCTGACAAACACCGCAGCATTGCCTCCTTTGTAGGTTGAGCTGCAGCAACACCTCATATAAATTACGTTAATGTTCAATAGATAAATAATTCTCCATTAATTAATTTGATAGGGGAAAAGTGTTATTTGGAATAAAAATGCAAGTCAAGTCACCATGTTCTTTTGCGAAAATAAGAATCGCTAAATAAGATTTATTAGAAATGAAGTGAGAATTAATAATTTATTGAACGATTTCACAACATGTATTCCGATATATAAGAGCAGTAATTTCCCTGATAAAAATAAAAATCTCCAGAGGAATCTATCTTGGAAAACTGTAAAAATCAGAATTATAGCCTGAGGTGTAACTGTCAACTGTTTCATTATAGCAATCGTCTGGCAGCTCACTAGGTTGCGTATTCGGTAATCAGGGCGGTTTCCTCAGTCCCCACACACCTGAGCAGAGAAATGTCTGATTATGCGTGCACTCTCTGACGTGCTGTTCCACCAGCTGTTGCCACAAGCGCCGCTAAAAGCCGGCCTCCTCCCCTGCATTCCCATTCCCACTCCCTGAAACCCTGCCAGCGCAGCGAGCCTGTCTATCTCCACAACTGCAGCACCGTAATCTACTATACATCCATTGTAATGAAAACATACTTAATTCATAGTGTTTATTGCAGGAGACAAATTGATTGTCAATTGTAAGGACAGACAGCTACTGCAGAGCTGACAAAAACCTGTGTTGTATGAGCGAACCAGGGAAGAAAGTTTATTTTGACAATTTATTATAGTTTGAGGCTACTTGAAGGTTTACACGTTTGGCTGAACGTGCATTAAATGACGACACTCCTACTGCTTTCTATTCCCAGATAACAGATTTGTCACAGCACGCTGACTGAGGTGAAAGGGCTGGCCTCAGTACAGAGCACAAGCCAAAGTGATTAAACTATAAGTGCATGACTAGAGAGGACTCATGTTAGACTCATGCTAACGTCCAGAGTGATTTAAAGTGAGTACCGAAACAGAATAAGCTCAATGAAAATGTTAATATTGAAGCCAAACCTCCTCCTCCGTTCTTGAATATCATACGACATAGTGAAGTAAACACCAGGTCAGAAAATAATAGCACCATAAGTGAGGAATGATCATACAAACAGCAGGAACAAATAGAGTCATACTTTTTCATTATCTCTGCCAGGAGATTATGTACGTGTGCGTGTGCATTTCGGTGTCTTTCTGTCCATGGCTAGTCTTGCATACATACATGTATCTATGTATGTGTATGTATGTAGGTATGTATGTATGTCTAGATGGGGGGCAAATGTGGGTTGTATTCATTCCATCAAGCATTACAGCAGTGGTCGTGCAGACACCCCTAAGTGGAGATCTGCACTCTACTGAGTGCACTTTTCTAGTTTCAGATGACTTCACTTTTACTGGAATTTCTTGTGGTGGTGTTTTTACCCAGACAGACAATGACGAGTGTGAAAGACAGAAAGCTTGTGGAAGTAATTACAGTTATACATGTACTTGCATGTCTTATCGAACCGGGAGGGAGACGTCAAAAGGCAGAGTGTAATATCTCATGCTGTTTTCAAAGGTTACGCGTAGGAGTAGCGATGCTGGAAGTTTTAGTTCTTTTTTCTCTCTCCCAACAATCCAAATGAAGAGGAAGAGGAAGTTGAAGTGGGGGACAGGTTCTACAGTGTTGTTGTTACCTTGGGAAGGTGCTGCTGCGGCTTGTTGGATCGCAGCCGTCTCCTGGCTCAGCTTCTTCTTCGCCTCTAGGACCGGGTTCTCAAACTGGGTTTTCTGGTTGATGTGGCTGCAAGAAAAACAGGCTCAGATTTAAGAGACTTACAAACACACAACACGCACCTCAGACTTTTTGAGCTTACTGCTCCACTTCTTTTTTTTTTTTTTTTTTTGCAGTTAATTATGCATGCACCTTTCCTATAAAGGAACTGTGATTTTCTAATACAGGGATGCTATAGCGGCACCATTATAAATACATTCATAAACACAGCACAAATAGCGTAAAGGCTGCCTTGCATTCTCTTTATGTGGGGGAACAACTATGGCTTTTAGCAATTTAATATTGTAGGAAATGAACCCCCCGAATGCCAACAACTTTCTGTTCCTCTCCAACACGGTAAACAGCCTGTTGTCCCCCTGGCATACAAACCACAGCCATTGTATCATCGCGAGTTCATTTCAAGCTAAAAGACTGGCAGCTATAAGCTCCATCTATATGCCGTTGACTCTCCTTGTCCAAACAGTGAGCGCTGCTCGCTCTCTTGTCACTTATACCTAGGAGGGATCCTTCTGCAGTCTGAGCAATAAAAGAACGCGAGTGTTCCCATTTTCTTTTCATCACAACAGATTGCTACCTCTCCTTCCAGCCCCCTCTCGCCTCCCTCCATCTATTCTAGTTTAAAGTCTCCCCCACTTCTCTCCACTGCTGTTACAATGGCCGTGTTTCACCGATTTCCTGATGGGGAGGTGGAAACACATTTTGCACACAGACAAATGTACAAACAATATGCAGAAACATACAGTATATGCGTCCTGCATGCAGCGAGATCAGGTCGGTGCAATGTTACCCGCAGAGTTTAATTTTGCCACCCACTGATAAATAACGGGGAGATCCTGATTCCGAATCTTCAACTGTTCTCCTCACCCGGGATACAACAACACGAGCTGTGTGCTGCATCCATTTGTTTATTTTTAGACGGTATTGATTTATGCCGGTCCACTGCTAATGTACACAGTGTAATGTGCACTCCTGATCCATCTGGTGAAATGCGTTTGTGTGTTATGTGCATCTGCGAGGAGCAAGTGGGACAGAACAATTTGCACTATTTGTGATAATGGCAGCTGGAGTGCTTGGAAAATACATACACTAATAAATCAATAAAACTTACTCGACGTAGTATGTGCCGTACTGCGGGTCGTCAATTTCCTCCCAGCCGTAGGGTAACTCTGCAAACAGAGAACAGCGTTGTGTTAAGTAGAGATGTAGAAAGACAGGGAGCATGCATTAAGACGACATAATGGAAGACAGAAGAGGAAGACGAGGCACGATGTTTAGTCGACAATCATCTGGGCATTGGAAAGCATTTAACATAGTGGAGAGGTGCAGCAGTGGTTACCAGTGTAGTTCTTTTCCCCATGACTGGGACATCTAGCATAAGAAAGTAGCCGTGAAAATGAGCCTACAATGATTTTGTGAACATTTCTGTGGTTTCAACAAGCAGGCCGGCTGGAATGGCCAATGTACGTCATGCCCCGATGAACATATCAGGCGGAGGGAGAGAAAGGAGAGAGAGAGAGAGAGAGAGAGAGAGAGAGAGAGAGAGAGAGAGAGAGAGAAGAGCTCTTCACGCACGAGAGACCTTGGAGTAGCTTTTCAGAAGCAACACACCAACTAGCATTCTGTAAAAATCCATTAAAACCTGTCTGGAAGGGTCCCACTCTTTCAGCTGAGGCTACTCTCTGTCTCTGCCTGCACTCAAGCCCACATTAACATCCTGGGGATACGGAGGCACGGCTGGGATTCCTCAAAGTAGACCATGGCTCCAGGTAAAATAGGTCATGTGACTATGAAGCTGAGGGCTACTCCTAGGTTACATGTCAATTCAAAGACAAAGTCCTGCACTTTTACCCTGGTTGGTTATTTGATTGAATGTGTGAAGTGATGGATCACGTAATGGTGGGCAGAGACAATCGAGGTATGCCCCCGTGTAAATACATGTGCAGCAGTTAATGGAATGACTGCATGCTTGAGTACACCAGCTGAGTAGTGCAGCCTACATACCTCCATCCTCGCACTTCTCAGGGGGCTTCGCCTTCTTCGCCAAGCGGGGGTCCAACCACGTGGTCGTCTTGGTATTGTGACTGCGGAACACAAACAGCAGCCGGTAAAAATCAACTACGAAGACCGCTGCTGAGGCCTGTAACAGGACGTGCCATGACAACCGGATTCTCCTCTGTGACATGCTTTGTTGCACAAGAGTCACTGGATCCATCGACACACATCCGATCCATTGGTTTACGTTCAGCTGTCACATTAGCGTGTTTATGGTTAGGCGGCGTTCTCAGAGTTGAGAAAAAAAACAACTCTGAATGAGAAACCCGAGAAACTCGTTTACCCTCAAATGTGTTGAACAACTGGGGTGTGTAATCAGGAGGAAAAGCACAATGGTATTCTGATATCTCCAGAGACAAATGGCTTTGAGCCAAATATGAATAAAACACACAGGCTTGCATGGACACATGTTGGCTCAACACTGAGTGCACCAACACATATATTATACCAACCTCTGAGAAAGGCTTGTTGACCCGATTGTTGTAAAATCAAAGTATTGATTGGTCTTCATGTTAGCTATGACAGTCAATGTGTTTATTGTTATGCACCAGTAAGTCAAATTCCTTCTATGTGCAAATATACTTGGCATTAAACCGTTTCTGATTCCTTCTGAAACCCAAGGGTATTGTTGTAGAATGTTTTTTTCCTGTCTGAACTGTCTTTAACAAGCCTCTGCTCAAGAAAGTATATATATACACAGTATATATTGAAAGATTTTGTCAAAACGTGAGCGGCGCTTATAGTGCTTACAAATATCCCCATTTTCATTTTAACAAAGTCCATAGCTGATTAGGCACTGATGATTAACTTATATCAAAAAGTGTATCTTAAAAATTATTATTATTGACATGAAACCGTTTAATGCGGCACAATAAAGTGAGAGCAAATCAATGTGTCTTTCCAGTAGATCAGCTGTTTCAAAAAAGACACGTTCAAAGTCCCTTCAATCACCTCTCTTCAGCAGATCATTTTGACCTTACTTAAATTGGTGTCACGTGATTGGCTGATTAGATATTTGCGTTAATGAGCAGTTGAAGAGGTGCTACTAATAACACTAACCCTTTACAGTATATATATATATATATATATATATATGTATATACACTGTATAGGTTTAACCCCTTAACCTTAACCCATATACACATATACAGTATATAAACACTGTATATTGGCACAAATTATGACTTTACTCATGACTCAGTGATTGAGGCCTTTTGTGTGATGAAGTGACGCCCATTGAAATCCACTGTGCTGTGTTTTTCCCTCCAAATCATGTGTATTCCACTTTTCTTTATTATCAACATTTTCTATTAACTTGTCATATTTGGAATGAAGGAAAAAATATTCCAGGTCAAATATGAAAATTGTTGAAGTTAGTCCAAAAAGAGAGAGTCGGGCCGGGGGGTCAGTTGAACTTGGGAAGTTTTATGTTTTACTGTATTCATGTATTCATTCACTTCCAAAAATGTTGCAATGATACAGTTTAGAGTCTGGGGTGATGGGATGTGTGGTGTTTGTCTACATTCAGTCAGAAATAGGTAGACACTGTTCCAAACAGATGTCGCAACTTCACAACTGTGGGCCCTGTTTGTGCTCGTGTCACTCCTTCTTTGCCCGAACGTGTTGTTGATGAGCTGCTATTTCTTAATCACTCAGCAATGAGTAAATTATGTCACATGCAGATCACAAACCCATCATTACACACCCAGGATCAAGCCTAACAGTACTGATTTGATACTAACAGAAACATTCATCTGTGTTTCATTATGCATAAAGCAGACAGCAGTAAATAAAATGCTGTTTTACATCAGCTGTACAAACAACACATCCATTTTTAACATCACATCTTACGACATACCCCGCTGCAGTTGTAAGATGACATGGTTTACATAAGTAACAACACCCTAGTCGTCAGTTGACCTAAATTCCCTTCTTCATCAGCCGGCATACAGACTGTGTCACACCTGATCCAGTTAATAACATATATACCTGAAGCCTCATCTTACTGTTACGGCTTCTGTCATTCTATATTTCTGCTATTGTAATCAACTTTGATTTATCAAAGAAAGGGCTAACTCATTTCTCTTACATAGCTTTACTCTAACTGGAGTATGTTGAGGTAGATTTTGGCAACAGCTTAGCAGACAATTCTTGTTAGAATCAATTAATCGTTGAGGTCTTTTAAAGGTAAAAAATTGCTGATTTTCAACCTTATCTTTATCTAGCTGAGAGGGATGTAGTAGAGTGGCAACCTCCAGATGAGAGATGAAGCCATCACGGAAGTGCCCCAAACTGCTGTTCCTCAAATGGCCACTTGAGCCTGGCTCCAAAAAGTGAGTCAATCTTCATACATCCCCATGTTAAAATGCCACAGAAATAAACATGTTTACAGCCTGGTACACATAAAACAGTTTGTTCTCTATGGCTGATCTCCCCATTCCCCGGGGGGGATGAATTTTTATATAACGTTTAAATGTTGACAGGGCTGCTTGGAGTGACAGGTGGGTGGTCGCTAGTACCAGGTCGCTAGTTGCTAGCGATCTCGCTGCCACCACACTTGGGCCCGCCTCAACTCCACCGACAATCCACCACTTTGCCCACTTTTAGAGTTTTAGAGTTAGGCTGTGTTGTCACATATTTTACAACAGTCTGTATTCTTAAAAGAAAAAAGTCTACCCTTTAATGGCATTTGTTTGAAATAAGAAAATACTAAATATTGCCTGATGTATACTTTTCCCTCAGTAGCCAGTTTCTTAGGTACAAAACGGTGAATCCTCATATTGGAAGAGGATGGAACCTTCAAACGTCTGGCATCTAAATTAATTAAATGCTCACTAAAAATAGTGATGAATTACAATTGATGTTTATCAATTGGTCAGTTGACTAATTGTTTCTGCACCAAATGGTCTCACGACCCGTGTGTTGTGTCTGTCACTTACTCTATGAAGTAGACCATGCCGGTCTCAGTGTAAGCCATCTCCCAGTTAAGGGGCAGGGGCTCCAGGCTGTCATCGCGGGGCAGAGAGCTCCATGTGCGGAAGTCCATGGAGCTGCTGGACTGGTTGTAGCTGGGCACTGCTTTTCTCCAGTCTGCCCCCTCTTTGTGCTCTTTATAGAGAGAGAGAGAGATAAGAGGTAAAAGAGGGAGAAAACCGAGCAGAGTGGATGGTTAGCCTGCAGGAACACCTCTGCCCTCCTGTTTTCATTCGTGATGCAGGGGAGTGAAGGAAGAGCTGTGTCGCTCATAGGATTTGCATGTGATGGTGTGTGTTCGCCAAAGGGCTGTTTTTGCATTTGCATGTGCACACAGTGTTAATGCTTATGGATATGTACACGTACACTCCCTGAGGGTTGCAACGACAGAGGCATGGACTCACATTAGAAAGAGCCATTTGAGCCTAAGTACATTTCTGTATGATAACACTGTACTGCTGCTCTTCACTTATACACTGTTGCTTTTGTACAGCCACCCATTAATGAGAACCTGGTCGACAATGAACATGAAACATACAACAAAGGCTCTCCTAATTCACTTAGCATTTCACACCTTCCCTCAAAGACGGGTATAAAGGGATGAAACGCGAGTTATTTTCATCCCGTTCTTTTGTGCAGCGCTAACCTCCTCACAACAGATGATGATGCTGAAAGATGTTTCGCACGCCACGTTTCTGGGTTGATCATTCCACCTGAATTTTAGATTGAATAAATAATTGCTGAAAATCCAAACACAGAGTCCCATTTGCAGCATCCAAAACGCTTTTTTTCTTTTTGTCTCTCTGATCAGAAGCACACACTTTATATTTGATTTAAAAGGCACAAACGCACAGATTGAAGGCACATGTGTTTGAAGAGCCAAGTAAACACTTGGAGAACCAGCCGGAGGGCAGAGCCTGAAGGAGAGCTGAGGTCACCCGGTTCGCGGCGGGGTGAGGGCCCACTCAGTGATACACGTAAAGAGGGACTGCTGGGGAGAGGGGCAATGGTGGTGGTGGTGGGGGGGTTATGATAAGGACAGTCCGAGAAAAGACGGGGCGAAGCTGCAGTCAAGAGTTGAGAGACTTAGAGCTCACATTTTCCATTTACCTCTTTTTTCATTTGAGCATAACTCTGCCCATCTATGGCTGGTCTGAGACCACTCTGCAACAGCTACGGGCAGTCATTTGTGACTGGTTTCTTTCCATAAAAAGAACTCCTGGATGTTTGGGCATCATTCTCTGTTTGATTTCATTCTGACAGAGCGTTTGGGTAAACAGACTTTGGATTTATGTGAATCCTTTGTACAGCTGAGCAAGCAGTGTTTGAGCCGTGACTGTCAAAACAATGTTTCATTCTGGAAAGAAAAACACCATTTTCAGCTCGGACTTGCCTCCCCGTTAACTCCAACTCTTTCGCTGTCAATACCCGGGTATGGCGCACAGTATGTAACCCATTTCTGATGCAAGCGCCGTTCTCCTCGTGAGCATCAGAGGACAGATTTGTTCCTCAAAGAGCTGAGAAGGATGTCCTGCTTGACGTAGTAGAAGGTAACAAATAGTGACGGCATCGCCAGCGTATCCAGGTTTTGTCAGGTCAAATTTTTCAAGTTAGTTCTCAAACAGAGTTTGCACCGGTAGTTCAAAATTTGATCTGGGTGTGCAAAAACACTACAACCTCGAATGACAAACGAACGAGAAGGGGATGGGACGAGAGCTTAAGAGGGATGATCAAGCTGCCCAGGAGGGGAATCTATTAATGCCGTTTTATGTGACAGTACTGTAGTTTCCTCAAACACCCACTGGGCCCCATCAAACGGTAAACAATCTGCAACCAGACAAAGTCTTCATGTCTCACAGCAGACAGTGACAGTGACCTAACATGGCAATCCCACAACCAAAGGACAAACAGAGTACGGTTGGAATCTCCATTATTTAACATGACATTCTGTGCTTTGACGTTCACTGACCAGGCAGTCCATTGACCAGCGGTGGCCTCTCATCATCGTCTTCCTCCTCAGGGACCGCGCTGTCCTTCCTGTCCATCTTACTGACTGAGGTGGTGCGTTTCCTGGGGCCCTCACCACCGTAGTCTTCATCAAACAGCACCTGATCCACCAGGTCCGGCTGCACCAGGTTGGGCTCTGCCGGCGGCTTCGGGGTCCCGTAGTAGTTACCTTTCAGAGTAAAAGATGGGAGGAGCAGAAGGAGGAGGAGGAGGAGAATGAGAGAGACGTACTCATAAAATAGTGCAACCGCAAACAGTTAAGGAGCCGCGGAAAAGGCAGCTAGAATGCAGACCAGTATGAACGAAAAACGTGCAGTAGTGTGCCATGAACTCTATACATCACTCCAATTCCTCTGATTTCAATCAAGTTCAAAAAATGAATTCCCTAAATGTCACACGCCAGCACTCAGGGTCGACTTCTCACACGTTTCAGAGGTCTTCTTCCTCCGCACAATTTACACGTCTCTGAACCCCCTGCTTTGTTTTCCCCCGATAACTGCACCACAGGGCTGTCATGACTCATGTAACATTAAAATTCCTTCACTTGGAGTTTGCCAGCAACTAATTACACTGATCATTGAATACAGCAATTATCTAAATCTCAGCTTGCTCTTTTTTTCCCTAATGAAGAAAAAACCTTGTGTTACGGATTATAAATATTCAGTGCACTCCGTACGAGTGCAAAACTTTGTTAAATGATTTGCTCATTTAGCTCACGGGGTGATCCATCAATGTATGGCTGGTGAGCAGTATGTGGAACTCAATTTAGGTGTGGAATAAGTAATTATTCAACCTCCATTAGGATTATAAATAATGAGCATACTGATTTACATCCCTGCCATTTTTTACAATTATGTGTTCGCTAAATGCTGCTCTCTCTGTCAGATGTCTTCACGCAATGATATCAAATATATTATTTGCCAATTCATTAGTTGGGTCAAATATTTACTCAGTTCTTACAATAAGTGATCATATAAGAGTGAGCCTGCTCTGCTAAATCAGGATTTACAATAAGATTAATTAAAGAACAGGGAGAGATGCTGCTGGGAAATAGGGGTTTTCAGAAATGTAATTAGCCTAAACTCCATTCCATTGGACCATAGTATTATGAACCTTAGATGTACTTAAGCGTGAACATGCAGATGCTGTATTGTAAGAGCAACATTCATCAACTCCAGATCTTTTTATAGCTTGGTACAAAGAGGCAAAGCTGACAACGCCGTGCATGCTGGGAGGAACAGAGGGCTCCGAGGAACGCACCACAGCTTTACGGCACCATACCGTACCACCACAACGGTCTCCTCTGATTAGGGAGCCCATCTCGAAGTGCTGCCTCTTCTCCTCAAGCTTGCCAACTACAATGCACAGCAAACTGGGTTAATGCAGCTACGCTCAGCTTCCTCAAAGCAGCGGGAAGGTTGAGGAGGCTGGATGAAAGCCGGCCCCTCCCTCCTTGTCGCTCGACTCGCTGTGTTTACTAAGCGACACTCATCCGCATTTGTCAAAGATGGCTTCATTAACAGGGGTGGCACCACGATAGCGAGGAGAGATTGGGTCTGCTGGCTAATCCCCCGCCTGTCTCCTGCCGCACGCTGCCATTCATCAGCCAGACGCTCCGTCTGTGATTAATTACTTACAAACGTGTCTCTTGGCCCCTGATAAATGTGTGTCGCAGATACGGAGGTCTGTGAAAGCAGCGCATCGGTGAAGATTTGTGATGCCATTTGCCACTATAGACGGAGGGAGGCCTCATAAGCTGATGAGCAGGGGAGCTTGTCCGACGTTACTTGTGATCCTCGCGTCTCGCAACGGGGTTCATGAGCCAGGAAGAACGTGCGTGCGAGCAATTTCATGGTGGGGAAATCCTCTGCCGGTGATGACAAGAACTCCTGTTGTCAAGGGCACTATGCATGAGCTACCCAAGGTCACCAGCACGCTTTCATCTTGCCAAGATCACGAAACAGACAGCTACGCGGTCCCAGAGACTGACACACAGACCATCCACCCAGCACACCACACATTGCCACTCATGCATGAGTACTGCACTCCCACTCACATTCAATTTAATCTCCAGGTCTGTTTCCCTTCCTCGTTAAAATCAGACTCATTATCACGATGGGGATCCCAAAACAACAGATTTCGACGTGGATCTCGATTTGGCAGAATTTTGCATTCCCTTGTTAGCAGATTAGAGATGTCATTTACCAGAGAGGAAAAAACAAAAAACCTCTATGTGCATAACTTTATTTTCCTGGCAGCTGTCTCTCCAGTCTTGCACTTCATTGCACTTAGATATTCAGTTCTTGTCCAGGCTGCTCTGCTCGGAGAGAGTGACCCAACGTGAACCTCTGAGGCGCCGAGACTGAGGAGGGACCTGAGAGCCCAGAAAGATGTGCTCCAAGCGCCTGGCGCAGATGGCTGATGTGTCTGCTTGGCAGGCGACCCGGGACCCTCCGGAACAACATGAAGCAGCCGGCATGTACACTACCAATCATAGAACAGCCCGGACCCACAGAAAATGGTCTAACCCTGGCTAGTGCTTATGCGAGTTGTGTCCCCACCTCCGATCAGCTCTTCCTGAGAGATCAACGTGGTCATGGATGGCAGGATGATTGATAAGGAGAGGGTGTTTAAGTTGACATTATGTGTACAATGCGTTAAATGACTCCCATGAAATATTTTCTAGATAGAGGGGAAAAAAAAAAAAAAATGCGTTACACATGAACCATTAACATAACGAGCATTCAGACGAAGTCATTTGGGACCATTAGCGAGCCCATTATGATTAGCTAAGAATACCATTAGCGCAGTACCTTGAGTGAAACTCGCTTACTGTTCGCTTTTAAACTGAAGCTAATTCAGGAGCTCTTCACAGAAGAAATGCAACCCATGTGACCTATTACAAGAGAACGGTTGTCCTTGTTTATCTTCCTCTTTTTCAAAGAAATTAGCGAGGCTGTGCTTCAACCATAACCAAATGGAGTAAATCTCAGTCCTCGATCCAATTACTTCCTTCACTCTGCTGCTGAGAGATCAACCCCTCTGCCACGGCAGCTGTTGGTGCTGACTGGCTTTTAGAGGAAAAGAGGAGGAATTGGGGGGGAGGGCAGTCACTATCCGAGTGTTCAGTTCTCTCTCGGGGATCGTATGCTCAAACCTTCCAGCTTTTGAGAAGCTAATCCACACATCTGCAGGCAGCCAGTCCTGCTTCCCTTGCAAGAGGAGGGGGGGGGGGGGGGGGGGT
>NW_022280090.1:973661-1000255 GCF_004355925.1 Anarrhichthys ocellatus | reverse complement strand
GGGAGTTTCCACCGGGAGCATGCCTCTATATCAACCCTTTCTCTCTCTTTATTATGTGCTCTTCCTCAGTTTGCTCTCCCTCTCTACCCACGGTTAACCTCTTTATGAAGGTGTAAATCCCACCTGGCTTCAGCTCACAGATGAAGGACAGCCCGTGGGCGATTTAGCTGCTCCTGAAAGCTGATCTTCGAGTTCTTAGATCTGTTCTCTGTGCAAGTGCATGCTCATACAGTTTGTGTGCGTGTGTGTGTTTTAATGACATTGCTGGCACTGTGCTACAAGGACAAGGGGGGGGGGGGACTGGCACCTTATCAGGGATCAGAGACCGTTGGAAGAACCTGCCTCAACAAGTTAGAATTTGCACTTAGCGGTCCACGAATGCACATACACAAACTTCTACAAACACACACTTGTGCACACCCGTAAGAAGCGACTCTCACACTTAAGGCGCTTTCTCACTGGATGAGGATTTGACTTTATCTTTTAATTCTCCATCCATACAGGAAGTACGAGATGCGGCTGAATGGGAACGAGTGAATGGCGCAGGGAAGGTCCATTGAGGCGACAAGAGGTTGCCCATCAAGCATTTAAGAAAAATCCCCCTCCCATTTCACAGCAGCCTGGATTTGCAGTAAGAAAGAACAAGCTTAAAGAGAGAGGAAGATTATCATGTTATTGCTATAATCATTGCGCAATGTGCGAGAAATCCCCCACTCCAATCCCCTCATGACACAAATACACTGCGACCGTCTGACTTTCCAAGACCTTTAAATGCACGGCAAGTGCTTATGCTTCATTGTAGTCTAAGGTGTTAGAAATGGTAAATACTTGGTCCTTCAGCTGTTTGCCAAGCTGAAAGATCCCTCCTTGTGTAAACTTCCTACTGGAAACAACATGACTGGGCTTGTCTACTTGTTGTAAAGTATCAGTCGGCACTGACATGTTTTACTGTCGCCAGGTGCAGTTCAAATGAACGTATATTAAAGGTGTTTTTAAAGAGTAAAGAGACGGGGTTTTTTTAATGCTTTTGAAAGCTTTGAATTTTGATTGTGATGAGACTGAGCTTACTGGTCGTATCTGTGAGAGGAGGAAGGTAGGCAAAAAGGGGAGGCAGATTTGACTAGTTTACATAAGGTCACACCGGGTCCAGTCACTTGCGTGCTCAGACTCTATTGTGGTCGACTGTATATTGTCAAGAACGGGAAAAGACATAAATGCATGGGCACATAAAAAACCTCAATTACAAACAAGCGCAAGCATACATATACAATACAATACATATATGAATATCTAGTCAACGCGTTTAATAGCTTAAAGCCATGGACACAGCTGGTGTTTCGGCTTAACGAGTGACCGTGTTAACGGGTGACTCTCAGAACATATAAGTCTCCTCGTAAAAGTCAATTGTAAATACATACTCATTTATGTTTACAATCTACGCCCACCATTTACGGAAGTAACTGCGAGCGACCACGGCCGCATTCGGCTTAAAGTCACCAGTTAACACGGTCACTTGTTAAACCGAAACACCTGTTGCTCTAAATTCTGTATAACTTGAGTCTGCTGTTGGAATATCGATTCTGACAACCAGACATTTAATGCTGTTAACAGTTTTAATTCAATGGTTATGGATGGCTGAGGGAAAAATACCACTTCCGTTGCCAACATGCGTGTATGTGTTTAATGTTGGGCCTACACACAACATGTGTCTACAATGGTGGCTAAGGCTCTTAATTCACTGTTTAGCACTGTTTAGGTGTACTCTTTGGTAAATGTAAGGCTTAGTTACAACCACGTCCTCATTTCTACAGTAAATCCAGTTATATTTAAACTAGTGCTGGGCAACGATTAAAATATTTAATCGCGATTAATCGCATGGATTTTTTGCGATTAATCGCATTGTTATGGCAAAGTTCAATAATGAATTCAAAAGTAGTGTATTGCGCACTTTTATCTTGAAAGTACTGCTTTATGAACAAAAGTGCAATAACATTTGGTTTGCAAAAACAAATAAGGTTATTTTTAACAGCAGTATTCTCTTTACACAGTAGCAGTTATAATACAGTTATGATTCTGATAATAGATATTCAGCCGGTGTTCATAACTTTATCTTCATGTGTGTAAGAGATGCAATTTAAATATACACCTTGAAAACTGCAAACCTATCTACTTCTTTTTTTTTTAGTTTGTTAAATTCTCAGTAGCGATAACTAAATGATGCTTATTATACATATTACAAACAAAAACACTTTAAAAACTCGACAATATGTATTTTAATATTGTCACTGTTGTAAATTATTTGATTGCATGATTTACTTTTATTGTGAAGAGCATGAAAACGGAAGTGCTTTTACTTTGAAGAGACAGGAAGTAGAATGGTACGTGTTCTTGACGCTAACAATGTTGATACTAGAAAACCACATGTCCGGTGCAAGAGCGTGTTCTGTTCACTGTAACACTGTAATATTGCAGTTCAGACAGTAAAGTATTCCGTTCAAACAAGACGTGTCTTTGTCCTCACTAGAAGCTCCAATTCACAACAGTCACGTTTGATCTGTAACGAGACGATCGTGGTCGCGTGTGTGTGTGTGTGTGTGAGACAAGAGTGAAGGACGGTGACGGAGTGTAGGAGGGGTTTGGGGGGAAGAAGGAAGTGATGCCACACGAACACAGCTGTTCACAGCTTGCTGCCTGGTTCTTGTGTTAAAAATGTGCTTAATAATAAATAAATAAAAAACTGCGATAATAACGCATTAACTTGCCCAGCACTAATTTAAATATAAAATCTGCATACTTCAGCGGCCCGTTCCACAGACAGCGTGGAGGAACAGAACAGTGGAGTTCATCTGAAGGGCGGCGAGTATCGCTGCTAATCTGACAGTCACTTCCAACGAGTCTTTAATCATGTCTCACTGATCAATACGTTTCGTCCCGCTCACTGTGAACATCAAGCTCACAGTCACTCCATTATGGGGAGCTGTCAGTGTGAATGGCGCACATGAATGCATGTGGCCACACACATGCAGGTTTCTCATATTGTTAACACCGAGGTGATACTAACCATCGTAAGTCCCACTCTCCAGTAGAAGTCCACTCTCCTCCAGGATCCGGAAGTCTCCAACACTGATGAAGTTGTAGTCCACTCCTGGCACCTCCGTGTCTCGGGGAATCCGTGTGGTACCTGGAAAAATAAACAAAAATAAAATGCACGGCATGTTTTAGTATGCAAGAGATACATGCACGGCATGTTTTAGGTAAGAGATATAAGTGCTTTGGGATGATGACGTTACATCATGCGACACTTTATGACTTTGGTTGTATTCTGCTTTTGTTGCGTCAAAGCCTTGACCCTGACCCGAGACACCTCTCATCCAGCTCCAGCTCTATAACGTTTTACGTTTTTTTGAAGATCTTCAACTGACCTTCCTCGTTCACGATTCATAAGATGCAGAAGATCCAGTTTTGTAACAGCGTTTTTGTGATCTGTGCAAGGCTTTCCCAGAAAGAGTGGATATCTCATTTTGGAACGAAAAACCCAAAAGACCCTGGTGCCTCCTGTGAAAGATGGATAATTGATGAGGGCCTGCGGCGGTATTCATTTAATCCTCCATGAGTAACTGCAGCTACACGTCGTTATTGGGGGGCTTCTTGATGTATCTACTGGCTACGGCTGAAATGAAGAAAGCAGCCGAGTAAACTGTGGAGGTGAAAAACAATCAAAGCGATAGGTTGTGTCACCTCCAGGAGTGGCTTAGGTTCACTGTCACAGAGGGCACCGTCAATGCAAATTACACATTCTGTGCAGATTTTGCTCCTGTGGTGACGCCACAGTCTATTTAAACACTGATGGAAACCCCCCCCCCCACTCCACCCCCCCGAATTAATATCCACAAGGCGCAAATGGACACCAAATGATGACATTAGCATGAGGATTATGTAAACCATATCCCATGAATAAATAAGTAGGACTATTCTATTATTGCACTCAAGGCTAATTAAGTGGCGTGCCACCAAACTTGCGAAGTCCATAGAAATAACCTCGGCTGAACAGGAGCCAGGGCAGCAGTTATTTATTACATGGAAGGCTGAACAAAGCGCACAGCGAGAACCTCATCGGAGCTACATTGCACGGCGATGCCCGTGGTTATGGGACAGATTCACTCCCTCACTCTGCCTGGTGAATCCTTTTCAGGGTCGTGGGGAGGACAGCGGTCATGAGGGCGGGAGGGAGGCTGAGAAACACCAGCGCAGGCCACCGGTCGATTAAAAAAACAAACTTCAAATCAACCTGACCTCAGTGTCAGGGGAGATCAGGGCACACGGAGGAGCCCTGCAGCAGGGATGAGATGAGATAAGTCAGAAGGAGATGGATCAGGGTCAGAGTTTAATAATTTTTCACGCAATTTGACCCTCACTGTACCTGCAAACAGCCTCTGTGATTTGACTATACATTACAAATTTGCTAATCCGTTCAATGACATTTGTTGCATTGAAACCTTAAACAGCATATTCTAGTACAACCACAATGGGATCTCATCGAAATATGTTGTTGCACAACCCCGAGTAACTTCTTGTCAGTTGTAATGTCTGCGGCAATTTGCAGCGAAGCCGCTGTATACAGCCTGTGGTGGCCGAAAGGCCTATTAAGTCACTTTATGTTGCCGTCCCCTTTTGTTTTTCCGCTCTCATATTTCCTCGCTAATTGGACGGCGACAGCCTTCTCTGCACCCGAGCAGCGGAGTAAAAGCAGTTTGAAAAAGAAGCAAAAAATACATCAGAGAAGCTTCCTTCCACAGTGCGCCTTGATATCACACCGCACTTTCAGCAGTTTGACATTGCATCGTGTGTGAGAATGCCAGCCTCTGCTGCTTCTCATTACCGACTTGTTTGCCTGCCCGCACTGGCTTTGGTCACTCAAAAATGTCCCCTGTAGCCCAATTACTTGAGCCACAGTTATGTACCTGCCAAATATCTCCCCAAACCATCACCCCAAATGTCACACTGATGTATACCATAAGCCTCCTATTGGGGATCAGTCGCTGACAATATAATGAGGGCTTGCTGAGCTTTGAGGGGACATCTGACTGAAAGCAGCAGAAATTTGAAACATGCTGTCGCACCATCCTTCCAAATACAGGCGGTGGCACTTTGAATATAGGCCTTCAAATAAACTGCTGGAGACTGCTCCTTCAAACAAAATGCTCAGTGTATGTTGAAAAAGGGAGCAGTCGATGCACTGCAGTTAATTAAACCAGACAAGAGGTGATGTGTTAGAAAGGCTTTACCATAGAAGCATTGGTGTCAGGATACAAAGTTATACATAGTATTGGTTAATATATCAGGGAATGCATTTGTATTGTGCAGACGTTACAGCATTGGAATATTTAGACATTTGGGGAAATGATCGAATCGCTTTCTTGCCAAGAGTTAGATCAGTGGATCGATACCGCTCTCGTGTCTCTGGACAGTAAGTCTGTAGCTACAGCCGGTGTTAGAGCCAAAAATGGTATTATAAATACAACTGTATTTCTTTGTGTGTACATTGGGTGGCGCTGTATTCCTGTCCTGGGCTCAGGTATATAGGTCCTGAAATCGCTGTGTTTGTCAGGTGTTTGACCCTGGAAGGGCAAAAGGTTTTGACCGCGATACGCTAATGTGGTGCATTTACTTTTTGTACGTTGTTCCACAACCAGGAGAATAAATGGGATATATATATTTAAACAAACGTCTCTCTGATGTATCGAATGCACCACACCTCACAGGTAGTTCAGCATAGCCTACAACGAGCGCGTCAACCAGGTTACTCCAGAGAGAACAACACCTCAGGAGCTTACAGCCACAGGACTGGGCTTCTTTAACAGCCAGCATCAAGTGTGCTCAGCTCAGTGTAAAGACCGGAAACAGGACAAAATCTGCCCGCCAGCACCTCTAAAGCTCACTAATTAACATGTTATCTTGTTTGTTAAATCTGAGCAAAATCCAAAATGCAGAAAGGACAATTCAGAGATTCCGCTGGTTACTATGCAACCTAATAATGACGTCAAGAATCCAGCAAGTCACTTTGTGCAAAGAAATAGTCCTGCACACAACCCACCGTTTAATTATACGGCGTTATTTTTCCATTTTCTGCGATTTTGCACAGGTTGAGATATAATTCTTCACCCTTTGGAGAAAGCCAGTTTACCTGTTTCCAGTCGTTATTCTAAGCTGAGCAAACCAGCTGTTTGTCGGCTGTTACTTTGTATTTACCGGACAAACTGAAAATTTCCCCCAGTAATTTCATGGCCACGCACAGTGGTCACAGCCATGTGTGTCCGTCTATCCTGGACTGAAACAAATTGTCACTTCAGTCTTGCAAGGTCTCAAGCCCGTGCACCGCTGAGACCTATTTTTCAAACCGTCTGGGCTGAGAGGATGTCACGATGGGAACATCAGAGGTAGTCAGTCAGAAATGGCAGGCCATAAATTTAACATGGTGATTCCGTACATAGTTTAATGTTGGGACTTTGGGGCTTTGCTGTTGAAATGGCGAGAAAGACATGGGGAACGAGAGAGAGGAAGGAGGATCATTACAAAGCCAAAGTCTCTTTTGTGAAGTGTTCGCTTTTAAGATACCGAGGGCTCTGTCATGTGGCTTAGTCTGCTGTTGTTATGTTGTAATAACAGAACACAGCTACTAACATTTAACAAGAAACACACAACGACTTCACACATGAATCTTCTACCATTGTCTTAAAATCTAATATTAGCCAACCGAGGAAGAGAGGGAGAAGACGGACCATGAGGACATGACAGACAACCCGGGGTCTGAAGAGTGAAGCCAAAGCTGAAGCGCCTTAAACCTGCATTCTTTTTGATGGCCATCAGGGGGCGACTCCTTTGGTTGCAAAAATAATTCTGGTTGTATAGAAGTCCATTAGAAAATTACCCTACTTCTCTCTTGATTTATTACCTCACCTACAACATTGTAAACATGAGTTTATGGTCTCACTCTCTAGTTTCAAGTCTTCTTTAATACAGCATGATGCTCATTTAGTAAATTATGATCCCATTAGGAGTAAAATAGATCATAAAGCAGGGTGTGCTTTAGGGCGTGGCGTAAACATTTCTTATTTAGCATTCCGTTGTACTTAGCTCCACACATTTGTGTCACTTTTGGTTCCAAAAACAAAGATGGCAACAGCTGAAATGCTGAACTCGAGGCTTCAAAGCAGCAGTCCAAAAACCGATGGGTGACGTCATGGTGACTAAGTTCACTTCTGATATACCGTCTATGGGAGAATTCGCTCCTGAAATAGTTGCAACGAAGCAGGCAGAGAGGTCACGGCTTACAGCTGTATGTGTCCATGACGTTTACCAATTTGGCCCTGCATGTCTGTGCATGTGTACCTGGCCAGTACATTGTGTGTGTGTGTGTGTGTGTGTGTGTGTGCATAAGTGAGAAGGAGACTTTGAGTCAGATCAAACTCTTTCTGCCCATCTCTGATCTCAGCAGGGAGTCGAGGGACAGCGTGTGACCCTGAGCTCTTTGTCCTCTTTTAGAAATCCTCCTCCCTTCGTCCTCTCCACAGCTCTTGGGAGCCTCCTCCAGCGTTTCCGTAACAGTCCAAATGAGATGAAGCCCTTCCCAAGGCCCAGTGAAGGAGACTCAGGGATTTACCACACAGAGACCATAAGGAGCTTGCTCTCTTTGTCTCTCTGCTCATCACTTTTCTCTCCCATCCCTCCGTTACAGAACACACTCAATGCCTGTCTCTCTTTCTCTTTCTATTTGAACATTCCTCTTTTAGCTTTCATAACTGGCCTAAAAGTAGAAACTAATGCTTTCATCATGGGCCCCAACGTGCTGCAGCTCAGCAGAACTGACCCTGTGGTGCTGGTCGGACACACAAACAAGACAGCACAGATCAGCTGCAGTTGTGTGAGAGTACAGCAGTGTGGCTGGCTGGTAGTTAAGTGAAGTGGAGCACTGGCACAGTGACACAAACCGCATCTGCTAATCCTCTTGCAGTCTGCCTGATTGTCAACACATTTGGGATATAAATCCACTCTCATCAATATGTGACGTACAACACGTTCAACTGCCACACGACTACTCAAACTGCCTTGTGTACTTCTTCCAAAAGTCTCGGTCTCGCACAGGGAGAAAGAAAAGATCCCGTGTCAGTGTCAAAAAGCTGTCAAGCATGTACAGCACGTTTAGAGGGCGAAGCTATGGGAGCGAAATACCAGCAGTAAGAGCAGTTGATAGAGAGAGACAAGCCTCAACAAGCACCTTGTTGTGTGGCTTCTTGGTCCAATGTGGTTCAGTTTGGCCAGTTGTCTGCAGAAGTATAATTCTAGACAGACAATGCATGTAGAGATTATATGTTTGTGGACAATTGAGCAAGGCGCCCACACACATGAATCGATGCTCTCAAATAGAGCTGATGTCTGGATTTCAAACTTTGCATTTCAGAGGAAATATGTGTGTACTCTATGTTACTGTAATTAATGGTATAAGGCTCAATTTGGGACCCACAGCCGCTCTGAATCAAGTGATACACATTGCAGTTCAAAAGTTGGGAATCAGCTTGTTATATTGATGTTTTTTGTCTTTCCTCCGACAATGACTATTTCGACAGAGACAAAAGGAGTATAATTCACACACCAAATGCACATTTGAAATAGTTTTGTTCACAAAAGAAGACGAATTAAGTGATTAAAAGTTCTGTTTAGTTGATCCAGTGATTTCCAGCCTATAAAAGCATAAGTGACTCTCGATCATAAATAGATTACAATGGTGCATTTGGGCTCTTAAAACATTGGGAAGCAGTTTTTCTTTGGGCCCTCTGCAGTCTACTCAGTGGTTGAATTGAACAGGTTATAACTGATATTCTAGCCTGACACTGACCTATTTTTCTTGCAACGCTTTACAAAGAGCTTTGCTAAAGCAACACACCTGTCAATATTCCAGCTGGTTATCGGCATTATTGTGCACTTGACACTGAAAAAGGAACTTGTTCCTATTTAAATCTCCAATTTAAATTCTTTCATCAATGACTGAAGATTTATTCTATTCATAATCAACTGTTGCTCAGAGGGAGCTTTGTCTCTTTCTGCCCTTTTCTATTCTATTTCATTCTAGTCTGGTTGAACCATCAAACAATGTTTTGTTCTCCAAAACAAAGCCTTCTTACAAAAAAGCATTTATTTATAAAGAGGACTTTCTACAACCTAAAAGCATGAATGACAATTAAAAAATATAAAGTCCTCTCAGTGATCTGAATGTAACAAATCAAGCTTTTATGGCAGGCGATTGTAGACAGCAGTGTATAAGGACCTTCTTCATGCTCCTGAATACTGATTATAGCTTTGATTTCTATTCGAACATCACAACATTATTACATTAGTATCGTTTGCTGCTTAGCAGAGTGGTCAACACAATACATTTAAACATACATTTTTGCTTTTCTAGTTTTTCTTTTTCTATTTTTACACTTGTGTAACCAAAATCAGCTCAGAAATATGAAGAACGCTTCAAACTGAAAAACAAACTGAGTGAACCAACCAGTTTTTTTCTTCTTTTTTTGAAAGGCAGGATAGGGTAATTGAAACAGAGAAAAAGTGAAAGTGAAAAAGAGAGAGTGAAGGATGGGAGACTGAAAGCGAGTGAATGAATGATGGAGGTGCCGTCACTGTGCGAGTCCCGGTCTCTTGCTCATTAAAACAGTAATTCAAGCCGGGGATTTAGAGAGTCAGTCTAATGCAGCGAGCCCACTGGCTGCTGATGATGAATGGGTGGTAGAGGAGTCGTAAAAAACCTCAACGACCGCCACTATTGTACAGGGGAAAAACAAATTGGAAGCCATGTTTGCAGTGGTGGTTAAGATCAGGGTGTGTGTACAGGTGTGTGTGTGTGTGTGTGTGTGTGTGTGTGTGTGTGTGTGTGTGTGGAATATCAGGTTGTCCTTGGACGAGAAATCACTGAAGACTTCTCCATCCACTGTTACTGAGCTTTGAAAAGAGGTAGGTATATGAAATAAAGAGGGAGAGTGAGTGAACAAAGGAAACAGTCAAAGGAGGAAAAGAAAGAATTGGTGGTATATGAGGGATGTAAGAAATATATTTCTCCACTTCTAAAAAAAAACCATAAAGAAATTAAATATACATGAAAGGTAAGCAGCTTACTTGCTAAAAAATGTCACACTTGTGCATCCAAAGGTCTCCTCTGAACAAGACAGAGAGCAACTTCCAGCCCTCGGGGAGAAGAGCGCAGAGATGCTGCTTGTTTTTGACAGAGCTGTGCCTCAGAGTCTGTCGTCGCCTCAGGAGCAGTCGCTCTGCATGTGACTAAAACCTCGACTACACTCAATTATGGCGCTCCTCTGAGCAGAGACGGTCTTCAGCAGGACGTGGGAAATATTTAGGCCAAAATATCTGTGTGAACATCATCACAGTTTCAGGATTACTGGTACCGAGTCTTAGTCTCCGGTTTATGCAATTTCACTTCCACACATCATCTGGTGCTTTACAGAAGTGCTGCAATATCTCTTTAAAAATGTACGAGAGCATCACAGAGGGGATGTCTTAAATTCAGTTACAGTTTTTCAGGCCCTTATGATAAATGGAATATAAATTACCAAGCCTTTTTAAGCTTATAATCATCTTTGCTGCTACTGTAATTGACACTATTTATACACAGACTGGTGCTGTTTATTTTGAGTATTTCCGACACAAATCAGGATATTAATCTGCACCTTTACTGTACTAACAGCCGTTTCACTCTAATTTAGGTAATTTTCACACTTTCATTTTAAAAGATTATAACATCCAAGCTCATAAAACCCAAACCCCAAAACATACAGAAGCGTCAGGCTATGAAGCGAAAAGTGTTAACACTTTACAGATACAAAATGTTGTCTACAAGGTCCATTTCTCACTGCTGATTAGTTACAAATACATGAAAAGCATAAATTATCCAGACTATTAGATCAACAGCTGTTTTGCATTGTTTTTGCAATATATATTGCAATCAATGGACATTTCAATTAGGCATGAATTACTGTTACTCTGAAAGCGCACACAGCTGCTGTTCTGTGCAGTGGTTCTTGGCAGTCCACAGTACCAACCGTTGTATTTACCACTCCATTAAAGAATGACAGTTGCTAATTCTCTGAGCGGAATGTCATCGGGGGGGAAAACACAGGGTCCTTCAGGGAAAGAAGATGGTTTATACTGCGATGTTACGGCGCAGAAGTAAAATAAGTTACATGGGGGTTAGGGAGATGTCCTTGATCGGGTTGCTATGGTGACACTGAAGTGTGTGTGTGTGTGTGTGTGTGTGTGTGTGTGTGTGTGTGTGTGTGTTGTAGAGTGTGTGACAGAGCGCTGTGAGAGGATGAAAACGCATGAGTGCAGTGAGCAGCTGCGTGCGTTTGTGAGTGTGGAGAGTGTATACAGTCCTGTGTAGCGTAACAGAAAGAGAACACGAGTGGGTTTTCAGCTGTGTGACAGAAGACTGAAGAACATCCTCGTCGTTCCCATAAGGTGCTTCAGATGAAAACACATATGCACTGAAAGTAGGTTGTATACTGTAGGTTCCTGGTTTGCTTTGTGCTTGCAGGAGTGTAGTGAATGCGGTTGTGAACTTACAGGGGATGGTGCGTAGGTAGAGGTTGTCCCGTATGATCTGTTGGAGCTTGTGGTCCATCGAGCCCTTCTGAAACTGGAGACTGAGGTAGTGGCGCAGGTCCGTGTTCAATACTTTACCTGCAAAGACAGAGGCAGAGGCAGGAAGGGTCAATAAAAGCGGTGCTCTCTCTGAGGGGAAGGAAATCTATCCAAGTGCCATGTACTCTCACAAAGTGATCAATGCCACAGAGTTCAATCAAACTGTTGTTATACTAAGCGGTTACCCTTTTAGAGCATAGGTGTTTAATTTTCTGGTATTTTCACAGATATTGGGTGCTTAACATCATGATATGGATTCCATTCTGAGGGATTTTACTGCATTTCTATATAATTCAATAATAAATACATTCAGTTAAATTCAGTTCAAAACAAGTCGATAATGTAAAAAATGACGGAGGTCATGTAAATGTATTGTATGAAAAGTCGATAACGTATTTATCGTGCCAGGCCTAGCTCCGGGTGCATTTCTTTGGATCGCGTGACCCTCGTTCTTGTAAGCAGGTCAGATAAATGAAACCCTCTCAAAGCCCTTTGGATAATCTCAAAACTCACGGTGATCAGAACAGATATTATTGGCACTCAAGGTTTTCATAGTTGCAATATTATCCACAGCTTTATACACACAGTATACGCCTGTATGTACAGTGTGACCACCTGCTCTGTCTAGCAGAGAGCTTAAATCTTAGTTGATTCACCTTTTAATTCCCATTTGATCCCTAAGGGGAGATTGTAGCTGAGGGGGAGGACGAAGGTTAAACAGATTTTTATAAACTCTGATCCTTTCTGTTAAATCCATTTCAATCATTAAGGGTAAATGGAGATTTAGTGTACAAGAGCGGGATATTTGGCCTAGAAACACTTCAGAATATGCTGTGGAAAAGAGAGCATGATGCTGTAGAAGAGTATTTTGCATACTGAGTGAAGACAGCTTGTTAAAAACACCAAGAACAAACTGGACTGAGATGAATGCTTTGTCATCACTACCTCCGTTCATCTGAAGCAACAAATCTGAAATCCAAACTGCTAAGTGACAGATGATGGATGCCACACGCTCCACTTGTCTTTAGAGTTTCAACAATCTCACACAGGCCTTAAAAAAACTTTTTTTACCAAAGATGCGCAATGCCGCAACCTCAAAACTGAGGCGCCAGAGAAAATCTGAAAAGATTTCGCCTTTGCTCTCAACTCCCAGAAGCCTTTGTAAAAAAACAAAATAAAGCAAGTTCATGCAAAGTTTGAGGCAAAGGAAGACTTCAGAGTCGTCATACACACGCAGCGAAGAAAAGTTTTTCTCTGAAAGAACATGATGAGGAGTTTGGAAAACAGGAAGAGATCTTCGGTGTCTGTCTGCCCTGAGCTTCAGTGTGAGCTTCATCTCTTGACAGATGGGGGAGAGCAGGCTTTGAAACAGTTTGACTACAGAGAAGTAATCACTTTTTTCCCCATTTCTCTCCCCCATTCTCTCCCCGTCTCTCTTTCCCTCTCTGTTGCACACACAGACCAAACTCTGCTCAGCATGATTCCTCTCTGCATTGCTATATGAATACCAATCAGCGGGACTAAAGACGAGCTCTTGCCACTGTAGATGTACTGTATGAGCTAATGGAGAGACGCACTTGACTACAGAGGGGTGATAGAATAATCATGAGCTCTAGGAATATTTCAGCAAGTTTTCTCAAATCCTCTTTTTCCTGCTCAAGACGTCGACAGAAACCACATGTGACCACGCCACAGAGGTCCTATTATTTTGTGCTCTAAACTTACTCTTGCTCCCAGTTTTGGAGGCAGTTGTTAACTCACATCAAAATGCCCCTCATGTCCACAGGCCCCCGCTGCCATCTGACACCGTTTTAGTAGCAGTCCTCCCGACGGGCCTGGCTTTTCAGAATAAAGGTTGCACCGTTCTCCGTCTGCCTGTCCAAAGAGGGCTGCATCACAGCTGGTCTCGCAGAAAAAAACAGACTGAGACTGGGGAACAAATGCCTAATCTGGCAACTTCATCTGAAAACTGTCCCAAGAATATTCTTTTTGTTCAAATTCAGCTCACACACAAGGGAATTAATAGAGAAACATGTTTGTTTCAACAAACTACATATGCTTTCAGCAAGTGATGTAGCATCCAAACGAGGATTCGACACAATTAGCTTCAAATCAGTAAAACAGCCTCATCTTCAAGCCAGAACATGCAAAGCTTTGGCAATTAAACCCCACAATAAATAAAATACATTCATCGATCATCAATCTGCTGGTTACCCTGGATTCAGGCAAAGCTAAACACATGTTTTGAAACTATATACTTTGAATTTCGTTTTCTTCTTTTTGTCAATGTCTTTTTCCTTTCCATGTCGTGGTTCTTCCTTTTCGAATTTAAGAGTCTTCAAATATATATTCTTTGTCTTCCTTAAGTGCTACGAGTTTCTTTTTAGCGGTTTTCCTTGTCTTCTCTGAGAGCTCAGGCTGGTACAGCATTCAATAATGCTGCAGGCCTGTAAAGCCCGTTGAGACTTTGCATGTAATACTGGGCTTTTTACCAGGTTATATGCTAGGTTTTGATCTTTTTTTCGTTCTCAAAACCTCCCTGAGCACCAGCCAATCACATCAAATATTACTCTACGCACGGGGCCCTTAATTGTAAGCTAAAAACTTTGCATTTGTGATGATGAAACTCTCTTTGATGATGAAAGAATGGTAACATCTTCTTACAGTTGTCAAGGGCTCGCTGTAACAAACACACATGCGCACATCAGGCCGCGACCATCAGTAGCAAACAGTCCTCAGCAGGAGATGCTTGCGGCTGTATAGTAGAGCTACCAGGTGTGGATGTGTCTGACTGTAAGACAGTAGAGCCAGCTTGCTCAGTCACATTTCACTGGATAAATAAATGAAAAAACAACAACACCACACACATACACATTGGTTTGATCTGTTCATTGCAGTACAAGTACAGTGTGGCCTTTGTGGCTTCCTGGGTCCTGTCAGAGACTGTTAGTGAGGCTGTGTCACATCAGAGATCCTCATTCCTTCTCCCCACAGATAACACGGCTATTGTAGCGAGCCTCATTTTTCTGTGACGGGGGACTCAATGGGCTCTATTGTGCGCCATCGGCAATCCACTCACTTGTAGCTAACTTCTCTACCGCCAGCCGAGATGGTTGGTGGATTATGAGACAATGGGCACACAGATGCACTCCACCGCCTCTCCGACGTAGGAGCAAGACACAACGATTTCATTGATATTTACCCTATTTTTGTTGTTGTTGTTTTTATGTCTCTTTGCAGTCATTTTGTGGTAATTTTTTGTATCTTTGTAGTTGTTTTGTGCACTTTGACATTGTTTAGGGCTTTTGTAGTCGATTTGTCTCTTTGTGGCCATTCGGGTTCTCTTTGTACTCATTCTGTGTCTCTTTGAGGTTTTTCCCCTCTTCTTGTCTCTTTGTCTCTTCACAGCTGTTTTGCATCTCTTTGTTGTCGTTATGTGTCTCTTTGAGATGTTGGCACTTTTCATAGTCTTTTCGTCTCTTTAAAGCTGTTTTGCATCCATTTGTATTTGTTTTGGCCTCTTTGGGTTATCGATGTGTCTCTTTGTAGTCGTTTTATGTTGCTTTGAGGTCATTTTGAATCTCTTCCTGGTTTGTACGTGTATTTTTGAGTGACATGTAGGTGAAAGCCACGGAGGCCCGTTCAGTAATCCATTCATGAAAAATTACCACAATTTCTTTCATTACACACTTCATTCCACTGTGATTGCAGTCAATGTGATGGCAGAAAATGACCCCTAATTTATCTCTTGTCAGTTATATCATGAGCTATATCCTCAGGCTTCCTCCAAATTAGATGAGATTAGACTAATCAAACGAGCGGGTCCCTTTAAGTGAAGCTGTTGCTTTACGCTCAGCTCGTCCACAGATCCTCTGCTCTCCTCTGTCATTTTTGCATGAAGTGACGGCAGAGGATGTGTCAGAAAAGAGCAAGGTCGCCCACGGGAATCCTTCGGCAGCGCGTTGCCATTTCACCTGACATCAGCAGTACTGCTCTTCTCAAAAACTGGAGGCTCAGAGGAAATGTCTGTAGCGACGGTCGCAGTGCCTGGCACCCCTAGTGAAGCGACAGACTGTTAACATCCTCACTTAGACCAACACCTCACTCAGAAGCCACAGCATTAGATTAACACTCCAAGCTCAAGACATAACTCTCTCTCTCACACACAAGCACATGTCAAGCATCCGTTTGAAGAGATTTGCTCTGTGAATGTTATTATGCACTTGTTGAGTTTGTGAACATTATTACATAAGATTGTAGTACCGATAACACATCATGTCATTTTTAACTGTATTGAGACCACTGTAAGCCATAAAAGAAGAAAAACACGGAACATTATTTTTTGCTGGCGCTCCAGCTTTGCCTCAATTTGTCACATCTATTTTTAAACCAGTCACTGACCAGAACTCGTGGAGAAGAGGTTTAAATTGGCTGCTGTCAATCAAATGTTTTGAATTTGAAAAATGACTTCATCTAGGTACTAATCAATTTGAATTGTATTAATCTAAACTGCACATTGTAATACATTATTTCATTGTAATGGAATTACAAGTTAGAGTGCAAGTTTTCTGATCAGACAACTCTGAATAAAAATACCTGCATCATGCTTCCTAACCACCAAGAATACGTGATAATTGAGTTGTTCAATGTTTTTGGGAAATACGCATTTTTGCTTTCTTGCTGAGAGTTAAAGAGCTCATTTTCAGGTTCATACTTGTATTTTGGGTTTCTACTAGACCGTGGTTACATGCTTTAATGTTCAAAAAACACATTATTTTTCTGATACTGTCTGTCAGAATATACCTGTATTTACCCTCTGTCTGAAATGCTCCGTTTTAGAGCCTGTCTCTTTAAGACTCCCTCGTGGAAAAGCTCAGTCTGCTCTGATTGGCTTGAGCAATAAATATTGTGCACCTGTGCAAGGGTAAAGTTCTCAGGCCGTGGTGGAGACAGGCCCACAATGTCCCCGCTAAGGCCTTAAGCCCTGCACACTAAGGGAAACTTAACTTACATCCCCCAATAAATGGTTGTGAGAGGCTGTTAGGGCTTGAAATGGTATAAATAAGACTGAGGCAGCACTTTGCTACGACATATCATGTTACCTTGACAACGTCACAACATGTTATCGGCAGTTGTGGGTTTTTATTTTCTATTTTTTTACTTCCTGATTCGAACATCTTCCAGGATCTTGTGTTACGAGATGAGGTTATTTTCAAATAATCTATTTACTCAGTTTTGTCAAAACCGCTATAAAAGAAGTCTCTGCTTGTATTCCTCTGATTTCATGTACCATCTTAAAAAATCCTAAATGTTTCTGCGTGAATTTAATATGCCATCTCTTTGTTAACCTTTTGTTATGTCTCCGTCTTCCACGCTTCCAATGGTAACCCTGTGTTTGATGTCACAACACTGTAAATTGTGGGTGACTTCCTAAGGCAAAGTCTGCAAGAATGTGGACTGAGGGGCTCAACATGTCTGCGAGAGGGATCTAAAGGACTCCACGATTTGACAGTGGGACAGCCATAAGCCTCTCGGGGTACGCTTCCGCAAAAGTCTGTGATTGTAGAGATTGGGATTGGGCCAAACTCAGATGGGTTTGCGGTATATTCTAATAAACCTGCATGTGACATACGAAAGGGAACCAAATCTAAGTGGCTTGTTGAATAGCATGTTTTCTGATGTCGACAGCCCACAAAAACACTGAATGTATGTGAATAAGCATAAATCATAAGATAGATACCATCTACAATTTGTTATTAACATATTGTATGTTGTTTGTTTAATCCAAAACAAAAAAAGTTAAGAGGACATGTTCCTTTATAGGGGGTTAAATGCTGTTAAATTACTATTTATTGGCCCGGAGAAGTGCCAAGCCTCCTGTTTCCAGTTGTTATGCTATGCTAAGCTAACTCTCCCAAAACTATTTCTTTAGGGAGCATTGCTGTGCCAGGATTTTTTTTTTTTTTAATCCTCTTGATCGGTCCCAGTGAAATGTGAGCAAACGCATGGTGTGTATTGTGACATTTCATTCTGAGGCATTCTCCCCGAGGCATGTGGGACGTCCACAGGGAGGTCATTAGCTCCGTTGTCTGTCTGTTAATTACCAGTCTTCAGAATAGGGAATATGTCGTCAGGTCTGCTGCTGTCCCCAGACACCTTTCTCGATGCACTAGGTCACCTCATGGAAAGACTATAAAGGCAGGAATTCTACACATTTAGACAGAAGACGTTTGGAAAGTCACGTTGGTACACACGTGTGCTTGGAATGTGTACGCAAAGACTGCAATCTCTCACGTTCATTAAACTGAACATCTTCCTTTGTCTTTTTTTCTCTACATAATATATACCCGTGGGACATCCATGTACTGTGCAAGGAGTGGATCATTTTTAAGTGGAGGAGGAACAGATCTGTCAGAATTGACTGAATAGAAAAGGGAAGCTTTGTTATTTACTGTTAAAAGTAGCTATTTATTTTACAAACTCACTACTTTTAAACCCGTACACATCATTGACCTATTCGTGGTTAAAAACTTACAGCATGCTGAGAAGCTAATTATCAGAAGTCCCATAAATTAAACAACAAAAATACATTCTTTATAATTGCCCCCAGAGACTGACACAAGTGAGGATTTTTCGAATGTAATTTTGGAAGAGGGTTGCACAATCACGGTCACGGTTAAAGGAAACCAAGAAACGAACAGCGGCCTCTGCTTGATGTTTTGTTGACCCGTCCAACCATCCCTGCCTCTGCAGACACTGTGGCTCCATGGCAACTTCACAATACTTCTTCATCAAGAGTCAAAATTCATACGGCCACTAGAGGGCTTTGTCACTTATATGTAAGCATAAGTTATTTTGGGGTTTATGCAGTCATTGTTCACAAAAGGAGAGTCTCTGAATGTTGTTAAAAACCCACAGCATTTTATTTCAAATTAAGTAGAGATCCCAGAGTTTTTGGGGAAGTGTGTTTAAAATGATGGAGTCTTGTTGGTTTCAATATTTGACATCATAGCTTCAGTTACTCTGCCTCTCTGGATGCCTCTACATTAGAAAATTTCACCCCGGGCTATCTCTTACGCTCTGTGCCTTTAAATCCTTCTCTCTAATGCTCTGCTTCACCTATACTCGCAGACAGGCAGATGCGACTGTAGCCCCTCACCGTTGGCCTCCCTCTCCATCCATCATGTGGTGTAGGACAGGTCACCAGAGGCCTCTTCCTCAGGCTCCCCTCTTCCCCTGTGGCACTCAGTCAAACGAGGCCCCGCTAAGGTCACCACCACCTGCAAGACCTCTGGTTTGGCTATACTCTCATCACTCTCCTGGCCTGACAGCTACAACATCCCCCCCCCCATCCTGCTCTCTAACCTTGCAGCCCCCCACGGCCATTTTAGGGGACAGAAATTGCCTCAAGGCACCTTTGAGCTTGGAGTTTAATTTTTCAGATAGCTGCGCGTCAGATCGGGATCCCGGAGCATCGCACTGACTCTGCTGATAGAAGCAAAGACTGTGAGCGGTGCACGCCATAAGCCTGGCTTATAATCTTACACCTCATGCAGCACCGTCCGTGGAATTCTCTTCACTTATGTAACCGGCATGTGGAGTGTTACAACGGCTGGAGAGTTTCTGCATTAGAGGAGCGGAGCGGCTCGCCTGATTGGCCACTGTGTGGCTGCTTTGCCAGTCCGTCTGCTTGGCTGGACGGCTACAGAGCTATGTAAAGTTAAACAGGCATTTGGTCTCACGCGCCCAAAGCTCTCTCTACACTCTGTCACTTCACCTCATTTTAGCAGTCGGACAGAGGTCTGGCATGAGCAGCTTAAAAGCGTGAACTAAAAGGAAGAGGGACAAAAAAAACAAAGTAAAAATGCTGCAAGGTGATTTGCTTTAGATTTTCTGATGTTGGCATGACTTCAGCAAATCATTCCAAGACGATGTTTAATTATTACTGACCGCATGTCTTTGTGAGACAGGGACACACACGAAGGCAGTGTGTAGACTGAAAGTGTGTTGCTGTTGTACCTTTAATAAATAAAACCTCCACTACGTCATAACATTTTGGAGTGAAAATATTATATAATGAATTGGAATGGATTATGCGACTACTTTATAAAAGTCAGATATTTGCAACATGCAATTAGTATCTATTGTCTTTCATCATAATAAATGCAGCAGTGTAAAAAAGATGAAATGCCTGTCAACCAACACTGCAAGCCACATAGGTCAGAGCCACAGCCTGCCTGACGACAAATCCCCCTCGTATGATCATAGCATGACATCATTTCCAGCCCACTGATCTCACAAACACAGCTCACACAGACATCTGCCTCCGCAGAAAGGTTAACTAACCATATGTCCTCCACTCCTCTCCTCTACGCTCCTACACCCCCTCCCCCCTATGTCCATCGCCACTCAGGAGATGGAGGGATGACCTTCCTTCCTGTAGAGTGAAGGCGAGATCAGCCCAACTCAGCAGAACTGCAGAGGTGGGTGGCGGGTGGCTGGGGTGTGCGAATTAAAGGCATCAACAGCAGGAGTGCCAGAGCTGCTGTGGCAATGTGAGGGGAAGGAAGAAGTCCTGGTCCCATGAGAGACAGAGGGAATTGGGGGGGGGGGCGGAAAGAGAAAGGAGGGAGGGAGGAAGAAAGTGCGAGAAGCGTTGGTGAGAGGAAGGAGGAGTGTTGCCCTGCAGGTGCTGAGTCACGCCGACGCTCGATCTCAGGCTGTTTTCGCGTCTCTTCACTTTTTTGTTTCTCGATTCTCGCGCTCTCTTTTCGCTGTCTCATACTCCTCTACAGTCTGGCTCCTCTCCATTTCACATTTCTTCTTATACCCTCTCTTTAATGAGCAGTCTATGGGCCATGCCTCTGTTCTATCATTAATGTGGTCTGTGCAGAAGGAGACAGCTGCAGAATGCAATCGCAGACACAGGCACACAAACACACTTCACATCCCATGCGGGTCCTCGTTTAGCATCCGGCTAAAAGCTCATAATGAGACAGCATTTATCCATACGACCAACGTTTGCACAACATTGATAGAAAAATACTGCACTTTGCTCTCATTCGCTGCGAGTGCGGAAGTAACAGTTACGTACATCTAAATCTTCAGAATATTTATTCACTGGGGACAAAATTGGGAAAACTAGCAACAACATAAAGAGTCCACAGCCATGCTGATGGCTTTTTGAGGCCGATGCTAGCACAGTAGCAGTGGATGCTAGCACAGTAGCAGTGAATCCATTCAACTGTCAAGCAAATTTAAGCAACCATGAATGCCTGTAGAGGATTTCATGACAATCCATCTGATACTTGGTAAGATTTTCTGTCGCCAGACTGGCTACAAATGCAAGTTAAACTGCCACTGTGAGGAACACACAGGCCTCTCCTGCGCTATTTAACAGCAGGCCAGATACTTGCTTATGTATTTTGGATTTGACCGGCGTGTTTGATCAATAAGCATCGCTCAATTGCTTTCTCCAGACAAATAAATCTGTGCACCCATCTTGTCCTGTGCATGTTGTTTTGATTTCTGAATACTCTTACTAAACTGAGACAGCCTCGCTGGCATCAGAGCACTCTTGTTTGTTTATTGTTCCCAAATGAATCGGATTCATTCAGCTTTTCTTCCAACCCACGCTTTCCCCCTCTGGTCATGCGCAGCCTCTCGGCTCTACGCCACTCAGCTCTACACCACTCAGCTTGGGAACCACCGGTGTAACCGACGTGCATTTCTTATTCGCCCCCTCTCTCCACTCCTAGCTGTTTCACATGCAAAATTACATCTGGCACAAATGCATGCAAGCACTGTTTCTACTGCGGAGAGAGAAATGACTTTTTGAGTTTAATCTACGAAAACAAGTGTGACTCAAGTGAGCCGTGTTGTTCCTCGCTCGTGGGAGGGTCTGGCTAATCCTAAAGTTTTTGTCAAATCGTGTTTCCATAAAAGAGAAGTCGTGTTTTTTTTTTTTTTTTTGTGGAGCAAGAACTCGGCCAGACGTATTCAATTATTGAAAGCGGGAGAAAACAGTAAGAAGGAGAATGTATTAGCCACTGAAATGAGGTGGAAGTCGACCAACATGCTGAGGCAGTCAGGAAGACACGATAAAAAAAGCCTGGATCCTAATCTCCCTCACATCTGCCTCAGACCTAATGTCACGGCCTGTTTTTCTCCTGACATTTCCACACCAGGGCTGTGTGAACACAAGCAGCTCGTGCTAGCAGACACTGAGTGGGAAACGCAGCAGCGAGACCTTACACGGTCTCCACTAAGGGCCACTTTGAATGCTGTTTACTCAACGCTGTGTAACAAAATCTGTGCATTACTGCAGCTACAGAGCTCATCCGGCATTCCTTTTGATGTTTAATGAGTCTGCAATGGGCCAAAAGAATGGGCTGAGTCATCCTTAACTCAAGATGGTCGTCGAGTGCCGTAGTCTGCAGCTTTGCCATTAATCCTGCCAGCCGCCAGGGAATGATGAGAGAAATATGGGCTATCTATCGCAGGCATCTTCCTCAACGGCGGCAGATAGGAGTCAAACTACAAAGTGCTCGTTAAATGCAGGCCGCTGCAGAGCAGAGGACGGGAATCAGGGGAATCTCTGGCTCGCTGTTCCTCTCTCTCTCTGTGAGGTGTTTAAGTGACTGACAGACAGACAGAAGGTTCATTTTTATTAATTCAACCACACGCACACCCAAACAAAGATAAGCTTGAAATAGAAGCGTAATTGTTGCTGTGGTGATGAGATGTGCAAGCCTCGTTGTTTTTCAGACAGCAGCCGCCTCGCCAGATTTTGCAGAGGAAGAAAGGGAAAGAGAGCAAGACAGTGTGTGTGTGTGTGTGTGTGCCAGATGAGAGATAGTGAGGATGTGTGTGTGTCACTCAGCACTCTCTAGTATTGTGTAGATCATTACCGTATGCTATCATTAAAAGTAACTTCCCGAGATCTGGACGGAAGGAGAAGTCAATCTCGATGTGTTTGTCGTCATTCAAAGACTCGGTGGGGAACAAAAGGTGCAGCTCACCGCCTAATTCTACTCTGCAGGCTAGGACTCCTCGACCACTCTCTCTTTTATCACCGCTGCTTCCTGTCAAAGGGGAAGGTCGTAATATCTGCTCCGCCTGAAATGCCAGTGCAGCGGCTGCAATACCATGAATTTCATTGTCGAGTGAGCAAAGAGCATCCTGGGGGCAACGGGGCATCTTATGAAAGTGCATTGTGCTGAGAGAGCACGACACACACGTGCGTTTCACCTCTTGCACACAGCGCCCAGTTATCCAACAGTCCTTGACAGTGATTATATCAGCTACAACACATATGCATGTATTTGTGATTTTGATAGTTTAGTGGTTTCGAAGAATGTTGAAGTTTAGGGGAGAAGTTAAGGCAAAAACATTATTACACTTCAACACTATTTTGCTTCCATAGTTGTCTTTATTCAGACTAGTAGAAAGAAAACATCCAAAATACGTATTTAGTTGTTTATTTCACAACATTTTGTATATTTGTGTCTGTAGATTTCTCCTAAATTCCCTAAAAGTTAGCATTAGATAATCCCTCATTTGCATATCTAAAAATAACATTTCAGAAAACATGTATTTGAAAAAATGCTTGCCCTTATTTGAGAAATCAACTGGGAAAGTTTCATGGTGATATCTATTACTTTTCAGTTCAGTTATTCACTTGTAAGTTCCTGCAAATGGACATTTGCAATACATAACCTGTAAGGCTGTTTTCTCTAAATGAGTTTTCTCTCAGACTCTGAGCCAGAAATCTTCACTTCAGCAGCTCTTACATCCACCAAACCTTCCAATTTCATCCTTATCTGTATTCTGAAGGATTTTACAGAGAGGATTGATCCTATATCATTCAGAGCCTGATTTATATACAGTAACAACTTATTCTCAAAAACATGGCGAAGAGGGATTGTTTTTTTTATGGCTGTTGACAGTATTTTCAGATTTATTGAGTGATAAAAGGGGATATGGAAATCCCCCTTTTGAATGGCACAATCATTTTGAACCTGGCTTTATTCAATGTTCTCATTTCGGTTCTGGAAAATGTGTGCAAATTAGAACATATTTAATAAGATTACATTACAGTCATTTAGCAGACACTTTTATCCAAAGCAACTTACAATTCAGATTCTATCACACCGTAGGGAGCAATTGTTGGGGTTAAGTGTCTTGCTCAAGGATACATCGACATGCGACTAGTGGGGGCGGAGCCGGGGACCGAACCGCCGATCCTCTGATTGAAGGGCGGCCCTGCTCTCCACTTAGCCACAGTCGCCCAAGATAATGCCTTTAATGCATATTTAAAACGATTTTTGTTAAAGAAAACGTGTAACACAGAAAAAACGTCTTAATGTAAGTAATCAACTGGGGACGTTTAATGGTGATATCTGTGAGTTAAATGTCTTACCCCATTCACCTTAAGGGCAAATCCACTGTTTCATCCCTCATCCCTTTCAGAGTGAGTATGTTAAATGTTAACTGATGATGATATTTTGTTAAATCCCATATTCTTAAATGTTCCACTGACCAAAATCAAAAATAGGATATCTACTGTTTGTGCTCAACACGCACTAAGTGCTATCCATAAGATGTCTTGTTATGCTGATTTGATTGCAGTATTGCAGGGTGTACCCATCCAATATACAAGGAGCCGTCATCATCCTGTGGATAATCATGCAAATTAAAGCCAGACTATGTTTAGCATCAAACTTTAAATAACACAGAAGAGGAGTAAGAAAAACAAATGTCCGTGAAACTTCTTGAACATCTGTACATTTAATGTTCTGCAGCTGTGTGCATTCAGCAAATGCAACGTAATGTGCGGCTGAGGGAGCACTGAGGTGAGGAGTTCATGATGAGGTATCCGGAGGATAATGATGGCAATTCCAATAACTCACCTTCGCTCACTGCACACACCCACTCACTCACCGTGCAGAATCTTAATCCTGGGCTCTAATCCTGCTGACTGAGAGGACCCAGAGAGCCATTTATAACAATGCAAGTCAGAAAGACGACGGCACAGAATACATCCCCACGGTGTTTATGACAGGACACCCAGATTACATCAGCTCCGACACGTGGAAAATAACTAAAGTGGAACACAGCTACACAGCAGCCCATGTTGCTTGATGTTGCAAACTGCCATTACGCCTTTGAGTCATTGCCTGCCTCATGTATGAGATCCTGGTGATGCATTTGTCACAGAAATCGACGACCTGCACTGTGAACGGATTAACGATGTGTCGGCAATCGGCATCACGCCAGGATGTTACACAGGCAGGAGCGAAACAGTGGCGGAGAGACTTCGTCACAGGGGACAACAGCCCCTGCTGATTAGACTGTGGAGGTGTGTGTGTGTGTGTGTGTGTGTGTGTGTGTGTCTGCAGTCGGGGAATTAACCGCGTCACCTCCATCATGAAGCCACATTGGCTATAGCTGCCGTTTTGCAGCCGGGAAACTGAATGTGCTGCACTCCTAATTGGCAAAAGGCTGAAGGGAGTTTGAGGGATTGCAGGGTTTGGGTGCTGAGGGATGGAGGCTCTGTTGGTGGCTCTCTGAAAAAAAACTGTCTCAAGCTAAAAAGTAGCCAGACAGCTGGGAGCGCCAAACTTTCTCGGGCCCTCGAAACAGAAATGTTGCTCGCATATAATGTATGTATTCATGTACGTATGCACCCAGGTAGGGTCATTGTTTGACTGTGTTCCCTTTGCAGAGGTAATATGAGTTAAGCTTTGGTTTCAGTAGCAAACCTCAATATTTTGTTGGTATCGTCCTCAGCAAAAAGTATCAACTGTGAAAGTTTTTGGGCAACGTTTTTGTGTGGCTTCTTTAGTTTGAACCACATTTGACTTTAGAGAACTTCTTCTACTTTGATAAATGGAAGAAAAAATAAACTGGTTTTGTATTGTAGGAAAAAAAACATCTTCATATTTCTCAAGGAAAGATACTGAAAATAGCATAATGTTGGTTTATTTGTTCTGAACCTCGGGGATAACACCGGCACAGACACTTTAAAGTGATAGTCAGCCCAAAGAGTGCACATGTTTTTAAGCTTCCTGACAGTGCATTGTTTTTACAATTCAATGAGTTTTCAGAGCGTTGTTTTTTTTTTTTTTGTCTGGATAATCAAAAGATCTCGCTGAGGGCAGTTTTCAGAACTACTCTCTCCTTAATAATCCCCATTAAATTGTTGATGTGGGGTTTGTGGAACATCCTGAGTAAAAAAAGATCTTCCATAAAATTATAATCACCTTCAATGTAATTTAGCAGCGGATTTTCATTATCAATTCATCTGCTGAATATTTTCTTGGTTAAACAATTCATCCTTCTGCTTATAAAATACTTTAAAAAAAGTTTATCACATTTTTCCAAAGCTGAAAAAGACATTTTCAGACTGCTTATTATGTCCGACCAACAATCTTAAACTCAAATATATTCGCTTAACCATTACATAAGACTGACGAAAGCAGCAAATAATCACATTTGAGGAGCAGCTTTAAGAAATGACTCAAACAATGAATCGACTCTCATCCGAACACGTACACATACAATCAAAGCCATCTGCATAGCTAGACATCTTATAGGCAAGTTAGCAAATATTTTTTTTTTCGTAATCTGGGTGAACTAACCCTTGAGACTTGTTTCAATCAACTACCCTTTGCATGGATGCTAAGCAAAGCGAGATAAAGAGAGAAAAGAGGAAGGAAACAAAAAGGATAAAAGTTCTCAGAAATCCAGTTGGCATACAAAGGTGGGGCTGGTGTGATACCTGCTGTGTAGGTTCTGGGGCTGACCCTCAACTCACTCGACGGAGGAGAGAGTCGTGTTTCAGACAAGGAGCGCGATGGGGGGGGGGGGGGGGGGGGGGG
>NW_022280090.1:937183-973561 GCF_004355925.1 Anarrhichthys ocellatus | reverse complement strand
CACACGCACACACACGCACACATACTGTCAGGACAGAAGGGAGCATGAGTCAGCACACCCTGGAGTTGAACGGAAGAGGAGGCAACAACACGAGAGGAGGGCCAGAGAGGAGAGGCTGTTAGTGGTGGCCCGGTGGGGTCGACAGTCCCCATGACGACCTGGCTTAGGTGTGTGCCGTGACCTGTTACTAACCTTGCATAGGTCGTTCATTACGAAGGGGGAGAGGCTCTACATGAGCATGAACAGCTCTAAATGCACGAATCATAAACAAGCATTTTTTTGGCAAGGAGTCCTCACATTTGGATAAACTCCAAAAGAGTTGTTGTTTCACAGTGTTTCAGTGTTTCACAGCGCATCCATGAACTTTATTATCATGACAATAACAGTCAATATTAGAGGATCGTGAATATTGTAAACTTTGAAATATAGAACTTAAAAATCCCAAAATTGTTGCCCATAAAATATTTCTTACACCATTTCACTGCAGCTGATGTCAACACACATCAATACTTTCATTCGTGCTTCATCTGTTGATCATTTCTCAGACTCATCAATTAATCCCTTCATCTGGAAAACGTCAGAGAATAATGAAAAATGCATGCGTGACTTCATGCTTGTTTGTCCAAAATTCAATTTACAACTATTACAACAACTGTTTTCATAACCTCTCTAAACCAGTGTCATTGCACAAGACAGACAAATCTATTTTTTCTTCCCCATTTGCACTTGGCCCAGTTCAAAACGCATGCAAATCCATTGCAGCCTGAATCCCTGCTCCGCAGTCCACAGTACACTCAACAACAACACATACATTGATGGTGGAAGACAAGACAACCTCAGGTATGTGCACGTCGAGCTGAAAGCAGCAGGGAGAAGAGGAGAAGAAAAAGAGACCACGTCTTTCCTGCAGACAAATTACGTAACAGACAGACTATGTTATCCCGACCTGAGGTAAGGCATCGCAGGCAGGATGTCTGCTGAGCAAGTGGATCATGATGTAACGTGATGGATCTCCAGGGAGACGCGGAGTGAGGATGTTGGGGTCTGCCATCTCTCAGACAGCAACCATGCACTGAAGCAGGGATGCGGGACAAATGTGGCGCACGCGCGTTCACACGCATGCAAACACAGCCGTGTCGTCATGTGAAACCACATGACCTCTCTTCGATTGCACTCCATTGCTTTTCTCATGGGTCGGTGTATATTTGGATTTGGTTGTTACCTTGGAAACAATCACTACTCCACTTGAGGTCCAAGAAATATATCATCTTTACACTGACGCTATACATACAGCATATAACAACTAATAATAAACTCAACCTGAAGACAATCACACTTCAAACTAATTAAATTAAATTTGAAATCAAAAATGTTACATACAAAACAATATATGACAGATTTGTGACTTAACTGGACAAATATTCATGATAAAAATGATACTAAAATACCAATATATTTAAAATTTCATATCTGCAGATATCTTCAGCAAGAGTCAATTCACACACACACGTGCGCGCGCACACACACCTTCCTCTTTTTACAGTAGCTGTGGTACACAGAGGGCAGACAGAAAATCCCCACTCTTGATTTATTCCAAACCTTGGACCTTTCCAATAATCACATCCAGACGAGCGCTTGACACCCAGGATGATCACAGCTCTAATCCCCATACTCATGTGGGGTAAAGCTACCAATTGTTGCAGTAGAGTAATTGCTCTGCTAAGTAATTATCCTCCATAAACACTGATGGCTACATGCCCCCTGAAGAACCAGCTGTAATTATTTCCTTTGAAAGGGAATTTTTCATTGCCTTCAATGAAACCACTTAGTGGATGGTAACTTTTAAGGTTTTGCCGTTGTGCAATGAGGGTATATTCTTGTTAAATGGAGCCTAGGAAGGCTTTCCTTTGAAAGGCTGGCATTGGTTTGAAAGAGTGTGTGTGTGTGAGAGAGTGTGAGAGAGAGAGAGAGAGAAAGTGTGTGAGAGAGAGAGAAAGTGTGTGTGTGAGAGAGAAAGAGAGAAAGTGTGTGTGTGAGAGAGAAAGAGAGAGAGTGAGAGAGAGAAAGAGAGACATTATGGGAGGGTGGGAGGACTCGCTGTAGGCTCGGAAGTGGAAAGCAAGTTTAGCATCAATTCAAGGTTGCGGTGTATCCTATCCACCTGCAAAGCTCCATTGACCACATCGCTCTTCATGGGCTATAAACAACAAACTAACAATTGCCTGCTGGCCCCACACACACACACACACACCTGTATTCATACACTGTAATGTAACTAATACCTCCCTCTAATGTATTCTGTGGTGGCAGCATGACGCATGCTGACACCTCCATATAAATCCTGAAAGCATAGACCAAATCAGACATTAGCCTCTGTCTAGCTCCAACAAAAGCACACTGGGGCCACCTTCAAGCAAATCCAATGGTGAGTTTTTAAAAAAAAGCGAGGATAAATCAAGCTGTCAAAGATTTTGCGTCGACCTGCAAACTGCCAGATTAAAATAGTCTCTGTGTCGACAAAAGCTTTGCCAATAGTCTGTAGACAGCTCTGCCACCCACTCTGCATGGTTCAACAGCACCGCCATGCACCGACCACGCGAGCCACCCCTCTACCTAAAGAGAGAGCACGCCACCCCCAAATCAATTAGAGCCGAATTATGCTGTTTGAGGACGCTTATTTATCTCTGCCAATATCCACAACGAAAGACCGTAGGGGGTTTTGGAGGACAATGATTAATTTAATCAAGTGTGAGTGAACTTTCTCCAAAAATCATGCCGCTCCGACAAATAATCCGCTTTCCCTGAAACGTTTCCAACAGGATTAGCCCCCGAGGGAAGCCTGGATGCGTTTTACAGGGGGGAGAGAGAGAGAGAGAGAGAGAGGGGCAGAGAAAGGAAGAGAGAGGGAAAGGAAATAAATGGAGAGAGGAAGACAGGGAGAGGGAGATACAGAGAGGAGAAAGACAGAAAGACAGATAGATGGAGATGTATAGAGGGAGGCAGAATCGACGGAAAGGTTAGAGAACAAGACACAGAAAGGGTTGAAAAAAGATAAAACTAAATCAAAATATATGAAGATAGATTAGTTTCAGTTTATAAAGGGGTGTGGCATGAAGTGACTAAATATAACCATTTCCTCCTTAACTTAACTTCAATCCTAACTGGACCAGTTGAGCTGCTCACTTTCCCAGCAGTGAGTGTAGTGGTCTGCTGTGTCAACTTGTGGCAAAGTGCTGCTGCCTATATGCAGCCTGTGTATAAATCAGTGGCGAGGATCAGACTGGGACAGACACACGACAGACGAGAAGGGTTTATATCTGCTGTCCTGAAAAATGTATCCCAAATGCAGTTTTGTATTTTGATGTATTTTGACTTGACTTGGGGATTTTCATGTCCCGAGAGCTCGTAGAAACATTCTTGTAAACCCCGTTGTTGAATTGAAAAAGAATGCTTTACAATGTGAAAACAAGGCAGTTCTTCGAAATTCCTGAAAAGCGGACATTTTGTTTTTCATCTCACAGCAACATTATGTTCCCCAACCTAGAAGCTGTATCATAGTCTGGTGTACACCGTTTACATATAGCCATGTCTACTCTGCTGCTATTGAGAACACCCCATGTCGCTTTACCACGTCATTTTGTCTCCCAAACGCCCTCGTCACCGGCAATCAAATGTTATCAGCCAACAGAGTCGGTGTTATCAGCCTCATAGACAAGGGTTAGCAGGGGCCTGCTACACCTACTAGTAGCTTCATAAGGCCCTGATCATCTATTTACATGGTTGACCATCGATACAAATAGAAGAAGACGAAGCCCACCTCTAGTGGCCTTAAAATGACCATAGAAGAACAGTATAAAGAGCAGCAGAAATCTGCATCAGGTATCGGTCGGGAGGATTTTTTTGCCTACAAGACATGATCCACTCTACTCTGCCTCTGAATGTCTTACCTTGATATTCTTACCAATCTCACGATCCTGCGTAAACCTAACCAACAAAGGCAACTTACGTACTACAGGTTTCTCTTATCTTATCTTGAAGCTTCGCAATAGCAGGATTCAGAATTTAGCAGATGGCGGCAATTAATGGGCAAAAACAAACACTGGACTTTCACACAAGTGACCACTGCTCTTGTCTTGTGTGAAGCCAGGTCAACATTGACTTATTTTACAATAGTTTTGCTACATAACATGAACGTAAAGTTATGTAAGTTAAGTTTAAACCAAACCACCGTTTCCTGGACCTAACCAGGTCGCTTTTGTTTCCTAAACCTAAAGTTTCTTTTGTTTCGATCCACAACATAAAGTTTCTTTTTCACAACGTGATAGGTGCGGTTGACCAATCTGAAGCACTGATAATCGGCTGAGAACATTAGAAATGGATGCACCGTTTCTATTTTTGTGCTGTTCTTATTTTAGTCAATGCACCTCTTCTATTTCTGTAAACTTTCTACACTTATCTCTGTAACAACCAAATATCCCCTGCTGGGGACCAAATACAGGTTTACCTTATCTTATCTTAAGAAAAGAGATGAAATGAAGCCATATCAATGACATAAATAAATGAACCTACAGAGTGCTTATATCCTCGAAAAGAGGCAGCATGAATCAGAATTTGCGGATTAAAGTTGAAATAGAAAGAAGGTGGAGTTGAGCTGAATTGCCGTCACAGCAGCAGCTCGTTCAGTAGCCTACAAGGCGTTCTCACAATGAAAGCTACGGCGGTTTGCTGAATGTAACATTTCTGAATTGCATTGCAATCTCAAGAGCCTCCCAAAGCTTACGCAGCCCTCCAAAGTCAGCCTCTGGCCGGATATTTCGACTTCATATTTAAAATCTGCGTTGTGCCAAGCTCAAGGTTACAACTGCCAATGGGGGGGGGAGGGAGCGCTGAGCCACACTGAAAGCTGTAGCCTTTGATTAAGCTCCTCTATTCCAAGCCTAATACCCTGGCCTTGAATTATTCACTGAGTTGGTGGGGAAGGGTTGTGCATGCTACAAGCTTGCTAAGTGTGTTAGCCTAAAAAAACATAATGCAATAAAGCTCAGCCATGCATAATGGATGGAGGACCGGGGCTGGGTGCTCTCTGTCGTGGGAAGACAGAATTAGAGAGAGACGGGATCAGAGGGACGTGGCTCAACGACGACGCTGCCAAATGGAGGCCGCAGTCCTCCCATGCCAGGGCACTCTCCGGCCACAGCCCCCCCCCCCCTCCTTCTATCTGCCGCTGTCTTTCTCTATCCGTCCAGCGGAGCTTTAGCGCAGCTTCTTTCAATTTCAAGGGAAACGATAAGTGGAGGACTAGACAAGAATTAAGAAGTCTACGAGGGTCAGAGCGGAGTGAGGACAGCCCAGGAACAGATTACAATCAGGATCTTGAGTTATTTAGCCACCTTTTTGTCCCACCTTTTGTTGGTTATAATTAATTTTAATACACCAAGATAATGATCTCTGTGTCACATGATTGCATGTGGCGTATTGCGCAATCAACACCACTCTGGTTTTAGCATGCCAGCGCAGCTACTCCCTCCCCGCAATTAAGGAGCTGATTGTCCGTGGGGTGTTGCATGCGCGCTCATTTATCACTTCCTGTGTATATAGCGTCGCTTTAAAAGTCTTAATTCACACCTTCAGAATCCATCATACTCACTGTGAAGGCTTCACAGGCATATTCAACACATATCCAACACATACTCAAGGTCACACAGTCATCGAGAGGATAGTTGAATCAAACTCAAATAATCTCAACTCTTCATTTCAGTTGGATCATTTTTACCGGACATTTTTCAGTGCGCAGAGAAGAGGAAGGGATGGCAACGCAGGAAGTCTCAAGCCCAGCCAGGCAAAACTACAAGCATACATGGCTCAGACCAAAAATGAAAGTCAGACTGGGAAAATAGGATTAGGATGACAAGTGATGCAGAGTTTTCTTGTTTTAGCTTAGCGAGCACTGAGTGGAGGAGGGTGTTATTTGCATGTTGGAGAGCTACTGAGGAGGCAGCATGTTGTGTTAATAAGCCAGCAGAGGCAGGATGCTACTCAGTATGCTCTTCACATTCTTCATTTAACTAAATAAATCAGTCTGACTTACAGCATTAGTGAAGTCATGGCTGCGGTTCAAAAAGTATTCAGCTGGGACCGGCTCATAAAAATAGGCACAATTTTGATTTCCAACACGGACATTGTGTTTGATACAAGTGTCCTTGAGGTCCTGCTCAACTAAACATAACCAGATCACTCATTGCTTTCGATAAAGAGCCCAAATTTATACACTTAAAAGGCGACTTTCCTTTTTTCATCCTAATTCCTGTTAAATTAAATATCCTGAAAGAAAAATAAAGCCTTGAAGAGAACCATTTTGTCAAAAACAGTCCCCCAGTTCTAGTCTGAAGGTCGGCTCGAAAAAATAAAAAAGGAGCCTTTTATGCACACAGATACAGTGTGTAAATAAACTGCTAAAACCAAGCAGAGTGCTGTTAAGCATGCATAAGCCCTTTGAATTAGTCTTCCTGATCTGCCATGGATGACAGCCGTTCATGCAGGCAGGATACAATATGAGAGCATATCACCACAACACAGACTGTTCCCTCATGTCAACTCATCCTCTCCATACAAAAAAAAAAACACAACTTTGGCATCGTTCACTCATTTTTCAGCACTGCCACGAACACGGAAACTCCTGAAAGACGTGGAATTAATACTGTCGCTGGGCCACAACTGAACGGTTCTCAAGCGTTGTTCATGACCGGCTGTTATCAAGACATCCTGGCCCTTCGGTGTTTCGTCTTCGATGTTGCAACAGTAAATTCCCTCGGAGACACTTCGGAGCTACTCAACTCGGCCCGTTGTGTTCACCACCTGACAGCATGTAAATGGCTTCAGGATTCATTACTCACCATGTTTCATAAACCACGTCTCTGTCTTCTTCTTCTTTTACAGTTGACTTAGCATTGATGGTGCCGCGTTTAGAAACATCCAGTAAAACAAACCCCTTGTAAATATAAAACTGAAGAGGAAAGCGGTAGATCGAACACAATGGAAGTGCTGTCTAAATCAAATATCAAGAGCTTATTCCTGTGTATTTATCAAGCTTATGAATGAAACAGATTATTGGCTCTTGTGTTCCCCTGCAGTGGTTCCAACAACAAACACAGACTATCGTACAATAAAAACAAATGAGTCAGTGTTCCTGAGTGGAGACGGTCTACATGTTTGGATTGAAGGGGTCTACCGGCACTCTTGCAGCAGGGACAAGTGGGAAGTGGGAGGAGGAACAGACCAGTCGAGTACAGAGCAAAAGACCACCAGTGTTTTCGCCCACTGTGGTGCTGATGCTGCCAGACAGATAGGGTTGCCACAGTGCCCGATTATGTGTCACCGACACTTGCGGGTGTGTGGTATTGGAAGCTGGTATGTGATGCTGGTCCACAGCTCGGGGGCTGAGGAGTCACACACACACACACAAAGATTTGGGTCAGTCGCTGTGTGTGTTCATCTGTACTTGTGCATTTCCACCGCAAAGTTATGCTTCTTGCGTAAGCATGTAGAGTAGCATTTTTAACATGTGGCCTTTGCATGTCCTCATGAGCGTGTGCGTGTGTATCATGGCCTGCTGCGGGGCCATGACACCGCTTGTCATCTTGCCACAGCAAGAGCTCGGACGCCCTGAGAATATAGCTGCGGGAGAAGAAACAAGATGTCATGGTGTAGCAAATATTTATCGGTCAGATGCCTATTTAAAGAAGAAAAGGAAGAACGAGGCCCCCTCTTCAAATTCCTGCTCGTCTTGCACCTTAACCATTTAAAAACACTGACATTCTGTGCAATGTGTCAGGAGCGAGGCACAATTAAAGTGTATCTAGAGTGGCGATCCATTAAAATGATAGCAGGCAATCTCGCAAGCCAGCAGGTGCTGTGGTCAAAGCGATTGACCTGAGATTATTGAGGTGTGATGCAGCAAGAGGGCTGACAACCTGCTGGAAAAAGAAAAGGTCCCCAGCAGAGACAGATTGTCGTCCTGTTAGTGTTTACTGTGTTCATAAAAAAAAAGGTCTCTCTTCACGGTCTATTGGCCATAAAGCAAAACATGGGCGAGCAAGATGTGTGTGTGTGGGGGGGGGGGGGGGGATGACTGGGCAGAGAGAAAGAGTGAAAACAACTGAGAGAAGAAGACTTGTTTATTCTCACATTGTGTCATCATCTGTGAATGTGTGGTTGTGAGGCAGAGGCGGAAACAGAAACTGACAAGAGTGCGAAAAACAGGCTTTGAACACGAGCGTATAAAGCAGATAGGATGGGTTGATCATAATGTTTTGGCCAGGGTATAATATGTGTTTTTAACATTACATTTGAAATTTCATTTCACAAACTGGTGATCATATGGATGTCTGTGTAGCAGATGTTCTCTCTGAATGGTGCATGTGCCGGCTCTTGTGTTACAGTATGTGGGGAAAATGCATTTTTAGTATTGATGTTCATCTTCCGAACGTGTTAAAAGGAGCACCAAAAGTAATCTGCTGGTTTATGTGAGGTGCTTTTCCAATGAGTTGAAACACCACGTTCTCACGACCAACTCGTCAAATATGAGCTACGTATGCTCTTGGTAGCACTTAAGCGCCAGTTTTGAAATGACAGTTTCAGCTGGTTACATGCTTGTTTTCAAAATAAACTTCCCATCTTGGTTTACTTCGTTTTTAGGGTCACTCTGGTTTAGGAAACAAAAGTATAAGGTTAGGTTTTGGAAAAGATTGTGGTTTTGGTTAATGAAAGTATGTTTGTTCCGTACAATAAGTATGCTGGTTACGTTGCTGACATAAGTGGTGTTAGTTCAGAACGTAAGTTATATTAAAAAAATGGATAATTAAATAAGTGGTTTGACATGTGACACAAGCAGCGGTCTCCTTGGTGGTGAAAGTCCTGTTTGTTTGACCCATTCAAACTCCACTTCCACCCCACCCAACACACACTTTCTTGCTCTTTATACTACGTCAGTTGCTCTTACTAAGTTATTGGGTGCCTCGGTACGTCGGTATCAGACATCTGTATTTGACGAGTTGGGGTTGATTCTCTCTGATGTGGTAAAATCTTAATGACAAAAATTTGAAATGCCAGTAGGCTAGAGTCTGTCGTGTTTACTGTAATCATACATTGAGAAGATGTCACGGTAGTGTGAAGAGTTTTTCATGTAAAGAACTTATGTTTACACTACTTCCTGCATGCCCTTATGGCATGTGTTAAATGAATGGCAGGAATGTGAATTAAGAGCAAGATACAATCAAAATGGGGACCTGCTCATTAATACATTGCTCTATAACTCAACTAGGGGTCAAAAACTCCACAGGTTGCTTATAAATGCGGATAAACATGCCTGCTTCCATTAATGAAAGTGGTCTTATTAAAGCAGCAAAACATTGAAAATATGATTTTAAAAAAAAGTCACAACAATGTTTCACATCACACCACATCGCTTACTAATCACAAGCTTTGATGTTATCAGAAGTGATGGCTTTTTTCACACTATTGCAACGATTCAAATGTTTGGACGGAGGTGTCAGGTTCGTGTTGATCAAGGCCGACTTTGGTGAGGAAGCTGAAGGCGTGAGCGACAGGTTACTTGACTCTTACAGACATGAGCTGTGTCCCTCTGTTGCCCGATGCACCCCTCCTTTTGGCACTGTGGCACAACCATGTCCGGTCATAGGACACGGCACATAAGCCTCAAGCATTTGCCAAAAAACATGGCGGCGGCGGAAGAAGAAGGAGATGGCGGCAGAGGAAAGGAGTAAAGGACAACACGGCTCCTCGGCCGGTTGTCTGTCAAAGTTCGGCATCCTCGCACCCCCATCCCCTCCAGACTTTTACCTCCCACCACGACCGCAAACAACCCCCCCTCCCTCCTTCCCTCAAAGCCTCGCTCCTCCCCTCCATGACCTTCTCTCTCTAGCCGCCGTCTCCACTGCGAGGCAGATCGTCTCCATGTGATAGTGCAGCGCCATTGAACCGCTCAGCTTCCTCACTGTAACCAAATCACATTAATGGAATTCACCAAGACCAGCTACTCTAGCGGGATTGCCAGTGTAATGCATGGCAGTAAATCACATCCACTGACTACATAGTGAATGATGGGAAAGTCATTAGGAAGGAGTGGTCAGCCTTGTCGTGGCCCAGAGGAAATGACATTGGTCAAACTGGGCTCTCGCTTGAGGGAAAAGCACACATTCAGAGAGGCTTATCTGAGATATTCTTCCTTAATTGGCAGTTAGCAGCTTATATGTGACACAACATAGAGCAGTATAGAGTATATCCTGACATTTATTCCTCTCCACACGCCTTATCGGAACTCAGCACTGCCAATGCAACACCGACGTCACGACAGGTCCACTCGCAAACCCCCACGGTGCTCCGCTGTCATTCATTTGAGGTTTCCTGCTGCTAACCTATCTCCTCACATTAAATGATGTCTGCTTCGGCACGCTGCTCTCAGAAGCACCAGCTGGCAGCGAAGCCACAACCCACAGTGCTCCATTGTTTATCATAGTTTTCTGCATAAATGCTTCGACCCCCTCCTTGAAAGTCAAAAACAATTCTGCATTCTACATTTGCACTCATCCTCCGAGACAGACGATAAATCACGGCAGTGAAGCATGCAGTACAACAAAAGGACTGCAGTGCTGTACTTTAACCCAGCCCAGTCACACAGCGGCCGCTATTGCTGCAGCTGGCCTCCTCTCCTCCTCTCCCGCTCCCTCGCCGTTGATTACAAGTGAAGAAACGTATGGGCTCGAGCTTGAACATCATCTTCTGCAAAGGCCAAACATGCCTCCTTCCCTCTTCTCCTCCTTTTGCTCTCTCCTCCACCCTCTCCACCTCTAATGCTCTTTACTCCCCTCCATTACACTAATAAGGCGAATCACCCCTCTGACTGGTGCAGGCATGGGCCTGGAGAACATGTCAGCAAGGCGAGATCAATGGACTACATCAAAGGGCTGGAGCAGCACACAAACCACCCCAGCACAGGGCCCGAGAGATAAGGCTGCTGCTCCCCTACATTTTTCATGAGATTATCCACCACTGTTCTGTTCTTGCCTGTGGTTTGAGTGCAGGGTGCTTTTAATGAGCCGGGCAGCACCAGATACTAACGCTGACGGCGTTAACCAACAGCTGGGGAACCACACGTGTGCAAACATGATAACGCACACGTGCACTGGATGCGGGCATGCAACCACCAGTGCATGCATGATTGAGTTTCTGCGCAGAAACCAACAAACACCCATGCAGGCACGCTCATGTAGTTATTTCTACAGATGCATTAGAGGTTCATCCATAATAGATTAGTTGCTAATTAGGGGATAGTTTGCTGGTGCTAAAGTAGTGTTGAGGGCAGAGAGAGGAGAGGAAGAGCCGATCGCTCTGCCAGCTAGCTCAGCAGCACACTTTCAGCTTCGTCTTCCTCATGAATTCGCTCTTCCTGAAGGCCAAACAGGCACTTTGCGATCCAATCCAAGGGTGCTCACTCAGCCTCCTCAGAGGAGCTGCCTGGCTGATGAGCTGAGATGAGAGCCCAGAAGAAGGAGGAATGTGAACTAGAGGCTAGCTTCCTTTAGTTGAGTGGGAGGAATGAGGGGATAAAAGAAACGCTTAAGGTCTCACTCTTCAAAGTCTCGAAGAGGAGCGGGGATGAATATGTATGAAGAGATTTGTAAGGGAGGTGACCTTTAAGTCCAACTGGCTGAAATGGGCTGGGACAAACGGACTTCACGTTCCATATGACATTTTCTTCTTATGTGGATAAAATAACCACTACTCCGACAAAAATGGCTGTGGCTTCTGGCAAGCTGCACAAACTTAAACTTTTAAAGTAGTCTTTAGTGTACTGTACATGCAGTTTCTGTCGAGCACACTGAGCTCTTAATCAATTAAACCTGTCTGCCTAAGAACACAGAGGACAGTATAGTTTAAAAGCTGAGAGAAAATATTTTTCTCCCCCAAAACATCTCTACTAGAACAGTCGGATCTGGCTCACCACAGAGGTTTTGACTCACTCAAAACAACATTTATCATAACTCAGAGAAAATCAAACCCGAACAAAGGGAAGCAATAACACAGTGTGATTTTTTTCTAAATTAAATGGACTCGGGGAGACTTAAAGAGCTGCATATAAAGTATTCTCAATAACGCACAACATTTGCCTAAACTAACGGAATGGAGACAAAATCAAATAATAGGACAGTCTGAAAAATCCTTGGAATTTAACCATTGTTTAACTATATATAAACCACAGAAGTAGAACAGGAGTACGAACATTGAACTGCTTTTCGTGGTCATTTAGCCTACAAAACTTCAGTGTGGCCTTATAGTGAGGGGACGCAGCTCCGGAGACATATGGTTGGCTAGTGAGCTAGGTACCAGCCCACTATTTGGCTCATTTTGTGAAACCAATGTAGCATTAAAGCATGGCAGAATTAGCAAGCTACCTAGCTAACTAGCCAGCTGTATGCAAGTCAGCTAGCTAGCTGATAATGCTAGCTATCTTTGATGCTACATTGGTTAGTGATCTAACTAGCCTGGTAATTCCGTCAAGCTTTCATGCTGCAATGGTTACAGAAAATGAGCCGAACAAAGTTGTCACTCATCTGGCAACAGCAATGTGCTTATACGCAGTGACAAGAGAGTGTGGATGAAGCATTAGGTTGTTTAAATGAGGCTACTACTTCACTTCTTGTTTTAGATGTTACTGGCAAAACCTCACCTCAGTGAGTCTGCGACTTGTCGCAAATCGCTTTAGTTTATACGGAAGTTAGCCTGCTACAATGGCAAAGGTACACGTAAAAATGGCTGCCATTTTGACCGTACTGTTACATTGATTTCAATGGGAATATCCGTTCTACTCTTTTTCTACTTCAATGTATCAAACCTTATGTGGTACTTTTTTCTGGAAATGTCCACAAATGAGCAGCATTAAATTAAGTGTAATTAAGAATAACATGTTTTGATGGTTAAACATATACTTTGGCAGCTTAACAGTTAAACAAATGTTTTATTTCCATCTCTTTAACAATCGCAGAGCATCGCTACAGGAGCCAATCTTTTATACTCCACTACAGGACATTATTAACTGTCTCCCACACATTCCTCTTTTTCAGTCCTCTGATTTTCCACTACTGCTATGCACACGTAATTATTAGACGCATTTAAAATGAAACCCTCGCCTACACAGTAAAGAATAACACAAATAGTTATTTGTCATGTCTCCTTTGCATATTAATAAAATGTGAGCATGTATTGCTGCAACACAATCAGTGTGAACACACACACCCTGGTGCTTGGGGGGGAAATTGCTGCTGGATGAACTTGACAAAATAACTGCATAATCAAAGAATTATCTAAGGATATATACAGCTGTGCCTGAAGGCATTTTCAAACAATACTACAAACCATTTTAACAGAGAAAACTCATTTTACTGTGTATTACCACTATGTGAGACAATTTTCCAAGCTTTTACTCTCTCCACTACTTCGCATAACGAGGCATTCTTCTCTGTGAATGTATTCCTTTATGGACATGGACCGCTTCTTCAGGGTGTCTAAATATGAAAATCTTTACCCAGGCTATAAAACTAAATGGAGGATTTCAGCTCAGTGGTTCTCATGTTTAACACTCGTTTCAGTCCCTTATAGAATATTTAGGCTTCGTACACAGCTGGATGGCTCGCACTGCTGATCACAGAATATCATGTCTGTCAGGCTACTCTGCAGTTTCAAACTCTTAAGAGCCGTCTCTCTCAGTAAGACTTAAACCGAGTTTCGGTGAGGATCAGTGTGTGGAGCCCAAACACAGCTCTTAAAAAGGAGTCACTACAGTTGAACAGGGGGAAAAATGGACTTTTGGTGAATTCAGAAGAATCTAAAGCTGTCAAATAAACACCTAAATGTGTATTTTGGATGTTTTCTTGCCACATGTCTGAAAGAAGACATGTTATGGAACCACAATCTTAAAATTGAGCAACAGAGCAACTCCACACTAGATGTTGAAAAAGCATTGTTGCAAGGTTGAAAGGCTGACTTGCGACCACACCTTAGTATGATGTGAGTGTGGTTCATCGGGTCTGCTGCAGAGGTGACAACACCCAGCTGTGATGTGGTCTTGTACTACAGTGAGGGTTGACCCTTGATTGCAGCTCAAGAAAAGAGTCTCTGGGTGCAGTTCATTTTAAGGAGTCCATTTATCATTGGGTGTAGTTATCCTGCACAGAGCTTCATTTGAGGACTGGCAATCACTGTATATGCAGTGTGTATGCAGGCGTGCCCGCTGTATGTAAATCCTTCATTAGGATGGTTCCTACTTACCTGTGGTACTAAGAAACCAGAAACCTGCCCTCTCATGACATTTTACAAAAAACAAATAAAGAGCTGCTAAAAATCTTCATTTCTTTCTGAACCCCCAGGGCTTTAACTTTCTCACATTTATGCAGTGATGTAGAAGTGCTCTCCAGGGCGCACCGTGACATCACTGTTCGGTGTAGGCCTGTTATGATAACAGATTGTTTTGGGGGAATACATTGTCGCATAAATAACTGCGATAAAATATATTGTTTTCATTTTAGACCATGTTATGCCTCTGAAGTACACCCTTTAAAAGAGCAATGAACTTTCCATTCTTTAAGATATTTAGAATTGGAATGTGAAAATATATATATCCTATGAATAAATTAAATAAAAACGTAGGCAAAATTGTGCAATGCCAAAGTCGTATGATGGTAGGGAAAACCCTGCTGTTTGTTCTGGCATCATGTTGGTGACATTCTTATGTAAACAAACACGTATGTAAACATAACTGACAATATTGAGATTAAGAGTTCGAGAAAGCTTAAGGTCATGCCCATATATTGTGCAATAATTTAATATAGTAATCATTGTGACAGGCCTAGCTGGGTGTGGTTACAGGAGCAACAGAAACATTTTCATTCATCTATTTAGTTACTTTTTATTATTCCCAATCAAAGTCAGGCCTTGGCCAATGCTTTTGTTTATTTATTCATTATTCATTTATTCAGATGCTGGTTACATATAAGTGCAGCATAACTGTATATAATTTATACTTTGTGTGTTTGACAGTCTTCCTAGCCATTTATGTCTGTATAATAGTTGTATGCTGCCTTCTTAACAATGCCTTTCTTAAAACAATAGATTTTAATCTCAATGAGACTTGTACTTGTTGGCTGAGTTGAAAATGTTAAAATGTTGAGCCCAACTGGGCAAAAGACTGGGAACACTGGCTAGTGTCAAAGACCTACAAGTATTAACATCTGCATAATTATATAAATGTTAAATAGCTATAAAACTGCAATAAGCTAAACCACCAGAAGAGTTCAGAGTTTAAATGTGTTAGAGAAAGGAAATGTTCTGCCTTTTTATCAGAAGAAAACACATCACAACATTGGGGGCAGCATATTAATAACCCATATCCACCACTGGAAGAAGACTGAAATATGTGGCATTAACATACTATGTGGCATTGTTCTGACTGCCTTTCCTCCTCTCTGGTGTCTCTCTTTCTCTCTTACACACACACACACACACACACACACACACACACACACACACACAGCAGTAATGCTTCGGTCCTCATCATCACCACAGTGCCTTAAAAGGTAATGCCTACTCTGTGATGTCTCCTCTACTCAGCCTGTATATCTGTGATTTCCAGCAACTCGTTTCATGTGGAAATGGAGCCTGTCAAATCAGAGCTTCATACCATGTCCTCCCTCTGAGCCGGAAAAACAAGCGCCACGCATCGGTCAGGAAATAGACTCATACACCGAATATACAAGAAAACAATAGCACCACATGTACATGGAAGGATACACGCAAACAGCCGCATGCATCTGCATACAAGCACAACCTCAAAGCTGCACTGACAGAGCCGAGCTCGCTCTTTGTGGTGATTGAAAAACATTTATCGTAGTGGGGATAGAATCCCAACTCCTTTTCTGTGACTTAAGTTGAATGTGAATCTATTATTTTCTCACTCTGGATGCATGACCTACTTATTCGCACACACACAAGACAGACACACTAACTGCCACTACAGAAAGGCGAGGCACTGTGTTTGTGTGTGTGTGTGTGTGTGTGTGTGTGTGTGTCACCTGTAAAGGGATGTTTTCCCATCTGTGAAAACAGAGAACAAGTACGTAGATGCCGCCCCCATTTCCATGTGCTGCCTGGGAGGTATGCAGCCGCTGCAAGCCCTCTCCTGGGATTAATAAATGTGCACACAGACTATATACCCACACAACGCACAGCAACACGCGAACACACATATATAATAAGGGTGCAAAACAAGCGTTGTCGTCAAAGCTTTCTCGCTTGCTCGTCACCCACAATTTTTCCTCACACACGAAAAAAACCTGTTAATGATTAATTCAGGGCTCATTTATGATAAAGAAGTGAATAAAAAAGAAGAAGAGAAGAAAAATTCAACATGAACATTTGTCCTTGACCCAGGAAACCAAAATGAGTCCTGGTGCACGTGTATATAATGTGTGACGTAAACCGTCATTAGCGCTTTCATTTAGGGTAAGTTTTTAATTGAAAAATATATATATATATAATAATTCACTCTGCACGTACAATCCCCTCGTCACTGATTCAAAAGAAAGTTATTTGCACATAAAGGTTAATAAGCACATCCTGTGCAGGTGACACCGACAGCTCTACTTAATTTAATACTTTAATACACCTGAGCACTGTGTGGTATTTGACAAATAAAAGAGAGAGGAAGAGTGTGTAAATGTACAGTTATGACACTGCTACTCCGCACTCTTCTTTTTCGCGATTGCTACCTGCAGTCCCACCCTCCTGCACCCTCTCATTTCCTCCTATCTCTATCTCCTTTTCACTCCCCCACCCCCGCACTCTTATCCCCCTCCTCCCTCTCTCTAAGTAGTGGTCCGCGACATTATCCATCCAGTACAACTCACAGGAGAGCCATATCGGCTGCCTGTCTCTGCAGGGACTCCATTACTTTTTGGCTGAATGTCTCCTACAAATGGAGAAATGACAGGAACAAAATGTCTGGTGTCTATTTGTAGTCGTGGCTGACTAAAACGGCACCTCTCACATTCACCTCTTAACTAACAAGCAATGAACCCTGCAAATTCATACATTTGCAGGTCTCTGTGCACTTTTATTGTTTTGGCAGCCATCGCCAGAGGGAATGACAATGGCTGCATAAAGTGATTAAGGTCAACTGGCATCTGGCCAGTGGTCATTCCTGTTGACTAAGCCCAGAACAACCTCCAAACACAAAGCTTCACACAGCAGTGGAATAATGTTGACTCGCGGCTGTGTGGCTGACAATGCCAGACATGAGGTATGGTGGGCTAAAGCAGACCGGAAAGAAGTGATGGTCAAGTGTGGGTTCCCTGTGGAGACGGCAGCAGCCTTAGTGGATGATGTCAGGGTGGGCCGCTGAAGGAGGATTTAGAAACCTGGATGTCATAGCCATGAAAAGATGCTCGAAAACTACTCTTTCCTTCATCTTAAAACCCAAATGGCAAACGACAAATGCAAACTGCACAACGTCAATCAACAGAATATTTAACTTTATTTTCAAATCAAGATCCCAGGGTTATAATATCATTAATGATAACAACTCAAGTCACTAGCGAGAGACAAACGAGTCATGTGACTAAAGACGCTAACGACTGTAAAAAAAATAATAATTTTAGTTTTGCATCAGGTCGTGAACAGCGGTCTTCTAGCTGAAAAAGTCCTTGTTAGCTACAGCCATCCACCCGACGTGTGGACTATCACCACGGCTGTGCGATATATAATGTAGATGGATGGCTCACTGGCCCTGTGGTGGTTGTGTTGCAGGGCAGGGTTAAAGCCCGTTGTCTCTGCATTGACCAACACATTCTTCACCGTCTGATTCATCACAGCCAAAGGGTGTGCGTTGGATTTCACACAGTGCACACAGTTCCTCCCTATAGCAGATGTCTATGGAGATAGTGAGACTCAGTCCATCTGCCATAATAAATAGGATGTACTGTAGAGATGAATGCCTGTGTGTATATGAACAGGTTTTATTCTAGTCTGATTCAAACTGACGGATTGAATGTGTTCACTCGTCTGTGTGATCGTTCTTACAAGCTTACATCCAAGTTGGACAGTCAGCATCATAATGGATGACGCCTCAACCCTGCATGTAAAGGCTGCATGTCAGGCTGTGTGATATTACATGGTTTTTTTTGTGTGTGAAAGCTTTTCTATTATGACTTGATCTGGCTCCCCCATTGACAGCGCTGTCCCTCATGTCGACAGTCGAGGAGGATTGGGGACTAATGGGTGCTCCTGTCACCTGCCTGCTGCCGTTTCTATTCAGCGGGCGTCCCGTCTGGCACATGTGGTGAAGCAATGACGGCATCGATCAAAATCAGTTGGCTCCAGTTCACCACGGAGAGAATCACATCGACTATCATCTCCAGGTTCCCGAGAGAGGAACAAGTTCTCTTGGCACATTTTCAAAGTGAGTGTGTGGTCAAATCCAGTGAAGCAAAAAATACGGCGATTTTCACTGCGAGTAAGAAGGAGCCGTGTGAAGGCAAAAAAAGCAGCATCTGGTTTCACCGTGATCCATTTCATCTGGAAGCAGCACAGAGCGTGCACATAGAAAAATTGGGGCAGTTACACATTGGAGACTGCATTTGAAACACAAATGCACGGGAGATGAGCTCTGCAGTTGCCCACCCCCAGACCCCCCCTTCTTCCTCACAGACAGAGCGAGAGAATGCAGAGTCAACTTTAAGTAGGTCAGTGTTTTTCCCCGAGAATATGACGAGATGAACCTACAAGAGCCTCGTCTGAGGGTCGGGAGGAGGACAACACAGGCATATTGATCATCCCTCTGTGTCACTTTACACGTAATCCTCAGTGATTTACATGGAAAGCCAGGCTTACAGTATGGGGTTTTTTTTCCCACATGACTCAGAGGGAAGACGATAGCGGTTTCAATAACAGCTCTTGGAGTCCTCAACGCAGAAAAGCCCCGCGGCTGAGAAAGAGCATTCCTCGGAGCACCCGGAGGACCGAGTCCTTATTGGCTGGTGTATGAGAGAAGCCCGGGAATGGGCTTTTACGACTGTTCCCTCTAACCAAGTTAATACTGCCTTGACTGATGCTGGCAATTAAAGCCATATCTAACATGTGTTATTACACAGCGGCGACCTCTTCCTGGCCCTTTCCACGTCACAGCCGTGATTCAGTAATGCTGCAACAGATGTAAGTGATGTAGAATGACTGTTATCTGTCTGGACAACTAGCACATTAAGGGCAGAAAGGTCACAGAAGCATCATGTGTGCACGCTGTAGCCTGAAGGAAGGGCTGCAATAGAGCTTTGGTATGAAAGTCTGATCATCTCGTGCTGATGATCTGTTCAGTTTGTTTGATCCAAGGTTAGATTGTAGTGCAAAATAATGAAGTGTTATTTCTAACTTTTACAAAGTTATAAAAGAGTGCTCGAGAAAGAAAGAAGATTTGACCACTTAACACTTACTTAAAGGACCGCACAGGGGTTTTGGCTGAGTACTAATTATTAGCTCTTTTTATTTTCTGAATGCATGCTGTGCAGTTCTGAGGCTGCAGCTAACAATTATTTTCATTAACAATTTAATTGTCGATTTGTGTTTTTTTTTAGAAAATACTGAAACATTTCCCACACATTTTCAGAGAGCCGGAGTTGATGTCTTTTCTTGTTTTGTATTTTACAACTCAAGAATCAAAAATCAACGGGTTCTTCAACCTTTTTCCGCATGCTCCCAGGTGGTGATGGACCTGTTACCACGGTACTAACCTGCTTCAGTTAACAATCCCCAAACTAACGAAGTAACGAGGAGAATTTTACACCGATAGTTTTGAGTTCAAGATATAAAAAATAGCCAATATGGTCATATAATTAAATATTCAAATATCAAATTGTTTTTCTCGCTGCCCTGTCGCAAATGGTTCATGGGCCAATTGACGATGGACTGATAGTTCAGCTTGATATCTGCATTTATTTGTGTTCCAGGCATCCATTGGTTCCCACCAATTTTAATACAGTATAAAAATCTACTCACAGACTTACTTTGAGTACTCCACTGGGAAGGAATACACAACTCAGTGCAGTTCCGTGCATTACATAACATGTTGCATTACATGTACAGTATTTATCCTTATTGTTTTATTTATACATCTTTTTTTCCTTTCTCTGTTGTGAACACAAATGTTATTATTATTATTATTACATCTCGCATTTAAACTACATAACCACATCACGTTGACCAAAATGAACACAGACTTGATGATCACTGGGAGCTTTCAACAGTCATCTACAATACATCATTTCCATTACTGGGAACCAATGACTGAGAGGCATGTCGGGGCAAAACATTTTCAAAACCACGGTGTCATGGTCTGCAAAATAGTTTGCTGTGGTGTTCAGTGTGTGCTCTGCAGTAAATGGGCAAAAAACATGAAAAAACGACTGGTATTATGGCCCTTTTCAATTCTATTCATTCTAAACCAGGGTTTTCATTGTGCTCATGCAGTTGGTCTTCAGTAGAGCATGTAAACAGCAATATAATCCCTGTCTTATGACACCAAAGAATAGCTCACAATGGATACTCAACGACGCTGCTGGTGAGAGAGTGGGAGTGGGAGTGAGTGTGTGAACAAGCAAGTGCAAGCATCAGCATTCGGTAAAGAGGAGGAATGAGAGAAGCAGGCAGGAGGAAGTGAGGTGAGACGGCTAACAGGGAGCGACGGCACACACGCCTGCTGCTCAGAGCTCAGCCCATTGAAAGACAGATATATCTGTCTTTCAGAGGAAAGCTGCGGGATGCCAGCCTTGTTAGCCAGACAGGCAGCAGGCTGCGTCCCAGCAGCCCCTGTTGCATATTCATTCAGTACGACTTAAGGATCCGAATTCTGCGGCTTGTTGTGTCTCTTGGTATGTTTCGTGGACTTTTCTTACCGTTGCAAAAAAAAACAAGGAAGAGCATTTTGGCTTATTCAATGAGCCGGCGGAGAGGGAGCTAAACACACATTCCACACTCGCAGCTAATCACAAAATCAATGTGGTTTTGCTGTGTACATGCGCTTGAAGAACCTCTCTGATATTCAAATTGAGATTATTTATACTTCTGATATTGTTACAGCCTGCAGTGATTTCACGTCAAAGGAAACACCTGTTTGGCTCATTACACTCAGCTTTTCAGAGCTCGCAGCAATTGCACAACACTTTGAGGTATCGAGTCTTTGCTCAAGTTATTGACTCATACACAACATTATTATGTTTTTTTGTGAAAAAAAACATTTAGGACATTTTAAGTAAGATGAAAATGGTTGTAAAAATGTTCCCAAGGAAACTACAGTGTGATTGGTTCAATCAGTGTGCATTTTCATTCCGGAAAGAATCCTATTCACTCAGTAGCTAGTATTTTCCAATGTTGCAACATTTTCATTGTCATTCCCTACTCCACAAATGATACCAGTTAGTCACAAATGAGTGGGCCAAGGGGGAAAAAAAAGATTTTCCAAACAATAATGTGCGCAGTGTCTTTGTATTCGAGCCCAGCAGCAGCCTCAGCGAGACTAAACACCAAGTTTAAACTAAACACCCGGCCTTAACGGCTAAAAAGCAGCTCTGACACATTGCCTCAGCATCAAAACCAATTAGTTATAGGAAAATCTCCGCTGGGGGAGGACATAAGCCAGCCAGACTCCTGCAGATGTGTTCAAGAGGTGTTGGTGTACTGTGAGGCACAACAAGCTCTTCTCGGTTCACCTCTCAGCAGCTCCACTTGTTCCAGTCTTACCCCAGCTGCGTTATCATCAGCACATCTAATTAGTGTAAAAAAAAAAAGCTGTTGAAGTCACAGATGGGCTCAAAGTTTGCCCAATGATACTTGTAACCTGTCACACTCTACCCTCTCCCGCAGAGTCCCTATGGTGTGTGTGTGTGTGTGTGTGTGTGTGTGTGTGTGTGTGTGTGTAAAACGTGTTGCACAACTGACCCTGTGACAGGAACAAAGAGTCTTCTGGGCATGGACCCAACTTTCTCCTTATTGATGTGTTTCCACCGGTCCCTACATCCCTTGTTTCTGCTCCGATGCCAAGGTCACGCTTGAACATACCATGAGCATGTCGCAGTTGAATCGGATGCAGCTGAAGCCAGCCGCCGTCTTTTGTACCGTGTGCCATGAGACACAACAACAACAACAACAACAACAACCTGCGAGGAGCTCCCAGCATGCCAAGCTTCAGAGCAAGAACCTGGGCACGGCAGACGGGCCAGGAAGGCAGGTGATGGATGTGCTGTTGTTTCAAGGCATGTGGCATCTGGCAGACCTTCTCTTTGCGAGTCTGCCATTCCTTCGTGCTTCGCGCGGCACAACCATGAGCAGCTTCCACGACGCACAAGAATGCTAAGCAGTCAGGATCTTTTTAAGACTCCCCGAGGTGGCAGGGCTACATTTGTTTGTTAAGCCTGGCATTTTTTTTTTTTTAAATCTGAAAAGGTAAACAACTGCTACTTCACTAGGGAGTGTCAAAGAGTGTATATAAAAAGAAAGCAGATATGAAGAGAAAAGGGAACGCGAGAGATTGAGGAACACAAAGAGAGAGAGAGCGTGCGGGTGAAAAGAAGAGGAGAGGATGTCACTGAAGGACACACAGAGTGAGTGACAAAACCTTATTGGATTTATTTGTCTTGCTCGGCTTCTCAGATGAATCTCATTTATTGCGGCTGACAGCGAGGGAAGTGCACATCAAAGAGGAGCCCGGCGCAGACAAATGTCTTTTTTTCTTTATAATGAACAAGAAGCAGGTCCACTTGTGGAAAAGCCAAAGCCAAAAAGATAGGGAGCAAAGTCGGCACGTTCACAAAAAGCAGACAAATCAATCCTCATAACATTAAAAGACATTATATGGACTAATGGTCTGAAGCTGGAGAAAGAAACACAAACTGCTGCACAGACACCAAACCTTTTGGCACCTTGACTTTGGGTGTCATTGTTTGTGCGACTTCCTGTCAATCGAAACGGCACCACATCTGTTTGTTGCATTGCAGTCATTATTTTCCCAGATATTGACACCGAAGAATGTACTGTGTGAAAGATCAGCTGGGGCTGGGTTTCCTGTCTCAAAGGTTCGATGGCCTCCAGGCTGAAGGGAGAAGCTGAACGCATTCTCTGTGCAGATGGTTCATGTGATGATGACTGCACTTATTGAATACAGCACCTGTGTATTAATCACTTATTTTATTGAACTTGAGTTGTATATTTTTATTCTATTTTACTCGTTTTTTTTTAAATTAACCTAGTTTTTATTAAATGCTTTTCTCTCTTTTTATTTTCATATTTATTTGTCTTGCTTGCATCGGTCCCAAATTGTTAAATTTGAATTATTTTTGTATCTGTTGTCTTATTTCTGGCTCGTCTTGCACTAACCTGTAAGAAAGGCGCTATTCAAATAAAGTTTGATTTATTGATGGATTGCTTAACGCTCAATCCAAGGAACATAAATTGCATGTGCTGGGGGGCAAAAAGAAAGAAAGGAGCGAAGAAATGATGAAAAATTTAATATTGAGACAGTATTTGGGTGAGATGATCCCCCAAACAGCTGGCAATGAACTAGCATTTGTTTTCCATCCTGCTCTGTGGCAGAGGAAGCAGATTGTCCTTGAGGACTCAACATAAATCAGCAATCAGCAGCAGAAGCAGGCTGTCAGCCCATGGGTCTGCCACGGAAAGCACAAACTTAATTAAGTCCCATCTTACAAGGTGTGTGTGCACTGGGAGGCCTGTAATGAAAGCCTAATGCTGGCCACAAATTGGTCCAACAAGCAGCTAAAACGGATGCCTGACAAGGCACTCGTGCAGCCTCAGAGGGGGACTAGAGGATCTGGAGGCTAATAAAGAGAGATAAGACATTAAGGAACAGACTCCAAGATGTCCTCTCAAACCTGAGTTATGGCATGAAGCTACAGCTGAAGCGGTGACGAGTGCTGCCTTCAACGTCAAAGATTGTAATTTATTACGAACTATATGAATACAGTGAACAGGCCTTAGCGATTTACAATAACCACATCAGCAACGCCTCATGATATTAAGAAGGTCATTTTTCTAAAATTGATATCACAATAATCTGACTCTTTGACCTAACACCAGGAATATTATTGGTGCTTTCACAAAATATTTGCAAAATAGGATTTGTTGATGGATAACATCAGAGATGTGGATATAATGACTAAGTGGGTAAAGGAAGATGATAGAAGAGCTGGAACAGTCTGGTGAGTTAAGAACATTACAAAACCAGGAAAGAGGACTCGCTCCCAGCGTAGATATGAAGGGCTCATATCTACGCTAATGACAACACAACAAATCTGAATTTCAGGGGATTATACACTAATGAAAACATATAGCTATGAATATTATATCCACTCTCTGCTCATAGATCTCCCGAATGCTACACACTGGCCCTTTAACTGATTTGTCGATTGACAGAAAACTTATTCTGATAATCTACATTTGATATTTAACATGTGCAGATTAATTTATGCCCTGCGTGTACTCAGTAACGGTCCTTTTACCATTTCTACTGAGCAAATCACAGATTTGGGCAGAGAGTGTTATTTTAATGTTGGCTAGCTGACAATACCCTTCAGAGATCTTTGCTGCAGAGGCTGAATCCAGAAGAAGGAGCAGCTCAACATCACCAGCACTTTGTAGCAGCCTGCGATGCCAGCCAACTTGACTTACAAACAACCACATAAAGGGTCTGGTTGTCCAGGCAATAACCTTCTCATCTCCCGTGTGACCAGGCAGAGCCATCAGTGATCAGCCAAGCACTTTAAACTGTTCAATTCACCTCACGCTGGGGGCCGATCAGCCTGCTGTAACCTGGTAAACACCTGTTTAACATTCACTCTCAACCGCCGCCTCACAACAAGCTGAGCGCACAAGTCAGCTGGTGGCAATATTCAAACGAGACACAGGCAAGAACAAGCAAAACAGGCATCAACGAGTCAGAGCCAGTCCCAGGAATGCAGCCATGCAACAATTAGTCAAGAACAGAACAGCAACCAACTAAGTCTGTTCCCCAAAGACAGACACACACGCACCAAACGACAACGGCTTGCAGTAAAACGCACCGAAATGAACGTGTGGTTTGGCCACAAACGTGCACAAATCAAGAAGATAACTTAATCATTCTCCCTGCAATGAAAAGCCAATCAAACGTTCTGTGTTTTTCTGATCATTTTCCCCTCAACATGCCAGACCGATGCTCCAAAGGAAAATAGAGAGGGTGACTCAGCCCTGACAACATTACGATCCTCGTGATTGGCCAAAACACATAATCTGAGGGCAGTCAAGACCGAATCATTACAAGAGCTACTTACCGGAGAAGGCAAAAAGTGGACTCCGCTCACACATGAATCCATTTGGCCTCGTCAGGATCTCTACTACCAAAACAAATCTGTCAAGACCAAGGCTCCTGCAGAATCACTAGCCTCACATCAAACATCCAGACTCCCGAGGGTGCACGCAAGCATCCTCACTAACCGTCTAACAACGTTCTGAAACCGGGGCTTTCAGTTTGTTACCGAAATTGGCAATTAATCAAGTCAGTGTGCTGCGGATTTGACTCACTGCTGCTCCGATCAATGCCTTATATTACCTCCAAATCCATAACCCCTTCCATTTATTGACTCACAAGGTGTAGTTAGGCTTTCCCTTTTCCTTGTTTTTCCGAGCTTGGCAGTTAAATCACTAAACTGGAAAAGACCATAATTAAGATAATGAATTCTAACAATAACAGAACATAATAACTATCAGCCTCTCTTGTCTCGCCAGCAAGAAGGGCCATCTTTTTATTATCATATGAGCTCTCAGAAGGAATTACCTCGCTGGATGGATCATTTCATATTTGAGTTATGTATTCATAGTACTAATGTTAGTACAGTACATTGCTAAGCAGGCACCACAAAAGACTGCTGAGACATCATCATCCCCGCAACCAGAAAAGTTGCTTTTAAGGATTTATTTGCTCCACGGGGCTAATCTAGGCCAAGAAACACTGTTATAATCATTTTAGTGTAACTCTTCACATCTCGGCACATCTGCTCAGTGAGAATCGTGCAGTAACGCTGGCTAAATGGCATCATTTGCAATCAATAACAGTGTGTGTGCCGAAAGACAATTGCCTGTGTTCCTATCACACGAATAAATAAAGAATGAAGGCACTGCCAAGGAGGTGGACTGTAGAGGGGGCCTTTGTTGGGTTTTGCAGAGAATTTACTGAGTTTCAGGTCGCTGAGCGGGAGCTGCTGCTGCTGCATTTGTGACGGAGTGGGAAACCACTGACACCTGTTCAGGGGGAACGTAGATGTTGCCGATCCACAAACACCTGAGATTGATAACGTGGAAGCACTGAATTCTTCTTCTTTAGGTGGCTCAGGTGTTAAAACATCAAACACACAGCAGCCCATGTGATGAATTTGGCACTAAGACCGATGCAGCAGGTACGGGATAAATAAACTATGAGTACAGTATATCACACGGTGTGGTCTCAACACAGTAGGCAGTAACGGACAGAGAGTGAAAACTTAACTTTGTCCGTAACAACACATTCCACCGGCTCCACAGGTCGCTGAAGTGGCTCCTCATTCCTCTAAAGTGCAATACAGACTCATACAAACAGCACCGCGTTAGATCACAGCATCTGTACCGTCCTCCGTAGTTTTGAACCATTGGTCAAAATAAACGGCATCGCTGTCAAAACACGCGTTATCAACAGATAATGTGTTCTGATTATCACAGTGATAATCAGAGTAGAGGGCAGTGAGTTGTGCAAAAGCAACGCAGCTGAAACTTTTCCTAAGAATTATTAAAATAAATATTTATTTAGGTCTGTAAGTAGTTCCACAAGCTGTTACTAATCTCTACAGTATGTACAGATATCCAAACATGCGCTTTCGGCACATTATGTGTAAATATATTTCGAATGTGCACAGTAATTATATCTATCGATCGATCTAGATCGATCTAGATCGATCTAGATCGATCGAGATAAATCGATCGAGATAAATCGATCGATCGATCGAGATAAATCGATCGATCGATATATATAGATATATAGATATATATCTATATATATCCCCCTCTGCAGATCTGTTTATATTGATTACCTCATTTTGCAAATGTGTCGAAGCTTAGCTCTTTTCAGATTATGTATCTTAACCAGCTGAACTCGCAAAAAAGCATACCTCAGTTAATACATTATTTAACAGTTCCAGAAGTGGTCTTGTAATTAGCGAGCGATGCACACACACACACACACACGCACACACGCACACACGCACACACAATTAAGCAATTACCAGTGAGAGAAATGTATGAAGATGCCTCAACAAGTTTCCTCTGACTTACACTTGCACTTTTGATCTTTACGTTTTTTCTAATAAATGTTGGCGGCTCAAACTCTGCTCATGTAAGTGTGATAAGGCTGCGGTTACCATGGTAACAACACCCTTCTTCAGATGTGGAACGGAGGGAGGAGGCACGTCTCACTGTGTGATAGTAACCTCCGTATGGTAGAAGAAGTACAGGTGGCTGGTTTATTAATGTGTGTGGATTTAGTGGGACACAAAAAGCCGCCACATGTGTGACTGAAGTGTTCATTTGAATGACGGTAAAGAATCAGCTTGCTGGGTCTCGTGTATTAAATCAATGCCCATCTTCAAAGCACATGTTACGAGGAGTTCATCCTGATGGAAATGTGCATTTCACTCATCAAATATCATTGTCATGCATCGTACGATCAAGCTTTAGTATTGTTTCCAGTAAGTAACATGTTGTACTGTTTGTATATAAAGTGTAGCTCTAATTGATACAGAAGTGTGATGAACTCAAGTCTTACGTCTTATTCAAAAGCGTTTTGCCACTGAATAAAAGAACACGAGGCTAAAGTCCTGGTGTGTTATTATAAGCGCTGGGATCTTGTAGATGCCATCGTGCACCTTCTCTAATTGGCTGAGTGGTCTCTGCCCGTTACCATTGGCAACACGCAGTCCTGCACTCTGCTCCGTTTCATGAATCTAAACCCAAAAGTGTTTTGTTTCTCTTTTCCACCCAAACTGCTCCGGTCACAGGATCGACCCACTTCTATGACCCGATTCAATCAACAAATTATTGTATTTCACAACTTGGCAATGACACATTAATCTCTGGTTGACGAATAACAGACTGAGACACACTAAGCTCTCTCCTTACTTATATGATGTGTTTTGATGCCGTGATCTTGTAATGATTGAGAGATGGTCGAGGAGAGGACGGACCGAGGGAGTCAAGGAGGTAATGGCTGTGCAGAAGAACCCGACTGTGAACTCCACTGTCGTTTGCTATGAGATTGATAAGAGGCTCCGAGCAAAGGCCAAGAGAGAGGGACTGCAGGAAATCCAGCTTGCGGTCTAACGCTAGTTGCCTTTTCATCTCAGCTGAAATGGAGCGGAGCTGTCCATCCTTGTTGTCAGGTGGATAGAAGTCTAATGGGGTAGATAACTCACTGGCGGAGTCCTTCGCTTGCTATAATAAAGCCAAAGATCTGGAGCTCTTCAAAGCCTCAGCAACACAAGTAGCAGGTTATTAACAGCTCCTCCTACAAGAGCCCAATCAAGTTAAAACGAGCTGGAAAAGAAAACTGGAGTCACGCCTAATCGTGCGGGCAGGTGATGATAAACAGACATTTAATGCCCAAGTATCAAGAGCTGGAGGTGAAGAGGAGATATCCTGTGTGGTGTCAGAAGGCTCTTATCAGGACTGATTGGATTGAAAGCCAAAGGCAGCACACTCTGGAAAGTGCTGTTGACAAGTGCCGTAATAGCTTCAACCAAGTACTTAGTCAGACCTGCTGGCTGAGAGAATGATTATTGATGATGGCGGTTTGCTTTCCCTGACAGCGTGATCACTTTTGTAATGGTAGGGGCTGCAGAGGAGCTTCATCAGAAATAAGAACGGGAGATCACACGATATCTCCAAGTGATTGGTGGCGACAGGACACGGGGGCGGAAAATTGAGGAGCATGCTCTTTGGAAAACCTATTTATTAATAATTGATGGAGAGCGTGTTTGTAGAGGTAGAGCCGACAGAGAATACTCTCCTACATTTTGAATGTAAATAAAGTACTTAGGGAAGGGATTTGTGCAAAGCAGTTCCTGAGCTCAGTGAAACAGCTTCTCTTCAGCGTGCATTGAAGAACTGCCTGGATTCAGTTCTGTCAGAGGGGTCTTGTTCTCGCCGATGGTCTTGATGGTGAAGGAATTTGCCATAATGCATGTCTGGAATAACGTAAACACGCATGAGAAACGAGTGGTGTCAACTTTGGTCATCATTCCGCTCGCTGATGGAGTCAGCGCAGACTGTGTTCTTTTTGTATTCAAATTTACTTTTTTTTCCACAGCATTACACTTGATTCAGAAGTTCCAAAATGGCCTCTCTTTTACAAAAAGTTGAACATTTCCTTTTTAAAAAGTTGAACCTCCCACATGGAAAAAAAAAGCTCTTTGCCTTAATCCAACTCGCTGACCAAAATAGGCGGCCGCATTTAAATTCGAATGAAGTGTTCCGGCTAAAATGTTGTCAAGTAAATGAGCCTTTTAGCAGGTTGTTTCTCCAGTGCAATTATGGTAAGGAGAATTTTGGCTCAGCTGTGAGACAAGCCTATGTTTGACCTTTTCACAAAACAATTTCTCAGGCCCGCCGTGCGTTACTCAGTCTCCTGGCACCTGTAGTTTTACAGAAAGGGGATATACTTAGCAGAGTCACTGTGGCAACAGCAGACCTCAGCTGCTGCACCTGTGTTAATCATAGGAAGATGCTTTTGCTCAAATAGAATAACAACATCCTTTTCTGGTCCTTACGTTTACCTAAATACATAAACACAGACAGACACACACACACACACACACACACACACACACACACACAAAGCTGTCAGCCTGACCATTCCCAGCTGGCACAGTTTCCATTTGCCCAGCGGTCACCATAGGAGGATTTTTTTTTTTGCCTCTGACCAGCTCATCACAGACAAGGGGACTTCCTCGTTCTCCCCACACAGCCCGCCGGTCGCAGCTCGCCTCTGCCTAATGAGATTATGCCCGTCTCCTGGAACATCTACTCAAGAGGAGATGGGACCAATTAGACCGCTGTCGGCCCCAAAGAGAGACCATCGCCATAGCTGTGATGCGTCAGCCTCCCAAGTAATGACAAACATGCTTAAAGAAAAGAAGAGAGAGCTCGTTTACGATGCGATTGGTCAAGCGTGGTCAAGGTTGTGTGCTATTTCTGTTGATGTAACGAAAGGTTTTATAAAGAGACTCCACTTGAGTAGAGTCAGAGCAATAAACAGTGGCAGACCCCACTTGATTTGCAGGTAGGGGCGCCCTTAAACTGGACTGAAGGATGAGCCATAAACAGAAAAATAGCTCCTTTCTCAGTCCTGTGGAACACTCGCATTCAGTGGAGCTTCGCCAATTCGGTCTTGACAAGTCAGTAACAATATATTTTCAATGAAGCCATTTCTGGAATACCAGACCACCGTAGAGGCCATCATAAAAAAAAAGCAGATCACATGGGAGGGATTGAAAATAAAAGTAAAATGTATTGTGCTGGATTGTTCATACTGTCGCACACACAAAAACAAATGTATCCGCTTAATGTAGATCATTGGTTACATGCATGTGCTTGCATATTTCGATTTAAAGAGAGATTCTCATACTATTTTAGGAAATACGCCTTTTTGCCTTCTTTTGATGAGTTAGATGTGAAGCTTGACACCAGTCTCATATAAGTGTGTTAGGTATGGAACTTGAGTCAGGATACCATTAGCTTAGCATAAGGACAGCCAGTGGAGACGCTGCAGAAAAGTGCTGGGTGAAAAGAATAGCCGACAGATCGAGCCGTTTCCCTCTGTTTTATGCTAAGCTAAGGGAAACTCGTTCTGTCCCGACTGCAGATCTTTATTTAACTCACATGAGAGTGGCATCGATCTTCTCATCTAATTGAGGGAAATGAGTTGAATAAGCATATTTTACAAAATGTCCAACTATTCCTCTCTGTACAAAACCTTTCGTGGGAGAGGTAGCCCCACGAGCTAGCAAACACATCCCGAACATTATCCTGTATCAGACCATAGTTGTTGTTTTTAACCACAAGCATGATCTTCCCTTTTTAAAGAGTTGCCATTGAACTTTGCTAACGGCTAAATTGTTTTGCAGATTACAGCCTCGTGTTGCCTTACTAGTTCAAAAAGTGATCCCAACCAGCAACACACCGTGAGGTACACAGATTCTAAGTTGAAAAAGAAAAGACGACTATAAAAGACACCTGAATATTGGAATCAGCAATGGGGGAGTAAAGGTACAATAGGTGCACCAATACCTTTGACTCTTCCTTTGTGAGAATTTATCGCCTCCTGTGTGATGTTTCATGTCTAATGTGTGTGCATAAGTGAGTTATATTTGTCTGCAGATGCTTTTTTTAATACATATTTCTTCCCCACACATGCTGCTTCCACTTCACATCTCTGCCATGAATAATTTGGCTTGACTTTTGCCCAGAACAGAGCCTAGTACATAAAGATTGGACTAACAAAAGCCTCACCATTTCGGAGACAATTAGCAATCGAATAGGATAGCACGAATCAATTCTGTAATTGAAAAAGTTTGAAAAGTCAACCGTCACTTTCGCATAGATAAGGTTCCATTTGAGGTATTCAAATGATGATTGTAAAGCCTTACAATTCCAGTTGTGTTGAGTAGCAAAACTGAAACAAAGAGATGACTATAAATAGATGTGACAGATAAGAAAGAGACAGAGAGTGCAAAAGTCATCAGGATGTGTGGAAGAGAGACGCAAGGAGAATAAAGATCCTTCAGATCACAGAGAAGTGCTGAAGACTCGTCCGTTCACTGGCAGCTCATCAGAACTCAGCTCCACTTGAACAAGAAGTTTACAAGAAGAGGATGTAGTCACCGTTACGTCACCCATCAGTTTGTCGTCTGCCGTATTGTAGCCTCAAGGTTGGCATTTTGGCTGTCGCCATCTTGGTTTCTGGCAACCAGAAGTGACACGAGAGGGTGGAGCTAAGTACAACCGGACGCTGAATAAGACATTTTTAGGTGACCAAAATGTTACAGTTACCTTTCATGAACTTAAAACACACTGTGACGAAAACACAGACTGGGTAGCCCCGTCCTAAATCATACCCTGCTTTATGGTCTATTTGACTCTAAATGGACCATAATTTACTAAATGAGCATCATGTTGCATTGAAGAAGACTTGAAACTAGAGATTGAGACCATAAACTCATGTTTACAATGTTTACTGGGGGAATAAATCAAGAGAGAAGTCGGTCATTTTCTCATAGACTTCTATACAATCAGACTTATTTTTGCAACCAGAGTAGTCGCCCCCTGCTGGTCATAAGTGAGAAAGTTTACAGCACCTCCGTATTGGCTTCACTTTTCAGAAGCGGGTGTTGCCTCCTATGTCGGACTGAATTACTGCCCAGTGATCAACATCCTCAGTTCTTCTACAGTTTAGTTTGGATAAAGAGCTGGCTTTCAGACGATTTGTGGAGCATAAGTTTGCAGGTCCTCAAATAATCAGGCAACAACTTCTTCTATGTATTGGTAGCATGGGGAGAGTCAATCATAGAGTGAACAAGCTGGAGCAGAGTTTGTAGAGGATTACTTATTCCCCTAATTGATCGATCACTGTGATTGTCAGGACACCTGTGGCCCCACGCTCTGGTGCAGCGAGCACATCCAGACAATCAGAGAATCAAACTCAAACCAGTGCCTCCAGAAAGACACACCGCATGGACGCTAAATCTTAGATACACAGTGGGTGTAGAATTAGTGTGTGCTGGTGCGTGTCTCAGAGAAAATGTGTTTTCTGATGAGACTAAGTATGTGGTAGAGGTGTGCTTGCCCTTTTCTTTGTGCGAGTTTCTCTCACCTCCTCTTGCTTATGTGCTTATACAACTACCGGGATGCATCTCAGTCATGTTCTCCATCCAGTTTGTCTATCTGGTTGCTGTCTCTATCCGTCTCCCATTACCTCTCCACCTCTCCACCGCTCACAGCCCCGGCTTTGCTGAATAGCCGATACGGGCTCTCAGCAGAACCGTGTCTGGCTCCAGCGTAACGGGGCATATCTCTGCCTGCTCTTCTTTGACCACAGACAGCACTCACAGCCCAGCTGCTCTATTCTGAGCCGCATGCATGGCTAGTCTGTCTGGGAGAGACAGATAGTCCGACACAACACTGCTAGTGCTGCTGCCTCTGTGACGCACGAGAGGAGAGAGCTGCTGGAATTATGAATAAAAACGAGTGAACTCATCCCTGTTTCTGTCAGACAGTGAGACTGACGGAAATAATGGCAAAAATAAATTGTTTTTAGCATTATCTACCAAAAATGTAGTTTTGCTTTAATACACTGTAGTAGGGTTATACTTTTACTTTTAATTAATGACATTAATATTAAAAAAAGATTGGTTTCAATGATGTGATCCCTGCCGGTGTGTTTCTCAATGCAGACAGAGGTATTCTGTTACCACACAGATAGTCACATTTCACTTACAAAGGGAAATATTAGGCTCATTTTCAGGCTCACACATTATGTAATTTGGGTTTCTCGTACAACATGTTTACATATGCTAGCTAGTTAGCAGTTTCAGTAGATACGGTATCTCCTCGACACAATACATACACGTCTTTGACATAACGTCAACACTGTAACCTCTTCACATTCTGTTGATTGTTCTTGACTGCTTTAAACTAGAATTCGGGCCAGATGTTTACGCATTGCACCTTTACTGATGAGCAAAACCTTGAATGGCTGGTCCCATAGCAAAGGTGGAAGTTTCACTTGTTGCATCTAATGAAGCCTACTCCATCATACAATGTTCTTATAGCGTCAGCTTTTTCAGGCGTGCCGAGTTCAGCTGCTCTGGAAGACAAAAAAAAAAAAGCATCTGAAAGGTGATGTAATAAATGTTTGAGAGCCTCTCAGTTCAGGTGGTTGCTCTCTCTGTACTTCACGGCTCCTTTGGTGTTTTTCAGCCCCGCGCTGTTTGTTTGATGGCGCTGTTCCTCAGCTCTTATGGAACCAGTCGGGTGTCCAAATATCTCTGCGAGTGTCGTCTCCGTCCTGTAGGGCATGCTGGGTATCTATGGCAACCGCAGCAGGGACAAGAATACTGCGTTTCTTTAGCTCAATTTAAGGACACCATTAAAGGAGCTGTAGCCCTGAAAACAAAGAGGCAATTACAGTTCTCTGTGCCCCACTTGTTCTGACGACATGTGTTTTGGTATCATGAGGAGATTATGGGCCGTTGTTTCCGGCCTTTAGTGTATTATGATGTTTTCTGTTCTGCTCTTTGTTGAATGTAAGCAAGCTCTTGTTCGTGAATAATAATAATTTGGTCTTCCACGATTCACAGTCCCTTTGCTTCTGTCCCTTCATTTTTGCTCAAAGTACAATATTTAGGCTTCAAGCTCTGGATTTCTGCCACACTAAGTCAAATACTAGAGAGACATGCAGTAATACAGCACAAACAAAAAATGTTTTTTCCTCCTCACTCTTAAGATACCGCAGCCAGAGTAGAGAGGTTTTTGAGCTAAAACCGGTCACTGTAACCAAGCCGAGCAAATCTCCTCTTATGGTATTAAGACGTTAACCTAGTAGCCAGCTCTGGGATGTTATCATGGGATAAGCAGATTATAGCCACAAATATCCTCGTGTGCATTAAAGCATGCACCGTACAAGGTGGATGTTTTCATGATGCAATGTCGTACAGCTGAAAGAGTTATCACACCAATCACTGCAGCACAGCTGTAGAGCTGATGATGAGAATGTCTCCTCACTTAAAGCTAATTTCTTTAAGATAATTAGTAAAGAGAGGTTTCTTGATTAACCCGCCAAACAAATCATGCAACAACATTTTCTCCGAATTAGTTAGTGCGGCAAGACGTCGTGGCTGAACAGATCCTGCAGTGAGTTTGATTTACAACTCGACGTGGATTGGATGCGTCGCTGTGTGTTCTTGTGTTAAAGGGAACAGGAAGGGGAGAGTCGTTCCCTTTTCATATACTTTGACACTAAATAGCCGGGACAAGGCCCGTCAAAATCCCCTGTGCTGTCGGTGACAAGGGGACGGAAGTCGGGTGTCGAAGTGACAGGTGTTTAGCTTTGACTAGTGAGGCAGGAAAGTTGGACCCCTCAGGACACGAAGAGGCCTCCTTGACTACATCAAGAGAAGTGCTGACACAGAGATAACAAGGAGAAAGGCTGACCTCAAGAGATATGGATCCGGAAAAAAATGAAGATCAAAAGAGTCATACTGATAAAAGTGAAACAAGGAAACAGCAGCTGGTGATTCTGTTTACTAGTATCAGAGAAAACATGACAATGGCTTTACCTATTGATTCAGAGAGATGCTGCTGATTCATGACACATTAGCTCTCATGAATCAAACATGCAGTAGGGCTGGGCAATACTTTGTGATCACATCAATATCTTCAGATGAGACTCTTCTTAGATTTAGAATATTGTAATATTGATATTCCCTTTTCCTACTTTTAAAGGCTGCATTTAAGAGATGTCATTTTCTAAACTTATTCGACTGTTCTAGCTGTAAACAAACGTAGATATTTGTGACCGTCTGGTCCTTGTAGCTCCTAGTTTGCTAGCGTTAGCTCAGTAGCAACATGGCTACGGCTTGCAGCCTGGCTAATGTCTAAAGCAAGAAACAACTATAAGAATCACAATTTGAATCAGAATTGCATAGTGAAAGGGAATATATAGGGAACCAATAATGATAACAAGTTAAAGCAAAAAAAATCAGTAACAGGGTTCAAACTACTAAAGAAATACTCAGATGCTCATAAATTGAATGTGGACAGATGAAGTGGGTATCTTTCGTCAACGTTACTGTGGTTTTAGTTCAATAGTCCCTCCAGCATTGGACTAAACAGACCCACCTGATATGACTGAATCAGACTGGTGAAGCTTCATTTCAGCTTTGCTTGAACTTTGAAGAGAATTTTTGCAAAGAAGAAAGGCTGTGGATTTTGTCGCCCATCTCTCACATCTCCACGTGTCCGGCATGAAGGTGTGAAGAGACCACACCTGCCTGAAGGACCTCAGCTGGACACTTGGCGCCATGGCAATAGTGACAAATCAATGAAATTACAATAGTGATGCTTTCAGCAGGAGAACAGGAATACCAGCACGAGGGAAGTTGATTGACAAGGGACCCGACCCCCCCCCCCCCC
>NW_022280090.1:912359-937083 GCF_004355925.1 Anarrhichthys ocellatus | reverse complement strand
ACACACACACACACACACACACACACACACACACACACACACACACACACACACACACCTCCAGGGCTCCCACAGAGCCAGTGCAACCATCTCTGATCTTCCGTCTCCAACATTGACTAATGACCTCATGATGAGAGATTTACCAAATCACAGCTTGTCTTTTCACTGCTGAGAAATCAGGGTTGAACCCTCAGGATCTTAACATCCATAAACACATTACTGAGGAAGACAATGTAGGAAAGAGGTAAAACAACAACAAATAACTATTCTTTTCATGTCATAGTAAAAAAAAAATAAAAAAAGATATTATCAACTTATCTTTCACATGCCAGCAGGTTCACATTTTCTATGTTAAACTATGAATTGTTGGTGATGTCGTTGGACGACAGATGGAGACACTGCCATTGTTATCTATGCTATATTTTAATGAGTGCCCTGCTGCCTGTGTAATCATCCCTTTAATCTGCCCCACAGCACTTATGGAGTGGAATTTAAGACATTTAGTTTGTGAAGAAGCTCAGCCGGGTGCCTCCTCTAAGCGCCCAGTTTTGCCACTTGCCATCACACACACACACACACACACACACACACACACACACTCTGTACCGTATCTCCCATTCTTCCATCCATTCTTCCATAATCATCTCTCGTCACGGATCTTCCCTCGCCATGACCGGAGGCCTACGGCATCTTTATAATCTGATCCTCCATCACTCTGTGGCTGGTCCGTGTGTGAGGGGGTGCAGCCTGATTGATTGGGATTACTTGACTTTTTTTTTCCATTTAAAAATAGCTCTGCTGATTCAGACAAACTAGTCACATCGATGTGTGTGTGTTGGGGGGGGGGACACACACATCACAATTACTCAGTAAATAACAGCTTATGTGCTCCAGGGCTGTTTTAAAGAGGGGTATGAGGGAAGAGGAGGGTGGAAGAACAGATCTTTAATGGTATGAATGGTGCAATAACACAATGCATGAGGGAAACAGTTTACCGCATCAGTTTGACAACTAAAAATAGCGCTGCAGCTAACTCTTGTTATCATTTTTGATGGCCCTTTATTGTTTTCTTGCTCAACTTATTTATTTAGTGTACAAAACCAAAAAAATAACAATAGGCACCGATCACATTCCCCACAGCCCAAAGACACATCTTCACAGGACTGTTTTGTCCACAGTCAAAAACTCGAACATATTCAATAGAAACAGAGAGAATGACGCAAATTCTCACATTTGAGGAGCTGTTTGGCATCTTTGTTGATTAACGATTTGAACAATTAAAGTGATTAGTGTAATTTTTGTGATTGTTTTTGTTAATTAAATTACCAATTAATCATGTAATCACACAGCACCAAGCAAAAACAGCATGCCTCCAGAAATCAAACAATCATATCTTGTATCTTGCGTATACAGATAATTGTGATTTTCCTAAAAGGTTTTTTTCATCTTCTAGCGTTTCTTCTTTTAAATTACTGCAGTGAAAGGACTTCACTCGGTACCAATTAAACTAAACTTTAAGGAATCGTTTTAAATGAAGTGAGTTTAACCAGATGGTCGAATTGCCTGAAGTTTAATTTTAAAAGTTGCTATTTTAGAAAACAAAAAAGAGTTAGAGATGCATAGCAGGTGACACACGCTAGTGTGATCTCACCCAGTTGTCACACTTTAAGAACAGTTAATAGTCTCAAACTGAATCCAGATGAGACATGTTCGTGATCTTTTGCTATTCCCAGTGACAGCCGGTGACAGAGGCATCAGGTGAAGGCAGAGACGCCCTCCTCCTCCTTAGCCTCCTTTCTCAAGGCGTGCACGAGAAGAACAGGTGAGCGCAGAGGAGAGGGGAAGGTTTGGCAGCTGGGGTCCTAGCAGTCTTTTCAGGCATTCATTATTTAGCCCGTCTAAAAATACATCAGAGGCTGCCTCCCCCCTTCCAGCACATGGTGCATCTGAATTTCACAGCATCCGGCTCTCAGCCGCTCAGTCTGATCTGAGGAGCTGCTTGATCTACTGTACATCAAGGCAACGCATGTGCACACAGACACGCTAGCGTGAAAGTGTCACGGATGCACAAAGGAACGTGTACATTTGATCAAAACACCAAAGAAAGAACATTCATACGGTGACGTTTTTACAATAAATTACAAGCATGGATTAAAAAAAGATGCACAACATTTCTCTCATACTCCAAGTCTGATCCATCCAAAAGCTCTAAAATCCATTGCGCAGGTCTGCTAATTTACACCAACAGCACGGCCACGTGACAGTAATTAGTACACAAGCAAGCACAGCTCACAACACCTCGTGAAAATGAGCTAGGCGAACCAGATATGCCTCACAGGCAGCCTCCTCTCAACACCATGTGTCCCTGATGAGTTTCACATGCTGCCTCCTGTTAGGAAGCGCTCTGCGTCTTGGGCTTGTAATGCAAGACGCAGCCCATGAAATCAAACATCTAACAGGTCACAGATTGGACGGCGCTCATTGTTAATTGCATTGGGGAGAGAATGTCAACTTAATTATTTCAGCCGGAGCTGGAAATGATTCCTTTCAAATCTATTAGACACGTATGCTATGCGAGTCATGCACTGAGTCTCACAAGTCAATAAGCAGAGTGTCCTCGAGGACAGAGGAGCAGCTCTAACAGGCCAGCTGTGATTTAGACGGCAAGATTAAAATGGTAAAACGTTAAGCCTGGTCTGATTATGGCTGAGTCGATGTTCACGCACATATTTAAGAAAGACTTATACCTCCGGTTGTACTAATAAATAGACTCATGGCATGTTAATTTACCCACACACTAAATAGTTAGAGCTGAAACAAAAGCTTATTTGCATTATTGATTATTCTGTCTCTTTCTTATTTTTTTTTGACTAATTGAATTATCATTTTGTCTATGAAATATCTTTTATGAAAATAGTAAAAGAAAAAAATTATAAATTATAAATGCCAAGTCTTCAAAATTTGTCTGACGAACAGTCCAAAACCAAAATAAATTAAATTCACATTGATATAAAACGGAAAAAAACTGCAAACCTTCATATTTAAAAGGCTGGATTGAGAACATATTTTTGCTTAAGACATGTTTTAAAATCAACAAATACATTTGATATGATTCATAAAGATTTGCAAGGGACATTGTTCACCTTAAAAAAGGGGTTTTGGATGAGTGAGACATGATTTTCAGTTTGGTGCAATTGCCTCCAAGATCTCCCAGCAGCTGAAGCACTGCTTGAACCAGAACTGTGTTGGAAGACGAAATAAACAGATCAATTCTGCGTTAAAGCACCTCGCAGGAGAGGCCCTTATCCTTCTACACTGCCGACACAGATAGTCTGTCTAGTACAGCCCGACACTATGCAAATTGGCATTTCACATCTTTCTGTGCAGTGAGCGGTGTGTGTGTGTGTGTGTGTGTGTGTGTGTATGTGTGTGTGTGTGTGTGTGTGTGTGAGATGTACTGCAGACATCATGGCAAAATTCACAACTGCAGAAGAGGAAATCCTCATTTATGCATTTATGACAAAACTCAGCATTATTCAGTATAAAACGCTGCACAACAATTGCAGCCGTGCCCCAGTTATAAGCAGGAGCTGATGGGAACACAGCTTTGAGGGAGGTAAAGTATTGGCTCGGGAGAAGGGACCAGGGAATGGAGAAGCAGACTACTTCAAAGACTGAATGTGAGCCGGTGGCTCAAAGCATGCTGATTGTACGTGATGTGAAATCTACAGCAGGATCTTAGGAGCCTGACAGAGCAGATGGAAATGAGATTTTTCATCACTGAAGGATATATCTGATAACTAACAAACTTTGTGAGAATCATATTCGCTGTAAAAGCTGAGGCTGACGTAGTCCCGATACCTGGGTTCTGGGTCTCATGTCTGCCTCACTGTGTGGAAATGACTGAGATCATTGTTTTATGTGGAAGGCAACATCAGGCTTGACTTAAACAATACATACATACATATATGCACTAAATCGGTATTCATTAAAATAATGGATTACAGCCAATTGCCCCCTTGTCGTGGAGACTTGATCCAGCTGTTTCAGTCAGTGTTAGACTGATATCAGTATCGGTACATCTCTATATTTGAGGTAGCGTTTATGAAAAAGAAGGTTGTATATTCTCAGTGTTCGAAATGTTTTCTTTGTAATACAAGAAGGATGCAGTTTACTACTTTAGAACAACTCCGACTGAATCAGGTTAAATTATAAAAATTCAAATAAAAACATAACTAAAATATAGAAGAGGCATCTAATCTATGGTCTGCCTCCATGTTGGGGAATTTTGCAAAGCCAGAACTATCAGCATGTGGCGAAATAATGAGTCAGTGTTAGTGTTTGACAATTGTATCTCCACAGTAACCTTCAAACAGGCTGTTTGATTTTGGATCCAGTTCCAAATTGGTAAAATTCCCGGATTCATTGAGCTCTGACAATCTCTCCTCGCTCTTCCTCTCTGGAGTTCTCTGAACGTCAATCTGAGATTTTAAAATTCTAGTTTTTTTAGGCAATAACTTGCCATTTAAAATGTTTAACGGCTTACTCTGAAAAGCATTTAAAATCATTCAATCGGTTTGATGAGATGCTCCCAAACCCTAATGCTTTACATCTCACCGGTTTATGTGTAAATTGTGAATGGATCTGCTGTGACACGCTGAAAATGCACATATAGCCTTGCTGTACATTTCCTGGAGTACATCTGTTTCCCTCATAATGAGAAACCTTCAATGCAGCAACAAAGTAGTCTAAAAATAAAACGCCACATATATTTTCAAATACAATCTTACTCAACTTAACGTGGGTCCTGAACAACTGAGCTGGATTTGATCATTAAATGTATAAGCTCAGAGAAGCGTAGTACTACGCCTGACTGCTGACCTGGAAGTGTACGTACATGATGGAGTCATCTCCATCGCTGTCATCCGTCAGGGGAGCACGTAAAGCTTTCAGATGTTAGATCTCACTCTGCCGGCGGCAACGCGCTCCTCTAAATAACATACATGCACAGCATTACATAACTGACTATATTCAATCAGCCAATATCGTGATTCCAACTGTGACGTCAAAACACAAACACTGCTTGAAGAAATGTAATGTATTTGGTGCTGGTAGTAGTGAAACGTATCTAAGAACTACACTTAAGTACAACTTTAAGGTATTTTTTACTTTTCTTAAAGACTTCCATTTTATGCTACTTTAACCTCGGACTTCGCAAAATTTCAGAGGGAAATATTGCAGATCAAAGGTGCCGAATACGAGGTTCGGAACATTTGTATTGCCTCTCAGTGGCTCTGCAGTAATAAGAGATTAAATGATCAGTTGATTAAAGGAACAGTGTGTAGGATTTGGGGTGATTTATTGTGAAATGGAAGGGAATATAATATTCACTATGTTTGTATAGGTGTGTAATGACCTGAAACTAAGAATCGTTGTGTTCACTTCGTCTTAGAATGAGCCGTTTATATATCTACATACAGAGCGGGTCCTCTTCACGGAGTCCGTCATGTTTCTACGGTGGTCCAGAACGGACAAACCAAACACTGGCTCTGGCCAGCAGTTACCTAAGGGCCACTGTAGTTCTGAGACAGGCTTTGAATGGGAGGCGTGTTCAGTTCAGTTGGATGCAATCTGCAACCTCACCACTAGATGGCACTACATCTCACACACTGCTCCTCTAATCAATCAGTTGATTGACAGAAAATTATTCTGATAATCAATCAATGTTCAAATACTTTTCTCTGGTTCTAGCCACTAAAATGGGCAGATGCTCAGGTTTTATTCCCCTTTCATGATAGTTAACTAAATAACTTTGGGTTTTGGACAGTTAGTCTCGTGTCAGACATTTTAAGATGCCACCTTGGGCTCTGGGAATTATTGAAGGGTATGTTTCAGTAATGTCTCAGAGCAAAATCGATTATGAAAATAATAATTGTAAGGAAAGGATCTGAATACTTCTTCCAAGTACACAAACACGTGGGTGCTCCTCTGTTGTGGGAAATGACACGCCTTGGATCTGGAAATACAGGCTCAGAGAGGAGCAGGTATAGCCAGAGGTGGCTCACAGCCTCCCTCTGAATTAACAGTAGGGCAGCAGCAGCACATCCAGTTATCCACCTCCACTCTCTGTTCCCGCACTGCACTCCCGTCCGGCTCTGAAGCAGACAAGGGACTATTTATCTCTGCCCTCCGTTTCTGTCAGCTCACGGCACACATCTGGGCATGTTCATTCACCCACGTACACACACATGCGCACACACAGCTCCTGATTCCATCTAAGTAAGCACAATGTAAGAATGCATTAAGAGCATTAAGAGGTGAAGAAAAAAAGAAGAAATGCAGTTTTCCTTTTTCCAGGCAATGCTTGAGTGATCTACTCCTCGACTCCAGGGCAAGTGGTTCGGCAGAGACACATACCTTAGCACAGCTCCCCGTGGCCATTTGAATGTGTGTGTGTGTGTGTGTGTGTGAGACTGAGAGCACAAAACATTTGTGTACAGCATGTGTGTCTGCATGCATTGCATAAAGGGCCAGATGGGCAAGAGAGAAGAACAAAGCCAAATGAAAAAGGATGATAGCAGAGAAAAGAGGAGGAGGAGGAGGAGGAGGAGGAGGAGAAGGAGAAGGAGGAGAAGGAGAATGAGAAGAAGAAGAAGAAGAGAAATGGGGAGAGAGGGCACTTGGAGCGGAAATGCTTCAGTGCCTCTGTGGCCTGCCACCTCGTATCACGGAGCATCCACTGACAGCTGAATGCAGGAGAGCCCAATAATAGAAATACTCCGGTCTAAGCGCCTGTATGAAGGGGAGGAGCTCCTGCGTGCGAGCTGATGCGTAAGGATGGCTGGAGGTAAGCCAGGCGTCAGCCGTCTCGCCGACAGCTACCCATCTCAGTCCGCTGCTACAAACAAGCAAAACCCGACATGAAGTCTGATTCATCCCGGTAAGGCCGGTTAACTTTTTTTTGGGTGCCACAGAGCACGCTTCAATTCTGTTGCTATGGAAACTTGAGCCTGCGGTCTTATTATCCAAAATGGCAAATTTGACCGTTTTACCCGATTTCTTTTACTGTGCTTCTGCTCCGTTTCTGAATGTGTTGCTGGTGCACGAACAAAGTGTTTCTGAATTAAGGAGATCTGATCTGAGAGCAGTTGACAAGGCCACATTATCAAAATGTCATTGACCTGGCAACAGCTTTCAGAAGAGTCCATGTCTGTGTTTTCTATCAAATCATAACAACTACACCTTCTGCCAGTGTTTGATATCTAGATATCCGTTTGGGTAAAGGATGAATTACCACACAGGCCTATCAGGCGCAGGGGCCGGTGCGGTTTAGAGTCCCCTGCAGCTACAACCTTTCTTTTAAATGTTATGTAAACCGATTCTTGATTTACAGTCAAAGCGCTCAGTTAAATCACCCAATTACTTTTTTTTTGTTTTTGCTCATGAACCCAAAGCAAGTCTTTTAAACCAGTCAAGCCAAAACTAATTACGGTCCGGAGCAAACTTTCATTCTACAGCTAAACATACACTAAAATATGTTTGAGAGAACATTTGAGGCGAGAGATACAATGCAGTAGCAGAATTCATATTTGATCAGAGCATCCTATAGTTTGACAGTTTGATTGATGCTCCACAGTGATTGACAGCTGTGATCAGGTGTTTCTCTTTAGGTGTGGTGGGATCTTGCAAAAACCATTAGGAGCGCAAAAAGGAGGCAGAGGAACCTGATTTTGACACAGATTATCATGTCTCATGTACTGCTGTCTACTGGGAAATAGTGACAGTTTGAGCAAATATGTCCAAAAAAAAAAAATGACACAATCTTCTTTTCAAAAATGAAAACACATCCTTGAAAATCAATTCAAAGCGCTGAGTTGTTGTTTTTTCCTGTTACAACCTTACTGGGTCTGGTATGATCAGGGGCTTATTGATTATGTTTGCGTATCTTAACTAAATTTAGACATTAATGAGTGAGTTTGCTGACTATTTAATGAAAGATAACTCATGTCACAGGTGTCCTTGAGGTTCCCTATAATGGTTTATATAGAGTCCTCTAGCGTACTATATCGGTGAAGGCGATGTTATGGACTGCCTCTCTCTATCTGTCATCTCCAGCATGAACAAAACACTGAAGCTGCCGAGGTGCCGTCTCTAAACAACAACAGCACTTTACAGTTACGGCTAACCTGGAAATGTCAAAACACAAGTATACTGCAAGCAATGTGGCTCTAGCACACGGCGGATCCTTTGACTTGTTCCTGCCCAGGTTTCATCGTCTCACACTGCAATCTCTGCACGGTTTTGGTATCGGAAATAATTGGACGTTGATATTCCGAGAACCGCCATGTGCAGCATTTGATCTGAGCTATCAGAAAACAGCATAACTATAAATGATACATGAGTATACACATACATGTATGTATACTATTTTTTCCCTCTCCTTTTTGCACCCTTTCATGTGATAGAAGAGGTAAAAAAAATTAATAAAATGCAATGCAGTGTGAGGCAAGGTGGGGTTAGCGTTTCAGGCAGCGGCTGACATAAAGCAAATGCATGCAGGTAGCGGTAATAGGCTGCTGGGATTCTTCCCATGTCTGCGTAAAGCTATTATAATAGGCGTCAAAGTGAAAGCAGTGATAAGAGGGCATCGGCTGCCGCTGGAAAATGGAATCCAGCTCTATCGCAGCTACAATTGCTTTTCAGAACTAAAACTGGAAGCCTCACAGTGCGAAATCCACCACCACAATATGACAGTATAATTAGCCTGACAAATTCACATCCGGCTGAATGCCCCCTCAAATATATCAAGATGATGTTGGGTAGCAGGCTTATGTCTGAGGGGAAGATGTTTCGGGAGAGATTCCAACCTGTTGCATCAGGGTGGAGTTTATCTATGACAATGGGGAACATCGCTGGTGTGGCTGGGTGGATCTGAATACCGATGCCTTAATGACTTTACAAAACAGGACGAATCCACCCACTCTGTGCACAAAGGCAGGCAGTGCCTTGTAGAGCCAGCTTGTTCCTCTCCACACCTGTCGTTCGGGCACGTTGTGGAATTCAACTACCAGGATAAACGTTCCACATGCAAATCTATTCACACACACACACACACACACACACACACACACACACACACACGTGTCTCCATCGAGAGTTTCACAAATGAATTAAGTGGTAAATCCCACGGGAACACCGAAGGCGCAGGCATCAGGCGATGTTTCCGTCGGCTGCCGTGTATACATACAGATGTGCAGAAGTGTCCGCGCACATATATGAACATTGTAAATTGACAAATAACCCGGGCTAGCTCTGTCCTCAATGTTGCAAGTCATATGCAGTGTCAGGTTGGAGCTCATATCCTGGAGGAGAGATGAGAAGTAACGTGATCACTCATCCATGTTCTGCTCAACAGCATGCATAAAATATCTGATTTCATAAGAAGGTGCGTTTGTCAAAGCCTCGGTATTTTAAGAGTAAGAATGCATCAGATCAGCTGTTAGTGAATAATGCCACTAACATTATAAAAGAGATGGATCAGTTAGAGAGTAGCTACAAAAAGGGGGACGATTACAACGTTAACACGTAACTCATTGTTATATGAGTGTGTATATATATATATATACACACACACACACATATACACACACACACACACACACACACACACATGTATTGCAGAAAAACAATGGAGCTGCCATAACAAAACTAAAGAATGGTTTTACAAAATGTAGTTGTAACCAATAAAAAAAAAAGAAAAAATATGTTGATATTTATGTTGATGTACTTAATTAATGAGATAGTAGAGGCTGTCCTTCAACACCAGACTCCTCAAAACCACAAAAAGTCAACAACAAAAAGTCTGCTTAATAATGCATATTGTTTCAAACAAACTCTACTCAATTTACACTGCAAAAACATCAAAGATGTCTCTCCGTGTGAATAACTAAACTCACCCTTCACAGAGAACTAGCCACTTGTGTTGCTATTTAAAGCAAAACTTTACTGGCAAAGCTTTGTAGATGAATATAGAACTGATACTTTATGTACAGAGGAGCTCTTTTTTCTCTCCTCAGTGGCGTATACCAGCTAGACCATGAAATGAATTACTCTAATAGCCCTTTTTTCTTTCCCCTTTAAAAGGTCAGCAATTAAACCAACTGGCATGCATTTATCCTTGTCCTGAGCGAGACAGATGAATAAGAAAATAAAGCAGCAAACGGGTGTTTCCAAACCGTGCTTCTGGCTCAACTGGTTTTCATCTCTGCATAGGTGCAGCCACATGCATGCCACAGAGGTGTTTTCAGCCTGTAAAGCCTTACTCTCTCCACATCAGCCTGACAAGCACTCGTGTCGTCCTCTAGTCCCGTAATCCGGAGCTCCTCTCTGGCCCGTCAATGGGCCTGTCACAGTGAGCAGCATCCCTGTCTGGCTGAATGGACCAATGGATAGATGGACAGATAAGTGGTTATATTCGCCTGTGTTCCCCCCGTTAAGCCCCATCCAGTGCAACAGCAATCCAGTCTATTCACACAGATCAATTTTTGCTTCTATGTGCAGGAGTAACAGAATTGGTTTGGTACGTGGCTGTGAGCCTGGGACATTGCGTGAGAGAGAGGTTGCCACACAGACTAATTTCCTGGGCCGCATTGTTCCTGCAACCTGGCATCCTTTTGCTGTTACTACAATCAAAAATTCTAAACGGCAAAAGGTCTTTCCAGGACGTCCGACTCAAATAAATAGAAAATATCTACAATGCTGCTCTGTAAATGGGATTTTTATCAATAGCATTTTTTTTTGTTTTGCCCCCCCCCCCCCCTCACAAATCTCTCAACAGGAGAAATGTTTTGTTATGTTGATGAGTTTTTGTGCTTCAGATACTCAAAGTGAAAAACAAATGAATAAATGTGCTTGAAAAACACAACACAGATTTACTCCGTCTTACGGTGGATGCTTCCATCGCCTGACGCATTCAACACAAATTGCATTTGTTGAGTGAGTTTGGGATTTTATAATTAATTTTGTCTGCAGGGACACAGACAACAACGATGTAACTTTAAGTACATTTATGAGAGCAACATTGTCAGACTATAGACAGCGGGACTCTTCAAGCAAGAGTGCTGCTGTGGTTCTTTTTTTTTTATAAGGAAACAATATGAGCTTTCCAGCTCATTCTTCCTTGTTAATTGGATATCATATGAAGTGTAAAATAGAGAGGAGAGTACGTAATTTGTGATTCATTCGCAGGCGAGATTCTATTTCCCTTAATTTAATAATGTGCAAAAATCTATCCTCATAAGTGATTCCATGCAATATTGAAAATGACAGCAGCAAACAAGGAAAGGATGAGTACGAACATCCATTACACAGTAATGCAGGGAGCTAAAAGTCTCATATTAATCATCTTTTTCAGTCCATGTTTTAAATGAACTTTTAGAAGCGCCGTCTCTGCTGCCCTCCACATTAGAGCACCCAGGGTTTTCTGTTTTATTAACTGTTCAAATGTCAACCTGCAGACAGCCACAGTCACATCCACCATAACAACCCTAATACCGCTAATGTCAGACTTTCATTTCAAAGTAAGAACACCAATCATCCTACACAAAGTAGCTGGGGAAAAAACCTCAGCTTGACAGACAGGTGGACCGCCTTTTACCAACTTCCACCTTCACCTCATCCAAACCAACAGCTTTGTGTGTTTGTGTCTGTACACATTATTGTGTGTGTGTGTGTGTGTGTGTGTGTGTGTGTGTGTGTGTGTGTGTCTTTTTGGATTTGTTTGTAGGTCCCTTCATGTGTAGGGGCATGCCAATGGCAGGGCTGCTCAGCCAGGTATAAAAACAGCCATCCAGACAGACCGGGGCTGGGGGTCAGAGTCGGCCATGTCAAAAACACAAACTGGCTGAGTCTGTAATGAACCAGAGGAGAGAGCATGATGCCACACTGCATCATCTGGCCTGCAGCGCCAAAGCACCGCCCCAAAGCCCTGGTATGAAACCCAACTAACCTGTCGAGATGGTAGATAACTATGTTATAGGCTCGTCACGGGAAAATGCACCAAAATGTGGAGATTTCATGTATTTTGACAGAGCGTTCACAAAAATGTTGAAGTAAAAAAATTATTTTGACAGCTATTTGTTGCATTTCTGTTTTATTTGTGATTTATTAGGAAAATAACGGACTTCAAGCAAACTGGTTATTGTCATTAACTGTAGTAATTGTTTATAAAGTTGAGATTAAATGAAGATCACATCCCCTGATCATTCTGTGCATCTACAGTGGGTACGGAAAGTATTCAGACCCCTTTAAATTTTTCACTCTTTGTTTCATTGCAGCCATTTGCTAAAATCAAAAAAGTTCATTTTATTTCTCATTAACGTACACTCAGCACCCCATCTTGACAGAAAAAAACAGAAAACAGCCTTTCCTAATCAAGTCCAATCAGTTGAATTAAACACAGCTGGACTCCAATGAAGGAGTAGAACCATCTCAAGGAGGATCAGAAGAAATGGACAGCATGTGAGTTAAATATGAGTGTCACAGCAAAGGGTCTGAATACTTATGACCATGTGATATTTCAGTTTTTCTTTTTTAATAAATTTGCAAAAATTTCTACATTTCTGTTCAAAGAGTGAAACATTTAAAGGGGTCTGAATACTTTCCGTACCCACTGTATTTAACAATTTATGCAAAAAGAATATTTAAGATATTCTTTATTTCAGTTTCATTGGGAATTTAAGCAAAAAATCCAAAAGCCCTCCAGCTTCTCGAAATGTGAGTTTTCTGGTTTTCTAAGTCTTTAATGGTGGACTGTCGGTTTAATGGTGGACTGTCGGTTGGACAAATCAAGCAATCTGAAGATGGAACCTTGGATCAACAAAACAATCGGCAGATAAACTGACCAAGAAAATGATTGCAGCAGTAAAAACATGAACCTTTCAGGAACCCGATGCTGCATGTCAATCAGATCTGAGATCAGATCTCCAAATGAATATACAGCAGTTATGTGCGACGACGACTTAAGTCCCTCTGCAACCCAACGGGGCCTCGACTCGAACAGACGACATGAGGTCGGACGGAGTCAACGGATCGGTATCAAAATTTCAGAGGTAAAGCCACAATTTGTGAACACATCGCAGACGATGCGTATTAAATTGCAGACGCAGACCAAAAGTGCAACAGAGCAGAGGACAGAAAGTCCTTGAACAACGTAAGGAGGGAGGACTGCGCTTCTAATGTGGACTTTTACCGGCCACTTTCACAGCTCAGCCGGGATAAAAGCCCGTCAGCAACACCCGCTTGCATGACACACACGTGTTCTATTGTGGTGATGCCGACAATGGACTGCCACTCAACGCACACACCCACCCAACGTACATTTGATATTTAGTGTAATTGCAGTGATGTTACTTACTTATTTTGAAATGCAGATTAATCAAAGGACTTGTATTCCAGAGTGAGAAACTCACCTTCAAAGCTCTCGCATATTGTTAAGCACACAAACAGGAAGCGGCACAGTTTGGTGTCAAACTGGATTTAATTGACGACTGTCGCTCTTTTAATCCGCTCTATGAAAACTTTCTCAAAAGGCTTATTGAAGCTGTGTACCTCAGAAACAAACTTGTATTGTTTGCTTTTAAGTTGAGTCGAGGAACAAACAAATACTGCGCTTTTCTTTTTTTTTTTAAAAACCTGCTTCACTTGTTTATGGGAACGTGCTTGCATCAGCTCGGATCCTGTCGATGTCAGCCATTGTTTATCTTGGTGCATTGAGATATATGTTTTTTATAAATTGTAAATACCTGACTCATCATCCTCATTTAACCTTGCATGCTGAGGCCGGTCTGCTTCATTGGACCATGCGCAGGCTTAGTCACTGCTTATGTCATTATTTATAAAGGCCACTTTGGGAAAATATTTATGAGTCTGAATTAGTCAGAAAAGTGGAGCTCCAGATAGTCGGAGACCCGCGATTCATTGTCTTTAAAGCTTAAACACTATGAGAAAGCTTTCGTGATCCCCTGGGAAATAGCCATGACTGTCACATCTAATGAAGACTTGTACTCCAGGTAGTTTGCTTTTAATGAAGTTCCATCCCTTCTGTGACTCTCTCTACGTCCACTCTTTAAGATGTAATGCATTTTATACTTTTTTCATGTTTGTTGTTTAACATTTTTGAATTCACCTGAGAATCTAGTGCACAGAGTAGAATCAGAATTAGTCACTAAACTTTACAAAAGAGCCTTTTTCTTTCAAATCAGCTCATCTTCATATATGAACTGATAAAGAATGCATAAGTTATACATAAGAAATGAATTGCAGTTTAACATTGCATTTTAAATAGACTGCAGGGATTTGACCTCAACTCTAAAAAGTGCAATCAAAGAGGAATGAATCAGTTTAATCACAGCAGGGTTGTAGAAATTCACATTTCAGGGAGTAGCGGCGGAGATTTGAGTCAGAATATAGATAGCAAGATGGGAAGAAATACGTCTTCGAACCAATTCCACTCCTTAACACTAATATGATGATATATTTATATTTCATCACTACCTTAATTAGTAGCATGAAAGCATCATAATGCATAACAAAAGAAAAATCAGATAATCCACAATGAGCAATGAATTCATAATTAATACCAATGCAAATGAGTTCCACATTTAAGCGGCATAAGATCAGAAATTAGACAGCAATGACATGACAATGACACTGCTGCCGACCTCCTGACGTAAGCCGAGCGATATTGCCAAGCACGCAAACACTGGCCGAACAAGTCCAAGACATCAACTCACATTATGCATATTAGTACGCGCGGCGAATCTTTTTAATTTGATAAAGTGAAGCAGTAATTCCCCGGCATCTGCACTCTCAAGGGAATGAAGCCCTCTGGGAGGAGACGCTGTGGTTCAGAGCTGCCATCAACGGGGACAGGAGGCTCCCGCTTCTCCATTTAAAGTGCAAGTTTGAGGTCCAAACATTATTATTCACTCCAAAAAAAAAAAAAGAAGAAGAAAAGGGTAGCGGAGTTAATAACCGAGCAGATCGGAGTAGGCAGAGCATTGTTAGCTTTTAAATAGACTGTTTCATCGCACATGGCTGCGCTGGATACAGGTGAGGGTAGCAGCACACAAAAACTGTTACACCGCACACGCCTGGTGAGCCTTCCTCTTCCTGAACACCACAACTGTATATTACACAACGCAGTGAATCACAGCTGCTAACGACCGCGGCTCGTCCATCTGTCCCTCCTCCGATGCACTCCCCTTCATCAGTCGGCACGACTGTGTGAAGCCGTCTGTAATCAGATCATGCAGTGACTGGGTGACTGGGGTCTCTCCATCCAGCCGTCCCTCCATCCCACTGTTAGCAACATCTGCGTCATGTGGAGAACCATGTGCATGCTGTGAAAGAGACAGACTAATGTGTGTGTGTGTGTGTGTGTGTGTGTGTGTGTGTGTGTGTGTGTGTACAAGAGAATGTACAGCCCTCCATTTATAGTACACTAACTGTGTTGTTTGGAACAGCCTGTGATGTCTGAGTCACCTTCATAATGAAGGAGACGCCATGTTCAAGAGGCACCCTATGATATGAGGCATGAAAACATTATGAGGTTTTATAATACCCTCTACAGTGATGTATTGTTTATTCGGTCATTACAAAATTATACTCCGGCATTCATAAATAATTTGTGATGACGAAACGAGCGGAGATTAATAAAAGCTGCAATATCAAGCAGCGTTGTTGCAAAGACGGCTTGAATAAAACATCACATGCATCCATTTTCAACAGAAAAGGGCAAATATCATCAGATGCTGCTGTACACTGGATATTAAGGAAAGAATTTCGTATCTTATCAACCTGCTGAACCCAAAGGGGAGAGTGCAAATTACATGAGGAAAATAAAACAGGAAGAAGAGGAGAAAAGGACAAAAAGGAGAAGTGGAGAACAGGATAGAAGAAGAAAAGAAAAGAGAAGAGGAGGAGAGAGAGGAGAAGAGAAGTGCATGGTCATCTAGAGTACATCTACAGATTTAGCAGGGCCTCCACACTGTGCCCCGTGCTTCACTGTCATTTATCATCGTGTCATTACTGAATCAGAATCGAACAAGTCCAATCGAACAGCCTCACTTTCTGGGGCAGTATGTTACAGGGGAAGCAGCGCAACGTCGAACAGAAGCGCACTTAGATGATCTCCCACTTGACGGAGAAGCACAAGAGAGGGTGCATCGTGGAGATTGGGTGCGCCGAGATAACCGCGGCGCGCAGAGCGGCGCAGCCTCTGGGAGCAGACATGCGTGTCCTTTAACCAGGGTGAGGAGCGCTACCTGGTTAAAGGGCTCTCCAGCCACTCAGATCCCCCGCCTGCCACAGCCTGGCCCGATCCATCCCGCTTCGACCCTAATGTCTCATCGGTATTCAGTGACATGCCCGCAGCAAGCGGCGAGGGGAAAGCTTGGCGCGGGCTCACCGCCATTAAGATTCTACAAAGCCAGCCGCTCTCCTGCCGCCACGGGCACACAGAGAATCACACAGCCTAGGAATAATAATAATAATAATAATAATAATAATAATAATAATAATAATAATAATACAAAAAAGAAATAGCTGGGGAAGGGATGAGCAGAATAGCTAAGGCCAGCCCAAGAGATTTCAGTGTCAAATTTCAAAGCTCTGCTATCCGTGAGGGCAGCACTTGGGTTCACTGTTCACACTGCAGAATCAGCTAATGAAAATTGCATTCTTCGAGTGGCTAAATCACCAGTGCAAACGCATAATCACACAGGCCCCACTTCCATCCCACCCTCAGAAACAACACCGTGACCACTTCATGATGAGCTGCATTATTGGAAAGCCTCCCATCATGAAACTAGAGAGAGGCAGCCACCCCCACCCCCACCTCACCGGCCCATCACCCCTGCCTGTTTATGTCTGCCTATGAACCTCCCCAGAATCCTAAACTGCTTGCTAATCACCCTTTGAAAGAGCACACTAATTCAGATGTCAAGGCCCATTACCTGTGAGCTGTCTAGAGGTGACCTGAGCCTCTATCTTGCAGTGATAAACACCGGTTGGAGGATAAAATGCACATCTGGATAATAGGAAAGTGGGGGAGCGACGCGCTCGCCAAGTGTGCGGTCGTTGAACGCAGCTGAGCGGGGGCTGCGGTGTGCGGCAACCACCGTTGCATGAAGACGACGTCCTTCAAGAGAGCGCCGGGTCAGTCAGCCGCCGTATGGCTGCCGTGCTCGTGGTAAAATAAACAAGGCGCTCAGACCCGAGATCTCCTCTCAGGCACCGACAGAGATGAAAGCTCAACCAAAAGACGGCCCGCAAAAAACACCAACCTGTAAACCCTCACCGATTCAGTTTCACATATGGGTCAGGATGTGACTGATGCACTCAGGAGAGAGACAGGAAAAGAGCAGGAGAAAAAATATATATATTAGGGGATATATAGGGGATATGTATTTTCAGCCAGATCACATATAGAGATCTTTGGGGGATTTTCGAGCGCCTGGTAAGATCCTATTTTGACGATTACATATTCAGGAGGTTCTGTGGTTTCCAGGGGATAAAGTGATAAGACTAAATCCATTTTTTTTTGTGCTATTGCACTAAAGGGGTTGTGTGGCCGGTATCTGGACAACTACACAACTGTATTGTAGATATATAAACACATTTAGAAAAGAGTGATGAATGAGACATTTCTTTCACAGGTTGAAAACACATAGGCCCCATTTACTGTGTGATGAAAATCATATGATATTACTACAAGGTGTTTTTTTGTCTGTATACACTGTGCTCCACCCCCTTTTAAGGCTGTAGTTCACAGGGGGAGGAGCCTCTACCACCAGAGTGTGCACAGGTGTTCTGTATACAGTGATTGGGAATTTGATTTGTTTGTTTCCACACCTGCCATTCCAGCTGAACCGTGTATGCTCTGATGAAGGTCCGTTAGACGGAAAGGTACAAATAAGGTCTTCTCTGCGTGGATATCTATTCTACCAGTTTGAGCTTTTTGATATACTTCCAGTGGCAGTTATCCTGCATTCACAGGCGGAAAACACGACGGACCGCTCACAGCCATGGTTCCGGGCAGATAGGAGCAGAGGTCGCAGAGAGAACAGTGGGTAATGAGGGCAAGTAGGATGCAGGTCAAAGCAAGAATAACCGCTTTCTACAGCCATTACTCCTCAGATATCAGCAGTGAGACCCACCCCCAGCTAAGAATTTGCCTCTACTGCTGGAGCCATATATAAAATAAATAAGTGATTTTATGACCCCCTAATAAATTCATATTTACTGGGACGGGATTAGAATGACTTTTTTTAAATCGCAATATGAGCGCTAACAGGCATTTAAGACGACAACGCGTCTTTAATTGGAACGGGGACTGAAATCCCACTGATGATAAGAAGAAGAAGAAAAAAAGAAGGAAAATCACAGAAAATTCAACATGCTGCAAACACCCAAACGTTATGTGTATGCTTTGTGTCCAATACTCCTGTGAGCTATAGACAATGCAATTAGAGATTTAATTCTCTCATGTTAGAGATGCAGCTTCCCATAAAGAAGAATAAATAAGAATGGAGTTGGAGAGATGATGTTGCCCCCCCCCCCTCTGTGTCTTCCTCTGTGTCTTCCTCTTTCACACACTCTCACACACATACACGCACACACACACACACACACACACACACACACATTGCTCATTAAACAATGCCACTGTGACCTGTGTCCACCTCACTCAGCTGTCTGGGTATGTGAGCACCATAATATGCCCTGAACAGATGCCTTGCAGCTTCCAGTCCTTGTGCCGTCGTAAAAAAAAAGCTCCGTAATTTATTTTCCGATGCTAAAAACGCTTCTTTCTTTGGCCTTAGGATAAATGACGTGAAGGATTTCCTTCCAGTTCAGTGAATACACACGGGGGCCTTTGGAGGATTAACCCATTCACGCTCAGTTTTACAACCCTTTTTTTGCTTGTTCGTTAGCAGAATTCAGCAGTGGCGACCTGAAGAGACGATAGAAAGACATGGTGTGCGACAAAGACAAGTTCACGCTTATCAGAAAGTGCAATTCATAGATGGTTGTTTGGAGTGCGCTGAAATTCAACTGGAAATCATGGTTTTGGAGCCTTTACGCACCTCTGCGTCACCGAACACATCAACCGACATCCATGAAGCCAAGCTGCACATACAGTTCACATCTACATGGCAATCATCACAAAACACTCTTATAATCATGTTTCAACTCCAAACCACCTCATCTAGCGGGCTGCATCCTCTGCGATCCTCGCAGGTGCCGCTCAAGTGTGTGCGGAAAGAGCAGCGCATTTAAGATTCGAGTGGGAATAATGAGAGTGCTGGGGACCGGGAGGAGTCCTGCTATGCTTTGTGACTGTAGCCTATACCACTTTACTCTAATATCACCACTTATCTCACACACACACACACACACACACACACACACGGCATCATCAGTGGAGTATCCAGCTCTAGTATAGATGAATTATTGAAGACTTGCAGGGTTGGGAGTAACTTTACGCTTGTTTGTTTTGTAGTGGCATTACACCTCTTCCCACCGAGCCCCCCCCTCCTCTGCCCCAACAAACACACTGCAGGGCATGAGAGAGAGTGGGCTCCCAACAGGATGCTATGGGATGTTGGCAGCTCTGCTTTGCAATAGCATTCTGGGAAACTGCTGCAGTATTGCAATGCAATGCAATGCAAAAAAAAAAAGAAGAAGTAATTATTGCTGTTCTGGAGTCTTGATATCTTACTTTGCCAAAAACAAAAGTAAGAGTTGTTTCTCAAGCAGATCGACATGAAATTCAATAAATGAAGTTGACTCCTGCACCTTTTGCTGATCCTATTATGTTAGAAACGTTCCCACAAACACCAAAATGTTAGATTTATTTAATCCTTACTGTCCACCAAATGTCCTGGGAATCCATGAGATCAGGTCAGGCAAGACAAAATGTGATTTTAGTTTTAATTTAAATTATGTGTTGGAGATGGACATTTTGCACAGTATACTTTTAGGACTGTGTGTGTGTGTGTGTGTGTGTGTGTGTGTGTGTGTGTGTGTGTGTGCATGCGGTAAGGCAGTAGCACTTCATTGCAAGGCTGACAGCTGCCTCAGGCACACACAGGAGATGCTTGATGGGAGTCACAGAGGACAAACAAGCTGTACATCAACAAAATGCTTTGTAGGATGATATAGCGAGAGGCCAAACACATACAAAAAGCACAGAGTGGTTACAAAGAATGAAAGAAAAAAGGACAGAAAAATATCTATAGCCTCCTTTCCACCTATTGGAATGTATAGTTGGGGTATTCTTCCTGTCCACGGCCAATATTACAATATTGCTGAAGCGTTTCAGCGATGGAGAAAGTGTGTTGGTAATAGTCAAGTTTTCTCTCAGACCACTTGAATAACAATATGCTGAAAGGTTATTATGGAATTTTTGCCGAAAATGATGCCAAATATAAACTGCCTACCCAAGCTTTATCACAAGTACTTACAAAACTATGCATGACACAGCTTTTAAGGGCATTTGTGGGCCCGACATCACAAAGATATTTTCGACTGGGTTTGGTTAATTTAGGGGCCTCACACGTTTTGTTGCACAGTAAACGGGGGAGGGAGCATGGACAAAGACAAGCTGAGAATATCCAGGGACGGAAACACACTAATTGCTAATTGTCATGCTCTGATGCTGCGGCAACATTCTTGCTTTTACAGCTTGACAGTATTTCTCAAGTGCCCCTGTGCAGCACAAACAAAGCCCCGCTGGCTGCTGAGCGTGGTGACACGGTGGCGTTAACAAAAACAGGGGGGGGACTTGTGATCAAGTGTTGTTTATTTCTGTGTTTTTCTCATCTTAAAACACAGGTTGGAGTTCAGTATCACAACTGTCAAATACAAAGCACCGGCTTGGTTTCCAGGTCAACCTCATCCTCATAAAACAGTCTGTATGATATCTTTTTTTAAATGATTCTCATTTTCCCTGCGCTCACCTACAAAATGTCCAGCAACACAAGCGATCAGTGCGCCTGCGCAGGCCCCTTCGGGTGCAGAACCTGTTGTTTAGGCAACAAGACAACTTGGTTAGGTTTAGGAAATGATCATGATTCGGGGTTTTTTTTGTAACTTAAGCCGTCAGTTAAATACGTAACAAAAATAAGATAAAAAAGGTCAACGTTGACTTTTGTTTTTCACACCGGGCACGAACAGTGGCCTCCTGGGTGATGGTTCTGTTTGTTTGAAGGTGGGACAAACACAGCAATCTAAAACACGACCCGGTGCTTTAGGAAATGGTCAGCACTAACATATATTTGCAGTTAATGGGCTGAAATATGCAAAAAAAACACCAGTACGATTTAAGTTGAAGCTCTTCCGTATAGAGTAAAGCCACAGCAGAGCTGTGGGAGTGTAAAATAAATGCAGCAGTAGAGGAGAGCCTGATGCAACACTCTGCTTTTATTTCATATAAGTGCCGAGTAGAGGTTTGCCATATACTCTGTGTTACCTACATTGTTAAATATTAATAAGGCACAATAAAAAATTCACCACCACTTACAGTGAATATTGTGTTTACAGTAATCACTACATGTCTGTTTCTCTTTTTTGTCTCGCCAGTTGGCACCAATAAGATTGTGGATGCCTTTTTCAAAGGGACGCCTATATCCCTAGAAAGCATCATCAGGATGATTGTAGACGACATAGTGCAATTAAAATCACAAATAGGGCGCAAACGTAGCTCCATAAGCACCAAACTGTCAATAACCCAATAGCAGAGCAGCAGGATCAGTGCCCAAGCCTTAACAGATCATAGCCAACGTCTTATTGAATCTGCATTAAAAACAATCTCACTCATAATCACTTTAAATTACATGAAAAAAAGAAAGAAAATGAAACATTAAATTCATTTGTTATGAATTCCGTGCCAAAGGATTTGCAGCGGCGTACGTGATGCGACGGCTCTCCTGCTCCATTTCGCTGATTGACAGAAACATCTCTAAGGCGAGAGAACAGATGTCTCAAGTTATTTGACCGGGGCTCTCTATGCTGTTCTATTCCCACTCCCCCCCCCCCCCCCCCTTCTTTTTTTGCAGCCAACGACAAATCTCTTTGCAGTGACAAGGCATCGCCTGTCGAGAGGATGATTCCATTGAGAGGCACTTCCTGATATGAGAGGTGCATTAATGTGATTAACCCACGCACACTATTGCTGTTTGATACGGGGGCTTAGGGGCTCATGTCACTCTGTATTCTTCTCTACTGGCATGATCCGCAGGTAATAGAAAGTACGATGATGTGTGGGCAGGAGAAGGCAACTCAAAATATAATCTAGAGTGGGAAAGTGTTGCACTGGGCACTTCTAGGGCCGGGCGATCAGGCCAAAATCTCAAAACGATATTCCCCGCAAATATTTCGCATCAGATTTCATGAGTGAAATTTGAGTGAGCGTTATCATTTAAAAACGGCCCAAATTATGTATCATGATATCTCGGTATATGTTTTTATCGTGGATCAACATATTGAATTATTGCCCAGCCCGAATACAAACTCAGTTAGGAAATTTAACTATAAAAGTTCAAAAAAGGTAAGAACAAAACCTGCCTCTGAAAATTACAGAAAAAAGATGAGTTATGCCGGTCTGCAGACTTGATATCTCCTCGTCAGACAACTTTCAACTATTAAAATCAATAAAGATAAAATCATCTTTCATAAGAGAAATGCTATTATCCCAACACCCCGAAGGTGTTTGAATATTTCAATTAATTACCTGCGATCCGGTGACCTCAGTTATATTTCACGACCATATTAAATATCATGAAACCAATTCCAACTGTCTGACGGAGACAAAACAGGCTGTAAAAGCAGGGCTTGTACACATTCACCCATTCATGTCGAAAAGGCAAATGACAGCTCGCTTCACTGGCTCCACTGTGTGCCGCACTGAGAAATGATTCACTTGATGCGAGAGTCGTCATCCATTCAGCTGCACACAAAACGGCTACAGGTTGTATGTATGTTTTGAGTCCACAGGGACCGAAGCTGCAAACATATATAGGAGGCACAGGAGAAAACTGAGCGGCAGGGAAAGGGATTCTGGGACGCCATTCATGAACCTTTTCATCAGGCATCTTTAGCTGGGGGTATAGCAGCAGAAATAGATCCCTCCACCGAGCACAGAGCCACGCAGCTTTTAATAGAGGCATCTTCTCGGCTTAATCAAAGATACCAGGAAAAATGGGCACATTCACCTCACCAAGTATTGTGAAGTCTTGGCGTGGGCTCGGAGCGAACTTCTTCATTTCAAACTGTAAAAAGGTATGTAACCTATGAGGATGAATGCATGCGAGAGAATCCTCTTGGCAGCCCAGAGGGAATGTACGATGCACCAGAAGCAGCAGAAAAGTAAGTGAAGTGCTGTGTGCGACTCTTTCAGCTCACACTCCTTTCGATCAATGGCTGAGATAGATAATAGCCTCCGTAGAGACTTGCATCTTACATCCTGTCTCTCTCTATCCACGCCTCAAATCCCCCATTTCTGCTTTTTGCATCTCTGCACACTCTCCATCTCTTCCCTCCTCGCTCCTCCCAGCAGCAGCAGGAGGAGCAACGTGGGAAGCCCACCAGCTCCAGTGTGGGCAAGGTGGGCAGAGCACAAGAGGATCCTGGGAAGAGCACTGGGCATGGGCATGGGGAGGGGGGGGGGGGGGGGGGGGGGGGGTTATCTGGCAGACCCAGAGAGACTGTCCGTGGCTGTCGGGCCACCGACATGTCACCGACATGCCAACGACATGCCACCGACATGTCACCGACATGCCACCGACATGCCACCGACATGTCACCGACATGTCACCGACATGTCACCGTAGATTCCCGGGCCTCCTGCTAACAGCTGATCCTCGAGGCCCACCGCCTCCATCAACGTGGAGAAAATCCACTCGGTAACTCAATTATGCAAGAGGTGTGAATTAAACATGAGGCTACCACACTGGAATGTATTCACACACACACACACACACACACACACACACACACACACACTCTATGTAATCATACAATGTAACAACCTCATCTGTATGCGGACGCCAGGGGGGATTTGTGAGGCAAGCAGAGCACACGAAGAGCTGATCCACGCTGGTTGTAACATCACACACGACTGAAACAGAATATGGACGTCGAGGCCAGACAGGTGAGTGACAGCGAAGGAACAGGTAATGAGAAATGTTGCCATCTTTGCCACCCATTACTTCCCTAGGAGCTTTAAAGGGAGCAAAAAAAAAAAGAAAAAAAAAAGCAAGCCTCGTGTGGGAGTTAAGCCTGGAGCCAAAGGCAGAGCCGATTTTCTCCCCATCTCTCTTTATGCCTCTCTATCCCTCTGTTTCTTTGTGTGTGTGTGTGTGTGTGTGTCTCTCTCTCTTTCCTCCATGCCCTTTATTAATCATCCTTGGTTAGTGGGGCAGAGAGCGTGGTGTTAGGAGCTCTGGGGAGTGTAGAGCCAAGAAACACACACACACACACACACACACACACACACTCTCATAAATCTCGGCAAATATTTTGCCTTTCATCTCTTGTTTGCTTACAAAAGATATCAAAATCAATAACATTTGTACAAAAAGAGAAAGAAAATGCAGGGTTGTATGCGTATGACTACACACACACACACACACACACACACACACACACACACACACACACA
>NW_022280090.1:887546-912349 GCF_004355925.1 Anarrhichthys ocellatus | reverse complement strand
ACACACACACACACACACACACACACACACACACACACACACACACAGAAGAAGGCACGCGTGCACATACAGCTGATCTTCAGGGATCCTGGCCTGACGTTTCTGGAACTCAGCTGCTGCTGCCGTGACCTTTTTGAACAGTCTCAGTTGTTGTTGAGACAGTCCAGCCCCAACATACAAGCACAGTAATGGCCATCTCCCTCCCCGCCACACACAACTGTATCTCCTCAGAGCCATTAAAACCCTTCACCTGAGCTACCTCAGCTCGGGCCACAACCAGAACCAGAACCAGAAGAGCAGTAGCAGCTGCAGCAAGCCATCACAGCTATTAGAGCTCATTATCAGGGTGTTTGGATGTTGCAGCTAGCATCCTTGGAGAGCTGGATGGTAGGACAACGGGGTAAGGTGCGGCGAAACCACTCCGGCTTCTGCAAGCCAATGGGAAGCACAGTAGACTGAATAATGGAGGGTGTAATTAGGCCTTATTTCTATGCATGGAAGTGCACTTACACTGGAAGGCTCCAACTGGGCTACATGCCATTATTACCATTATCACTATCTGATCTCCCTGAGAAAGCGGTGAGAGAAATGTCCCATTGAGTTAGATGTCTCGGTACAGTAGGAGGTTTACAGTAAAAGTCACTGTATTCACCTTATTATTAAATTCTATTTTGCAATGTTTTAGTCAACTTAAGTTTGACATGTCTGTCATATCACAGGGAGACATTTGAACCTATTGCAAGTTATAGGAGGAGGGAGTCACTGATGTGATTTGAATTTTGATTTGAGGACGTTTGTCTTGAGATGAGCACTAATAGGAGCCAATGTTTCTCTACATCACTGGGTGTGTATCACCATGAGGGGGGTTGTGTTCGGTGGATGAAGCTTGTCAACATCTTACAAACAGAGCTCAGGTGACACAGCAGTGGTGGGAATATGGGGGGGGGGGGATAGGGGACGCACCTGGTTTCACCGTCTTCAAGCGAACCGGCTCCGGAAAGTGGCGGATGACAGCCAGGGTGTCGCGGTTTGTAAGTCCACTGACGGGCGTCCCGTTCACCTCCAGCAAAACGTCCCCGTAGTAGGGCAGCTTCCCGACGTGACACACCAGCACGTCCAGCTTCATCTGGCCCAGGTAGGGGAACTGTCCCAGCTCCGCTCCTCCGAGGACCTCCACCACGGAGCCAAAGTCCCCAAAGTTCCCCCATGACACCGCGCACTCCACCACTTTACCGGACCAGTGTTTCTTCTTCTTCAGTGTCCTGGACATGGTTACTCCCTTTTACGAACAACTAGCGATCAAACTGGTTACCTCGGTTTGCTGCTGTTAGATGAACGCGAAGTGACGCGGCCTAATAAACCCTCCTGAGTTATTCTCTCGACCTTCTGCTGCAGCTGATGGGGATTTCATCTTCCTGCCATTTGGGAGGCCGATTTTCACCCCGTGAATCCGCCGCCGAGGTGCGTCATCCCACGGGGTTTGTGCGCACAGTTGCCTGGGTTGCAATAACTCCGAGCGCTCCTTGTGCGTAAAAACAGGAGAGTTGAGAGAGAGAGAAAAAAAAAAAAAAAAAAAGGGAAGGGGAGCAATTCGGGTTTCACTCTGCGACGCTCCTCCGGCACGGTACCCGCGCTTCGCTTCGTCTCCCCGGGTCCAAACAAAAATGTAAACAGAGAGTATTTGTCACTCACTCGGCGGCGGATGGTGGAGCGTCTGCCGCCGAAACGTAGCGCGTCAACGAGAAAGCCCTCATACCTGTGGGCAGGCTGAGAATAGACGGGGCGGCGGCGATCACCGGTTGGCGGTTCCTGCGGTCGAGATCCAGCCCCACGGTGACTGAGCCGACAGACATCTGCGAGCGTTTTGTCCGCTACAGGTTTGAACACACCTGGCACCGCCAGGAGAGACGTTGCCAAGCTCCCGAAACGCCCCCTTTTCTTTCTTTTTTAAGTCTCAGCAGCAGCAGTAGCGCTTTGTAGACGCTCACGCTGGCTCCATCCTCCGGTGTGCTGTGGTATTAAATACAAATCAATATAAATAAAGCACACACTGTCCAGTAATGTTCACTGTAATTTATTGTCATTTTAGTCATTTGCATTTGTTTTTTTAAACATGTCTTGAATATCAGGCAGAATGCGTGTAACAAGTACGACTAGATAAAAATACACAGAGCATGTAATGCTAATAATAAGCGCGCAGAACAAATTACACCTCATTCATTTGCACAGAGTGAGGTAAGTATTGTTGGGGTTAAACGTACATAATACGCGTCTCCACAGCGCCGCCTACCGACACAATCAGAGAGATCACAACCATGTACTGCTCCAGTTCGCCCTCCTATCACTCACACTTGCATAGCTACACAGCATCGAGCTCGACTGCCTTCAACCGCATTTATCCACTATGCTCGAGCTACAATGAGTGTTAAGCGTTCATTATTACTAGACTGCTGTCTTTGTTTTTCCAATTGTGTGTGCAGAAAATGCTTAAAAGTAGCTTTAGTGTTCATACATGTATCATTAGGTCTGGTGTAGAAAATCTGACCTTTTTATTCGAGGGGAAACTCCCATAGATCTATGTTCAGACCTAAACAGCTCCTGGCCTGAGAGCACATATCTAATACAATCCCATCAATGCGATACAACTGACATGTTGGATTCATGATACAATGGTACCAGAACTGGATGAAAAAGCCAACATGATGCTAAATGTACGGGGTGTTAAAGTGCAAATTAATTAAGCTTCTATAAATATCACTTCATCTGAGGAGATTAGTGGCGCAGTTTCACAGCGTGCTATGAATGATGCAGTTTGCGTTTTTGACCCCCCCCCCCCCAAAAAAAAGAAAAAAAAAAAAACTCCGATACAGGATGATGGATTCCGACAATATGGGCGTGTTGACTCACGGGACAGTCAAATGTTAACGCCGTGTAGTCGAGTTAATTAACTTTCCAAGAGGAAGCGGGGAAAACACAGAGTCTGTAGTATTTATGAAGCAGCAGTACAGTTGCTGTTCTCTGGGTGTGATGCATTAGAAGTCTGTGTTTAAGTACCGAGTCGCCACCCTGGACGTCGGCCTGAATAATTCATCGCCTTGTGGAGGACGATTAACAATGCCATCGTGTCTTTGATGGGGGGCCGGGGATCCAAACTAACTGCAGACTCTTCAAAAGGCTCACGCGCAGTCAGAGTCAACTCGTAGCCAATGATTCTACTGAGGTTTTATGTTGATAGGGACTTTTAAAAATGGTCCTTTTTTTTTTTTTCTTAATGTCAAGACTGATGATGGACTAACAGTCTTTTAAGGCCCATATTAGCGGGCTGTGTGCGGGCAAATCCAGATTACAGATGGCTTGGCCTTTTTAAAATCGTTCCATGTTGTGTGCCCAGAAATCGTGTTGTGGTTAAGACCCCCCAGCGCCTGGAATTACATGCAACCTAAATCAAATCCTGCAAGAACTCTTTCAGCCCCCCTACTGCCTGTAAAAAAAAAACCACACACACAATATACGTATGTTGAAACATGAGCAGTCCCTGTTTCTCTCTCTTATGTATCGTTGTAAAATCAATGTCTTTGGGTTTTGAACAAACCAAACACTTAAAATATGTCAGAGAAAGTCCCATCAAGAAAATAACCGACAACAAAAGTCATCCCATTTCTACTTGAGGAGAGCGTCGAGGCAGACGACCACAATCCAGGCCAAATTATCAGAATTCATGTTTAATGTCAGAGTAATGGCTACGTAACAAAAAGGCTCTTCAGACATGCTTTACAGAATGTACAGGTAAACAAGGTCCCAAAACAATACGACTGAAAACAAAATGCAAAACTTAAACAACAAAAGAAGAAGAATAAAGCAGCGTTGGGTATTGCCGGAGCATTTACTGCTTAACTTTGGTATAAAGTCAGAAAGGGCGTTCGGAGAATAAAACAATGCTAATGCACATTATGTTATGCTGTGTTGGCAGAAACTATTGAACAGTGAATCGACACGTAGCTCCATTAGGATGACTTATCACTGCAAGGTGTTATCTGAATGTCTCTATCGGTCAAAGGGGGGGATGAAATTGGCCAACAGTCAGAAAACGTCAAGAAAACAAAAATGCTTTCATCTGCAAATCATATCTGCACGCACCACTGAGACAAAACATACGTGTAGTCCATTTCAAGCAGCAGTGATACAAAGTAACAATAATTTGTATGTCCAGGATACATTTTGTGACACTACACCACCACACATTCGCTCTATAAGATGAACTTTTCAGTGTTACTGATAGTTCAGTTCATTCTCAACATTACGGAAGTGACAGCAACAAAAAAGGAGCGTTCACACTCCGCCTGTTTATTAGGAACCCCGAGATAAAACTAAGGCAAGCAGACCTGGAATAAATCAAACCCTCATGAAGGTTTTGTTGTTGAAACGGTTTGAGAAAGGTGTGGCCTCCCCTCACTGACGTTAATGGGGTGGACAAAATAATAGAAGCACCTGTCAAACCCAAAAGTATACAAACCACATCCTTCCAAAATGACCATAAAATGTAATCAACACCTCTCTAAAACTATTTTAAAAACCTGAACATTGATGAAGGTTGGATGCATTACAGTACTGCGTTTGTTTGATCAAACGGCCACTGAGTGTAATTAGCATTTTATGAGTCAAAACCAACGGCAATTTAGAAGTGCAAAAATCAAGGAGGATTTTTTTTTAAGGAAAACTCATTGCACCCGATTAAACAAGGCCACGTTCTTTCACGTGAGAGGCATGTCCAATCTTCAACTCTTCAAAGCAACTTAACAGCCAACATGTGGAAACAGAACAGTTTGCTGAAACTGGCAGCTGCTCGTCTCTCAGTGAGGAAGAAAATAACCTCACCTCAAGAAGAGGTGTTCATCTCGTTACCTAAACAAACAGGTAATAAATGCTGACTCAATAAGGACTTAACATGAACAAGCTTAACATGACTGCAGGTCATGTCTCAAACCTCTCTGCAGATGGACTATAGGACATGGAATTCAATAGACTACCAGCCTTATGTACACGTACATATATGTATAAAATAACACAATACATTCTCATGTTTCACAGTCCCAAGTGAAAACCTAGACTTAATCAATACCTACGGAAGGATTGGGAACGTTTTGAGATAAAACTGTGATGATGATAAATCCTCACAATGTAAAAAGGCATGCATACTGCATAATAATGTTTACCACCGTTAAATTAAGTGCTGTAAGATATGATAAGGGGGGGAACCCAATCAGTGCATACATATACACACGCCATAATGTCACCTGACTGACGTTACTGAGAATGCTTGTTAAAAAGGCCGTCCAATAGACAACCATTCAAAAACAAATTGCCAGCAAAACCATGATTGTCACATGTGCACAAAAATGTTACGCTTTCTCCCCAAACAGCTCATCATTGTGAAGACATATAAAATGAAGGAATTAGCAATCGACATAGGACAAAAACAAGATTGGATAAAGACGATATAGGCTATATATATATATATATATATATATATATATATATTCATAATATACACCACATTCTGGTGTCAATGTCTCTGGGATTTGCATAACAAGATACCAGACGGCATAGCTTTGAGTCAGTCGGGATGGCTGTGGGAATGTAGGGCGCATATGTTTTCAATGTTCTTTCCTATATCAACAACCACAAACTGCTGGTCAGGAAACTACAATCGGCACGCCAGCGTGACGTGCGCTGGCGCAAAAAGATTTCAGCTCCACAGCAGCGGGGACGGAGGAGAGAGATCGCCAAGACTCCACCACGCCTTGGCGTTCTCTCACGGCAGCATCCGACATGGCTCTTTAAAGCATACATTCATAGCCTTTCTCTAGAAAGAGAACAAAAAGAGTGGAGGACGTGGGGAGAGGAGGGGGGGGGGGGGGTCAACGAGGAGGTAAATCGAATCGCTGGTCCATTTCTCCAGTCCGACACGGCGGCCGCTCCACAGTGATGGAGAACGTTCGTATGTCCTCTTGAGTGAAAAGGGGAATGTAAACATACAAGAGAGCATCTTTGGCAGAATGTGAGGAGTCTCTTTGGAGGTAGTGGGTAAAGGGAGGGCGGGGTGGGGGAGGGGTTGCAGCAAAGGGGGTCAGAGGCAGAACGTGGGTGGAGGTGGGAGGACCTATGTGGGAGCAGGATGCTCCTGAGGGTTAGTCCTATCAGAGGCACTTCTGTGGTCCTGTGTGCATCGGCCGGGGAAACAGTCCGCCTCTGCTTCACTCGGGTCCTCTGCCCCGTCGGCAGTGGACGTCAGAGGAGGCGTCCTGTGTACTGTCACTGGGTGCTGCAACGCGCCTGCTTGGGCTTTCGTGGACGGACCTTCGCCTTGTCCCCAGAAGGACCTGCTGAGATAATCTGCAAAGACGGTAAAACACAATAATTAGACGCCTACATATTATCTCCCACCAACTGATTTCCAACCAAAAAGATTGCAAGATTTATAACAAACCACAGAAAGGGGGGGAAATGTTAACAGGAGTTTTTTCTTAAATAGATTTTTCAGTAGCTGCAGGAGGGAGAAAATTCAACATGTTACCCAAAAACACCTCAGCGGGTAGGACATGATAGTTGGCACCTAGACAAGGGATGGCGCCATCACCTTCCTCTATTAGGTAAAATGTCTCACCATTAGCATAGTGCTCCGGGGGGATGTGGCTGCTCAACCTTTTGTCATGAGAGGTGTGAAAGTTGGAGTCCAGGTTGCTAATAAGGCTCTCCAGTGCCCGATCCTCGTGCTGGGCCTGCTCACCGAAGCTCTCCTTCAGGCCCGGCAGAGTCTTGTCGAGCGGGTCGTCCTCCCCCAGATAGGCGTAGGGGCAGTACTCCCGCGTGCGAGAGTAGATGTTGGCGCTGTCGTAGCAGTCGGAGCAGATGACCAGCGGGCCTGGACCGCCACCTGGCGAGAAAGAAGGAGCGTCTCGATAAAGTGTTCCTTCCCGGTCGCTTGTTTTGCCAAGCCTCTTCCAGACCACGGCTTCAGTTTAAGACTCGGCCGTTGACATCATAATTCCAAAACCCTCCAGATACGAAGAAAACTGAACTCTGAACTGAACACTAAGAAATAAATAAAGAAATAAAAACACATAAGTGCTTGTCTGTAGCTGACACTGACCTGTGGGGAGTCCAACTATTCCCTCATGGGGCTCTCCAGGGTGGAAGCTGCTCCGGCCAGTGAACAGAGAGCCAACCCTGCAGTGCAGCATGCCGTTCCCCTCAGTTTCCACCTCATTTGCCGTGTCTCCATAACACACACCTGGGACATAAATGACAATAGTCAGTGACCTCATTTTAAAAAGGATTCGAGCATGGGAAGGTCAAAAACCTTTGAATCCTGAAAACTCACCGTCTGTGCCCTTGTGGACGTATCCATTGGAAAGGGGAGGCATGAGCTGCTGGTGGCTGCCAGCCTCAGAGTTACTGTAGCCTTCCTGAGGCTCTGACAAAGTACCCTGAGAGGACAGGTAGCTGGGGATGTCTGCTGGCAAATTCATCTCATCTGGAACAGACAGAGACACGTTTTGTTACACGACATCGCGAGTTCTGTGAGCAGGGTTAATTTTTAACGATACATTCCCAACACTCTTACATGCTCTGAGGCACATTTTTATGACCTTACTTTCTCTTAAACCGTTATGTGTCTGAACTGCTGACCTGTGTTGCTGATACTGTAGTCCTCGCTTTTCCTGCGCATGTGATAGATGACAATGACCCAGACCAGCGAGGTTCCAACCACACAACACACCACCACAATCACCACGATGCCCACGGTGGTCCAGCCGTCCTGGTTGTATCCCGTGCCCGTTTCGCAGTTGGGCGATGGCGAGACGCCCAAGTAGATGTGGCCGCGTTCTGTTCCCAGAGTATTCGACATGATGCAGGTGTATTTCCCGGCATCGGCAGGACCGGCGTCGACGATGATAAGGAGCTGGTTGGCTGCAGCGAAGAAGTGGCGCTCAGTGAGCAGCAGAGGCCCGTCGTCTTTGGTCCAGTTGAGACGGGGGGCGGGGCTGCCGCCGGCTATACACTGAAGTACGGCGGTTTCACCACGCGCCACTGTTCTGTCTTCCAGCGGCCGCATGAAGGATGGAGTTTCTGGAAGAGAAGATTTTTAGATTTAGGAAGGATTATCAGTGGCAAGTGTTCAGGTGGACGTTTACGAGGTCAAGTTGGTCATTTCTTCATGCTAATGTTTAAGCCGTTGTGTGTTTAAGTGACTGAGTGAGTATCTCTGCGTTTGTCCAAGGCAAATCTGTCATACGGATGCAGCTAACCTCATAATACTTTGGGTGCTCATGTTGCACACGGACCTTTCATTAAGAGCTGTGACATAACAGTTGTGTCAGAAACACTCCATTCAGCCAGATTCAAGTATCCTCCGTGGACATAATAAGGTTTGCACTTACATCGTCGTCAGTTAAAATTGCAGATCAGCAAACAAAAAAGGATGTGAGATGAGTGTCAGACAAAAACGAGCAGCCGATTTGAGCGGAGTGACTCAGCTGAGTAGTAAAACATGGTGTACATGCTCTGCAGATCAGATGGGCGACTCACCCAGGACGGTGAGAGTCGCGTTTGCAGACAGGCTGCCAGCTGCATTTTGAGCCGTACAGCTGTACACTCCCATGTCTTCTGTCTTCACGTTGGCGATGAAGAATATGTCATCGTCTGGCATCACATGCATCCTGCGCTCCCGGGCAGCCGGGAAGTCAGTGCCTCCGTCCTTCTGCCAAGCAATCTGGGGTGATGGATGGCCTTCAGCGGCACACTCCAGCCTGGCCATGGTCCCGGTCCGGATCGTCAGATCCATGGGAGTCTTAAGAAATGTTGGCAGCTCTGGAAAGAAACGACATTATCATTAGTGGGACAGATAGATTACAATGATGTGAGCCGTACCAGCACCTTATAGCTTCAAGAAAGCAAAAGACTGCAAGAGACAATCGTATGAGCCCAACTGATAGATATCACAGTCTTTGACAAAAACATCCTCACCATTCACAGTGAGCTTGGCCCTGTTGGAGTAGTTGGAGCCAAAGTGGTTGGAGACCACACACTGGTAGCGCCCCTCATCGGTGAAGTTGACATTGAGGCGGTGCAGCACAGTGGTGTAGATCAGCTCTCCCTCCTGGTACTGGGCGTAGTTCTGCACCTCTGCATCATACAGCACCTCCCCGTCCTTCCGCCAAGCTGTGGTCATCGGTGAGTCACTGCTGCTGGACGCCACGCAGGTCAGGGTCACGTTGTTGCCCCGCATCGCCACGTACGTCTCCGGGTGGGTTGTGATCCGAGGCTTGGGGAAATCATCTGTGGAGGGGCGGGGACAGAAAGCGTGAATTTTTTTTTACAGCAGACCTCTTCACTTAAAATGTAAGATATTAGTTGTTGTTCAACATAAAGTATGCCAATACAGGAAGAGCAACATGGCGGTAGGCTTGGGCCTCTATTGGGACCGAACAACTGTCCCCAGTGTTCCAGACATTTTGTGCAACTGGTTATGAAGCCTCTGAATAAAACTTCCTTGAGCCAAATAATGATAATAATCTACAATAAAAGGAAAACTCAATGCCCCTTCCTGCCTTACGTCAACACTTTCCAGTACCTATATTGGATCGGACCGGGAACCGTACAAGAGAAATACAGAGAGAATGGGACTGACCACAAACAAACTGTTCCGGGCTGACAGACAGGACATTGTGACCAAGTAGGCCGGCAGGATGAGCACAGACAGCGGAGACAGACTGCTGGAACTGGCTGACAGTCAGCCAGGGCCCGAGCCACTGCATGTGACAGTCACACAGCAGGCTGCTCGTGTTCAGGACGCTGAGAACACAAAGGTGATGGAGGAAGCGTGAGATGAGTCAGTTGTGAAATTAGTTGGACTCTGCTGCAGAGATTAATGAGGACGAGATGAACCCACTGAACAAATGAAGAGGAATTACAGGATGAGTTGGTGAACATTACAGATGGATTTGTGATTTACCCTTTAAGAAAAGAAAACATGAATTTACTAATTTACCTAAATATTATAAAGAGGGCAATTATCTACACAGACAACACATCACGTGCTGCTTGAGTAACATTTGCATCAAAACTATTCATTACACACTTTTTCGATAAAAGGTTTGAATAGATTCACCCAAACAGACGACCAACGACCAGAATCCTACTGGCCTAAAGACTGTCTGGGGTGAATTGTTGTGTTGCCAAAGCTACTGTAAGCTAGTTCATTGAGTTTCCTTGTAGGGACATGCTCTGAGTGAATTTGAGTTCCCTCTCCATGTAGTATGTGTATGGCTTCATTGCTAACCACGCCTCCACAACCACGTTTTAATACACGTAAGCCAAAAATAACCCTTAATTACGAGGGTGTAACCATTATGTTCCTGTAGCTATGTTATACACTCGCCAAGTGAAATAGAACTATAGTCTAATTAACAACAGAATACGACTGCTGTCACGGTACATTTTCTGGGTTTGACAGCCGCTGGGGCATTTTGTTAGCCCCTGCCTGAGAGGCCCTCCTAAGATGGGCTGATGGAAAGCTCAAAAAGCCAACGGACATTTCCACCATCCTCTCTCACAGGCAGAAGACACAGCCGTCCTAATGACGCGGATGATGCTGCTGCAACTCAAAAGTGGAATCACAAATATTTGCGTGACCAACTGCACTAAACAAACTAACGATTTGGTAAGACAGCAATGTAATGACTCAGCAATAACACACATTCTTAATTCCTTTTTAATGAAAGCCACATTGTTACATGAGTCAAAGAAACAATAATAACACGGCTTCCAAATGTGCTCATGAGAGCTGGAAGATTAATTTAGTGACTACTCACAACACTTTGAGCTTCATATGGGACAACGCCTCGGGGTGTATCGACATGATGCCATTCTTGCTGAGGTCCCTGCAGAGTGGACAGAAACATGGATCAGACACATGTGATTTGATCAACATGGCATCCAACTTTACAAGCATAAGACAACAACAGGACAGTGGTATCTTTACTCATTCAACAACAAGAGATCCTTCTGAGACACACGTAGAACTGCGGCTTTACTCACAGGTGCTCCAGCTCCTCCAGGCCCTCAAACGCTTTCTTAGTGATTGATTTGATTTTGTTCCGCTGTATGATTCTGTAAAAAAGAAAAAAAGGCCACATGAGATTCAGTAAAAAGCTTCAGCCAATAAACCTGCTACAAAATTGGGACGTTTCAGCAGCCTTTCAATGCCAGTTAGAAAAAAAGCTGATTAAAGCATCACATTTCTCGCCAGAAACGTAGTGAGCAACCAAATATCTGGAACACTGCCACACAATGAAAGATCCACCTGCCACATTCCTCTAAATACAAGATATTTTACAAGCAAGGATCTTATATTAAATCAGACTTATACATATCTGTATGTGTACAATCTGAGTGTCCTCACAGTGTGTTCAGCTTCTTCATTCCATCAAACACACCGATGGAGTCTTCAATGGCCCAGGAGATTTCATTATTGCGGATATCTCTGAAAAAACAAAGAGTGACATTTAAGATATTAAACAACAACATCACATCCCCCGTCTGTGTAAAGAGATCCACATTATTTCCACTGTGGCTGTCGGTGGCAGTGGCTCTCATCTTAGATCTGAGACACCATCCTTCCACGGTGTGTTACAGTTCGCTGCCCTGGCGGTTCCGACGAGGGGACACTAATTGGCTCTGTTTAGCACTGGGACAGTTCATGGGTCCACTGGAAACACAGAGAAGCCTTGTGTTTCCCCCAATGGTTATGGGCTCTTTTGTTTCTCTTTCCTCATGCTTGGCCACCTCTGAAAGAACTTCAGCGCTCTCCCAACTCCACGTCTCCCATGAAAGCTCCGAGGATGGTCAAACACTCCCAAATATAACCCCTTCCTCGTTGCAGCTCGGCGGGTTTAAGTGGAAGTCTGCGTGGCAAATGATGACTCAACACCTTCCTCTCCTATCAACATGTCTTAGCTCGCAGGTAAATGTGTGATGAAGACGAAATACTTGCTCAATTAGGCTGAGATTCTGTGCTACAAAGTATTTCCAGAGCTTTTGTGGTGGTGTTAATATGGTGGTTCATTTGCTTTTGATAGAGGACACCCATTAACCGCCAACTAACCGGAAAAGAAAAGAAAAACCATGTGAAATAAAAGAGGCTCTTTCCTTTTACTCTGGTGCTCCGTTGTCTCAGAGAGCTTTGACGCATGATGTCAAAGCACTATATCCATCCAATTTAGATCTTTGTGGGGGGTTGTAAATGCCTTTTATTTATTATTTCTGTTGGCTTCGCTGAAGTTTATTGCCGCATTTGGATCAGGTCACGGGCGCTCCCTATCGATCGGCCATCAACCGTTTTCAGCTGGTATTGTTCTAAATAGTTTGATCGTTGGTCTCTATAAAGGCCGATCAGACGACGCATCAATTCTTAATTTAAACATCTACATCACTCATTTATCTGCTTCTTGCCTGCTCTTTAACTCGCTCTGTGATCGACACTGCACACACACACACCTCCATATTGTAAATGGTAAGTAAACTATGTACAGCCACGCAATGTATTTTCTTGGCCCTGATACGGGATGTATTAATGCAGGAGGACATTATTGTAAAAAAAACTTTAACTCCCATCAACTGAATGAACAGAGTGGTGCACACGATCGAGTGGTATCCAACCCCAAAGAAAGCTAGAGCTGCTGTTTTACTGGTTGAGCATATCGCTCAGTAAACACTGAAATGTTGAGCATCATATATGCTGATGCTATTTCATCCCTGCTTGATGAAATATCAAAAAAAACAAAAACAAACAAACTCAAATCCCAGACCAGAAGAAGCCTTGCTCTACCCACACTAACAAAAGATTCTATCAACCTCTGGCTCAGTGTGGAGACTAGTTTACTCTCCCACGCACAATATTACAACAGCCTTCTATCCAGTAACACGGCTCACGTGGAAAACATGGACTCAGCACTGAGGGCGCCTTTCAAATATTCAATGTAGATGTGTTTGCTCTGGGTAATAAAGCTCCCAGCGATGTAACACCTATGCGTGCTTCAACTCATTTGAAATCAAAGTGACGCTCACAGTGAACGGCAGCACAGAGGACACAACACCAAGACGTACTGGATTCTATGGAAACGACACAGTGGGTGCTTTGATCTCAGACTACACATGACACTAATGACAAACAGGATCTGAACGTAACAAAGACTATATTAGAGGATGCGGACAATTTCTACAGAACTACACATGAAGAGTGACGCAAACACAGACCTACTGTAGTTAGCAGCCTTCATAGGAATGCACAGAGCCAAGAACATGTCAGGAGGGTTATATTTCGTATACTGCGCAATATTACACCTGTTAGATCAAATAGGTAACACAGATTTCAGACAGATTTCTCCGAGTAGCACTTACAGGTTGCGCAGACTTGCTAGGCCGCTGAACACTCCCTCCCCCAAATGGCTGATGGAGTTTTCTCCGAGGTTCAGGCTCTCCAGGAGACCTAATCCAACAAAAGCTGTCTCCTCAAGTCGAGTCAGATGATTGAAGGACAAGTCTCTGCACGAAACAGAAATATGAGAAAGATTATTGCAAACTAATTCTGTATTCAACACCAGTCTTGTACCGCACATTTAAGAATAATACTCCAAAATGAGGCATTTTCACAAAATTGTACAAAAAAAAAGGATGGCGTACATCCACCAGAGCCAAGACAGCACTGAATCAGCTCCAGACACCAACTGTACTGCAGCAAGATAACAGTAAGTCCTCTGAGCACACAGAATGGACTTCAGAGCCCAGGGAAAGAAAGTAAAAACTCTTAGCTGCGAGGGGATTCTAGCTATGAAGCAAACACACTCACAGTTCCTCCAGCTTTTGGCAAAACTCCCAGGCGTCTGGTCGGATGATGCCGACAGCATTCTGGCTGACCCGCAGGACGCGCAGCATGCGCAGTCCATACAGCCAGCCTTTGTTGACCTCTGTTAGGTTGTTGTGCTCCAGCTCTCTGAGACAGAGATGGGATAAACAGAATGGCATTAACAAAAAAACAACCGTGATTACATGAATTGCTTTGACAGGTGCATAAAAATACTGAATAGGTTGTGAGGTTTCCTCCTACTTTTGTGTTTTTCCCAAACAACATTTTGTGCATTTACTGTAATCTTTGTAGCTTTTTCAGCACTGTTACACAATTCCTAAAGCACCAACTGTCAAATGTGACTTTAAAGAAGAATCTACAACACCAGACTTACAGTTCTTCAATGTTGTTGAGTCCAAAGAAGGCTCCATCCATGAGCTTCGTGATGCCATTCCTCTGCATCTTCAGTGACCTCAGTGAGTCCATCCCTTTGAATGTCAGACTGTCCACGATCTTGATCTTGTTACGCTTCATTTCACTGCAACGAGAGTAAAGACCAGCTTCCTTCAACCGAGTACAGTTATACCCAAAGAAACCAGAGCCATTGGATTTACCCCAAATTCATCCGGCTTTAATCCAAAGATGTGTCTGCCGAATATCAACTGTTAAACCCTTGACAAATTATTTTAGTTTTTTGTACTGTAATGCATCATGCGATACTTACAGGAACTGAAGCTGTGGAAGTTTGAAGACTTTGGATGGCAGCACAGCTAATCTGTTCCTGTTCAGCTTCAGCACCAGCAGGGAGCTTGAGATGTTTTCAAAGCAGCCGGGCTCGAGGACGCTGATCCTGTTATTACTCAAATTCCTTTGAGATAAAAGAGCAGAAACATTGGAGCCAAAATCAAGAGGGAGAAGACTGTTTGCTCTGTAGTTAAGTCTGCTGCATGTGAATATCCACATACAATAAAGATGCTTACTCAACAAAATCAAACTTATCAAAACAAGGTGTCTTCTGTGCTCAGCCAGAACTGCTGTCATGATGAAAAAAACTGTTAAATGAAGAGGATTACTTACAGATATTTCAGCTGCATGGAGGGGAAGGATCCGACTCTGAGCTCTGAGATTGAGTTGGATGTCAGGTCCACTGTCTCCAAGGAAACGTATGGCTGCAGCTGATGCATCAAAAGTTCTGAGATCCGATTGTGGACTCTGAATCATATAAAAACAATATGACCGGTATTAGTTTTCTAAGTCATAATGATGCAGAGATGCACAAGTCCAACCTTTTTAAGTACCGTTGCCTATACGTGGGCTTTGGGTATTGGCGGACACCAAGTACCGATACGATACCAGCGTCATTAATAAGCTGCATGTCTCACTGTTAGAACTGGCTGGGATCATTCTTTTACGTGTGAGGCAACATCAGGCTTGACTTGAACATCGCTTTCCTCCTTTGTTAAACTAAATGTCGATAGACAGTTAATCTTAGACATAGAAAAAAATAGTCCACCTTGTTGGCGTAGCAAGTGTGAAATTCTTCCAAACAGCTGACATGTTGTTATCTCTCTCAGCTATGCAGCCTACTGGCGTGCTGCTGAAGCATGACGTAGAACGCACAAGTGTAATCAGACGTAAACATAGAACCGAATAGAATAGAGCGGCTCCATCGTCACCAATACCCAATCCAGGTATTTGACACGGGATAGGTCCGATATCCACTATGAGTATCGGATCAGTGCATCCTTTCTGAGTACTACATGTCTACGGGATACTCAAATCATATCAACATGAGGAAAGACTCATATCTGTTGCTGAGTTACAATAGACAATACCTAATGGTACCGTATGTTTTGGTTTCACTGTATTTGCATACAAAACATAACAAGGCATCAAAAGATTGAACATTTTGAATTCCTCCCAAAGGGTCTTAACTTAAAAAAAATAAGATGTCTGTGTTTACTTTTGTAAATAAATGTTCAGCAGTATTTTTTTCTTTGAGAGAAGCATGTAAAGAAAGAAAACACAAAAGGAGGCGTGCCTTTAGGAACAGAAATTCAAATCTGTTTTAACTATTTGTGTGAGTCGTGACTGGAGAGGCGAGACAACATGATGGGGAGTTTATACTTACAGTGACAGCGACGTGATATTTGAGGACACATCTCCGAGAAAGGGGATAACAGTCAGTTCGTTGTGATTCATGGTGCTGAAATGAAATTGAACACATTAGTATCACGATAAAAAGTCTGAAGTTGGAAATAATCAGCTGCAGAATAATTGAAAAGCGCGCAATAAATAAAGAAGATTAAACTCCTTTCAGCATCGGGCAGATCATAGATTATACAACATGTTCCCAAAAATTCTGAGCAATTTACCCACCAGGGCTTGATATTTCTGTTCAGTTGTCAGTTTATTAACAAACTCGAGCTAAAACTACAAACTTCTATTCAACAGCCAGGCAACAAATGCTACCAGTAAGAAGGTTGTAATATTTTGTAGAAACATCAGAAAGAATGCAATGCTAATAAACAGCACAACAAACTACGACCTCCAAAGAGGCAACAAACCTCAGTCAACACCTCTCTGGACTGAACATCATTGCCTTCATGAATACATTGCAAAGCTCTTGTATTGCATTGGTTTTAACTAGGTGTACCTAATAAACTGACAACTGAAAGCTAATTCTGACGACTTATATTTCAGTCAGAGTTTATACGAGCAACGGATGAATTCGTTTGTATGTAATAAACATTATTTTCAAATGTTCCACTGATGCCTTCATTATGAAAACAAGGAAAACAACTGTTACGCCATTATCACAACGTTGTGGCTTTAGATAAGTGGCTAAACTACATCTCAACAGGATAGCGTGGTGTGTTATGATGCACCCCTTGGTTGAGCAACAAACCAGAGCTGTGGATTCAGTGAATGCCACACATCTGCATCTTAATGTTTGTGTACTTACACTTGGGTTATCCCGTCCAGTGGGTCCCCAGGAGCCGTCGACAGCCTTTTCCTGTTGCAGTCCAGAATACGGACATCATATTGTCCTTTTGAACACGAGCACGGAGCAGGACAAGACTCCAGAGCCCAGGCACTCAAACTCAGCAGCATGAAAACAACGGCCGAAGGAATGGGCCAGCCCTCCGCCATTTTAAACGTCTTCCCACTGGGGGCTACGTAACGTTAGCTACGTGGCTAACTCACTAATCTGACACGTTAACTGCTAATAAAAACCACCATCAAAAGGTTCCTGCAATTTGATATCAGTCAAATGAACACATACTTCAGGTTCGTAGTACCATGACTCGAGTCGGAACCGTAAAATACATGTTTTTTCCAACTTGCGTGAGACATCCCAGCAGAAATGTCTCCCCTTCTTCCCAGTGCCTGGAATTCCTTCCGCTCCAATCTGGACAGTGGATACCCTCCCGGAGCAACGTTAGCTTATGCTAGCTCAATGCTGAGCTAACTTGCTCCCACAAATACGCCGCTTTCCACCACACGACATCGGTTAAAGTCCACGCTTGGTTGGCGTTTGATTATATTGAGTCATGTAAAATAGTATCTTTGCTTAACCCGGTCTGTTTAAAACGACTTAGAAATATTGTATCCGTCTTTCTGTCCCACAAGAACAACAAAGCGCATTGAGCTGGTGGCATTGGATATCCTAGATCCCGCCCCTTTCCAGCATGTTTACAGTTATTCTATTGGTCTCCACTCAAACCTGTCAAACACTTGCAACAATTTGATTGGATTTCTGTCCAATATGTTTTTGTGGTAGCCTTTAAGATTTCAGAACTGCCCGGAACTGCCTTAGTATTTCATATCCTCGCGATTACTGGTGGTCATTACCGCGTTATGTATTTTGAGAGAGAAAAAACACATTTAAAATGTTTTTGTTGAAATGTATTTGTGTTTACATATCAAACTCACAATGCCTCTTTGAAATTAATAAACAATGATATTGAGTTATTATCCGAATTATTATTATTAGAACAAGAAGTAGTGGTAATAACGTCACTTTATTCATGCATTACCTTTCAAAACGTGACAAACTTCTTCTTTTGGGAGAAAAAAATAATTCAGCACACCAATTAAATGCATTCAGGCAAATAAAGTACAGAAAATATATACAAAGGAGAGTGAAATAAAGTTCTAAAAAAAAAGACGTTTTGAGGGGTGAAGAAATAGTATTTTGTTAGTATTCATATTTTATCTGAAAGGTATACTGTGAAGGAGTTTCCTGAAAAAAAAATTAACAGACTTGTAAACAAAGTAATCCCATTCATTCATCATTATGACCAACTAGAAGTGTGTGGCGGTGACTGTATTTACAGAGACCATGCCCTCTGCATTTCATTTCTCCTTTCTTATTATTTTGTTCAGGACGTTTTTGGGCATCACACTTTGGGTGGGAGGTGTGTAGCCCTCCGCCTGTAACAGCATTACACAGGGGAGACTGGGACTTTACAAAAAGGTAGCGACCAGTTGCTGTATCCATCGGTCTCCTCTGCTCTCTGTCTGTCATGGATGTGTAAAGAGCTGCAGGTCTGTGTGTCTGTTTGACCGAGGCCGGGGGTGAGCAATCCAATAAAGCAGCAGCATCCCTTAAACTGGAGAATTGAATGCATGACTTTACATAATGGGCATTTTCTTTCCCACTTGCTGGCAATTGAGCTGTAAATACGTGCCTCAATAGATCTTGGCTCCCCTGTCTCAGTTTACAAACTGGAGATGCATTTCTGGAACAACAGTCTACTGTTCCAGAAGCCCTTCATCAGTCTGAAGCAAACAACAAGCAACCATGTTTCAAGTAGTTTCCTGAACCAAATGTACCTGGTGAAAAGTGTCTCCATGTTCTTGGTACCTCTTTGATGGCACACCTGAAGAAGCTAAGCTGAAATGTGATCATTGATTGGATTGAAGAGTCCCTGAACAAAAACGCCCAGCTAAACACATACATGTTGCATGTTGTCAATGATGAGAAGGAGGCTTATCAGTCGAGCCGCTTGCCTCAGCTGCGAAATGTGGGGTTAATATGGCCCTGGGGACACCTACTGTTGCTGGGACTACCGCTGAAGCGTTTTTTTTTGCCAGGTCTGTCTGTCTTTGGACAGATTTTGTAACAGCAATAGCATCAAAACCCTGCAAAATGAAAGGTCATGAAAGGTTACAGGTTACAGTCAAGATCAAAATTAAGGTTGAGTTTGACGGTGGATGTGGTCGGAGCAAGGGCGCTGGAAGTAGGGGGGTAAGAAGTGGGGAAAGGGCCATTGGCCCCTCACTTTACGCTCTTGGAGCAATTTGATGTCATGACCAGTGATCCCATCACCAAATGGTCTATAGTTTACTTTTGCTGTATTGTAATGCAGCCCTGGAGACATTAAGTATCCCTAGTGTTGAATTCCATTTCAAGCCACTCTATACTACTTCACAACATTTCAGATAGATTTATACATAAAGAAAAAAAGTACAATAAGGCTTATTAAATACAACACATTGTTTAAGATTAAGCTGCTGGTTTCCAAACTTTTTGGCTTTTGACCTCTCACAATAAAGCAGTGGGAAGTTGGGGCCCCTTATCACTTTTCAGATTTCCTGTTGCAGTTGAGTTGTAGTTCCATCAAAGAGTCATTTCCACTCTAAGCTAAGTCTTATTTAAATAACCGTTCAATACTGAAAGAGGTGAAATTATCCATTATTTCCCAAAACAAAGTACATTTAAAAAAAGGTGTAGCAGAACTTAGTTTTTTCTTCTTTGCTTAATCACCTTATTACCTCCCAGAGTGATCTTCTGATCCCTCTGAGGGGGTCGGCCCCTACTTTGGGAAACACTGGACTATGTGGAATATATGAACAACACCATCATCCCAGAAATACTTCAACCCAAACACTCCCAGCTCACTGTGCCAGCCTCCACCCGTCAGTGGATCACAAACTTCCTGACAGACAGGACGCAACAGGTGAGGCTGGGAAAAATCACATCCAGCATCGGACTACCAGCACTGGCACCCCCCAGGGATGTGTGCTCTGCCCACTGCTCTTCTCCCTCTACACTAATGACTACACCTCAGAGGACCCAACTGTTAAACTCTTGAAGTTCGCAGACGACACAACGGTCATCGGCCTCATCAGGGACGGTGATGAGTCTGCGTACAGACAGGAGGCTGAACAGCTGGTCCTCTGGTGTGGTCAGCTCAAAACTGTGGAGATGACAGTGGACTTCAGGAGGAGCCCCCCAACACTGCCCCCCTCACCATACTCAACAGCAGTGTGTCTACTGTGGAGACCTTCAGGTTTCTGGGATCCACAATCTCCCAGGACCTAAAGTGGGCCTTCAACACCATCACGAAAAAGGCCCAGCAGAGGGTGTACTTCCTGCGCCAGCTCAGGAAGTTCAACTTGCCTCAGGAGCTGCTGATTTTGTTCTACTCTACCATCATCCAGTCTGTTCTCTGCTCCTCCATCACTGTGTTATTTGGATAGGGCACTAAACAGGACAGGAACAGACTAAAAGGTCTGCAGAGAGAATTATTGGTGCCAGCCTGCCCTCCATCCTGGACTTGTACACCTCCAGAGTCAGGAAACGGGCTGGAAAGATCACTGCAGACCCTTCACACCCTGGACACAACCTGTTACAACTCTGGTAGGCGCTACAGAGCTCTGTACGCCAAAACCACCAGACACAGGAACAGCTTCTTTCCACTGGCCGTCACTCTGATACTGCACTATTACCACCATTTGCACTATCACCTCAATTTCATTGTCATTGTTGTTGTATAGGTTTATGTTCATATACTTTTGAATATACACTTATATTTATATTGTACATAGTCGTTAAATGTTTAAATGTCTTACCTCTGTTCTACTTTGTTGTCCTTGTTGTTTGTAATTTCTGTGTGTTGAGAGCACTGTTAAAACCGGAGTCAAATTCCTTGTATGCGTTCATATACATGACCAATAAAGCTGAATCTGATTCTGATTCTGATGTCGGTCACAGGGACAAAATAGGTAATTCCAGTGGTGGGCCGTCAGGGCCAGCTAAGCCTTCTCTGCTGGCCTAAACAGAATCACAAAGTTATAGCTATTTTATAATTTACTATTTTTTCACAAATACACTACATGTATTATATATTTTTTCCCATTAGCTTATTTTCTCATTGCACAGCTCCTGTCTTCCTCTGTTGCTCTGCTTCCAGCACAGCTTGTTTTAAGGAGAGCTTTTATCCAATCAGATTCAGCCCCTATGTCTCTATGTAAGGAGAGAGGCCCGATGCCCGCTAGAGAGCCTTTGCAGTTTAAGTAAATGGGGACGATATTGTTGATTGTCATAGTCTTCAACCAATCAGATCTTTAGTTTGACATGTTGGGCTTATTCTTTGACGTGCCACTGCTACCCAGGTAGCCTGGTAAGTACGTCAGCATTAACGTGCGCCGTGATTGGTCAGTGGGCCAGCGCGTGACTGATGTGAAATTTAAGGAAGCTGGCAGAAGTTAGTTGGAGATGGAGCGTTTGTTTTTTTACATCTGCAGTAACGTTACCACTGTTCATTTGTCTATCGTGTCGTTTTTATGAATAATCTTTGAATGGCTCGTGCTCTTGTGTGGTGGAATGCGTGGATCCGCTGCAGTGTTGCTGGATTGATGTGTCATGCTTTGTTGTCATATGAATATATGTGACTGGTTCTTATGACTTTGTTGTTGTCATTGTGTTAATTACGTTGATTTGACTATGCATTGTCCGTTAATGACGCAGCGTCCCGTCATGCACGGATTCATGTATCTGCACCGTAGCTGTTCAACTGTAGTAGGACAGCACAGAAGGCCCAGGTATAAAATGCACGGCCCGCCACTGCCATGGTGTAATGGTTAGCACTCTGGTGGGACCTTATCTTAAGCTTTAGTACGGGTTAAAGAATGCAACCTTTCCACCTTCTTCATGTTAAAGACAGTAACGTGTGCATTGTTGGAAAATCTGCTCTCTTGTCAACTGTGCCCACTTAGTTTACACCCAAGATCGAGACAGTAAACACTTTAGTTTGAGTTTCTAAAATACTGTCCAGTAAGAAGTACTCAAATTACAGTGTGGAGTTATCCTGTAAATAAACAGGAGTTCTGAATATTTGTTCTTACCAAAATTCACAAAACTCAGTTCAAATCTCAATTGAATCTGATTTAAAGCAGGGTTGCAGGTGACAGGCTTCTGTCTCAGAAAGATAAATATATTGGTCCACAATGGTCAGGATGGCAGAGCGGTCCAAGGTGCTGCGTTCAAGTTTCATGCTCCTCTGGAGCTGTAGGTTTAAAATCGACTCCTGACAGTCAATGTTTTTAGCTAATGTGGTAATGACAAAACTGTGACGAGTAGTCAGTCACAACCAGTGTACATCAAGCAATGTGTTTGTGTGGCACCCTGGACATTTTAACCTTCTTAACCCTAGACCTATTTTTAGGCCTCTGCTCAAAAATTGCATACTGTTGAGGCTAGGAACAAAGGATGAGAGCTTGCTAGGCCGCTGGACTACGCTCTGTTCTGTTTACTTCTTACAGCGCAGGCGCAGCCAAAAAGTTACTGGATCTGGTTTAAAATCAAAACTATATTTAATGTACTACACAAAGCTAACAATTACAATCTGAATTACACTATTAATAGTAATGTTCTCGAGAGCAGAGATCACATACACGCATCTCACTCACAGGTCTGGCCATTCCAAGTGCTGAAAAACGAGAGCGGATGTGGTCTAAGAAAAACTCCCTAAAACATTGTCTTTATATCCCCTGAAAGTCGGAAAGTGTCCGAAACTGTCCCAAAAGGTCTGAATGATCCTCCGCGTCGATCAGTGATTGGCTCCATTTGAATTCTGTCCCCTCCCTATATCGATCCTTTGTGGCAAACATCTTCGAACTCCTCCTCTCCATCGTGGCCCGCATGGCCGGTCTGTCCATCTCCTCTCTGGCCACATTCTCCATCGATTAGGTCACCTCCATTCCCTGCTGCATCTCTGTAAAGCCTCACTCAAAATGATCCCTTTCTGACCCTCAAAACTATTCATACAGTGTTTTAATAACTTTAGTGACTATAATTCTATGGTTTAATACATTCAATGAGTAAAATACTGTAACATATAATATCCTCTATAAGTAGAATATTATAAACATATTATACATTCCATAAGTAAACATATTGTGACTCATATTTGACATTTTATTATTGTGACACTTTTATTCACCACGAGGGCGCTATTAATCCTACTAATAATGCTTTTAATACTGAAATCCTTCACAATACCCATACTAAAAAGTGTATTTCTGCAACTACAAGTTCTATTTTAATAATTTTTATGTTATAATAAAGGTAACACTTGTGAGATTTGTTCAGATGTGTAAATATCAGTGTATATGTTACTGGTTAAGAGTAAATGAAGATGGCACACAGCTCAAATTGAAAAGTTTCAGGGTCGCCTGAAAAAAAAGCACTTTTATTGTTATTATTTATATGGCATGATGCAGCTGCAAGTCTAAAACCTCTCCCAAATCATAGCACAATGTTATAGTACAGAGAGGTCAGGCGAGGTCACCAAAATGGTAATTTTGGAAACATCTGTTCCATTTTAATTTTATATACTATATAACTATATATTTTACTTTTTTTTAATCACTAATGGTGTTCAATACATCCAAATACGGCAGTTTGGCTTCATTTTGAGAGCCAGAATCCTCTCTGAGCCCTGTTGTGTGTCTCTGTCATCATGGAGCTTGACTGACTCCTGTTGCTCTGTGTCTATGCAGACCTGTAAGTCACCAGCCCATTGGTCGATTTCAATGAATGACCCCTCTTTCGACGCGTTAGAGACAATAGAATTGAGCCAACCCCACGAGGGAAAGATTGACAGCACTCTTAGCCAGTTAAAATCCAAAACGTCTCTCGCGAAGCGTAAAATCCGATACACCGAAAGTAAAATCCCTACCCCCAGCTCCCTCGGGCTCAAATTCAACCCCTGTCTTCACGGAAACATAATTATGACAAACAAGACATCCGTTGAACAGATATCTGAGTGAATTTACCAGGATTTTATCCTTTCTTTTTACGAAAACGACGATGAGGTGAGGTGCGTTTCTGATAATTATCGATAAAGCGGTTTGTGGTTCTGGTGCTTGTTGGCTCCAATATCTGTAATGGTTTCACGGAGAGATATATCGAAGATATTGGCGTAATCTGTGTCGAATGTTCCGTGTCAGCTTCTAGCTTTGTCTTGGTAGCTACGACCAGAGCGTGGAGTCGGCTCCCTCATGGCAAAATATGAGTGATCATTTGGTAATTCTTTTAGTTGGTTGTTTTAGTGGTGTAGAATTGTGTTTGGAGTGTGTAAAAATGGCTTACATGATCTTGTAGCCCAGAATTTTTTCTTTAACTGGGTATATAACATGTGTGTAACATCATTATATTGGTTCCTGAAAAGTGCATTGTACGACACGCTGTACGCTAAACTTTCTCCTTAAAATCCAGAGCCCCCCACTTGGGGGGCTTTCGGGCTAGAAGGCTACAATTATTTGCAGAATTGTTATTGTATTAGTTTGTGTCATTACCTTGCCCCACTCACTATTTTTTCTGGTTATTATAATTTAAAACGCTTTGTGTGACTAAACTCACCTACTTTCACCTAAAGTAGCTGCAGGGCAGGGCTAAGATGAGCGAGCCAGACCAGAAAGGACACGAGATCACAGAAGCAGATATTCATCTGAGACTGTCTTGTTGTTGTATTCACAGGTGAGAGAAGTACACAGGCGCCATATACATTTATATTAAGTTCGCTCGCTTTTGCGGTGCCATGTTTTGATGTTTATAAAGTGTTTAATACTGAAACGTAGGGCGGCTAACTAAGGCTAGCATCAT
>NW_022280090.1:793926-887146 GCF_004355925.1 Anarrhichthys ocellatus | reverse complement strand
TCCAGGGACGAATGAGGGCTCAAGAGGAGAGAACGTGTGGGGAACATTTGGATTGCAAACAGAGGGGTGCGACGTGCACCATAGCAGCTCTGTGAAACAAACATTTGAAAACCAGCCACCTTGCAGTAGAGTCAACAAATTATATATACAAAACAGACACCATAGGTGGTTTCTGTTTTTTGTTTTTTTACTTTCCATATTTCTTTTTTACAACAATAGGATTTTGCATACATACATTTGAACGTGGTTTCCAGTTTCCAGGAGTTGAAAGATATCAACACATAAAGACAATTGTTATTGAAGCAAGAAGCGAAACATAATATTTTAAATATACAATCATATGTGATATTTTCCTTCTGTAAATTGAGTTATTATGGGCAGCCTTCATTTTTGGAAGGTAATTCTAATACAATTGTGTTGCTAATACTTCTGTAGCTCACTTTTGTCTTGTAACAAGGTACTTTCACATCGCTGTATTGGTACTTAGTATTTGACTACTTTGACATGATGTTATGCAGATTATGTTCATCGTGTTATGATTCGGGATGGGACGGAGGCAGAGCCCTTATGTGTCCTTGTTGTTGTATACGTTGATTGTCTATCATTATTACTGTATATGTACTGAAATGTTTGTTAACCTCCATGTGTTGTGCCTGAGTATCTCCATGAAAAAACGTTGAAGGAGTTTAGCCTCTAATTCAATTTTGCAGAAAAAAACAATATTGTGCGCCTCTTCACTCCTGCGCATGCGTGCGTTCACAGCTACAATTAAAACAAATAGTGGTATGAGATACTACGAAGCAATTGTTACTACGGCTGTAGTTACTTGTTAATAAATGTGCCAACAGTAGGCTTTCTGTGAATATTCCCTCTAAGTGATTCAATATAAAGACCACGCCAATACAAATAGAGTGAATAAACAGAGAGACAGACACACAAGAGACAGCACGTGACGGGATAGGAGACGGGGGTGGGTGGAGTAGGGTTGACAGTAGACCAATCAGCGCACACAGAGGACTAATCCTACGGGTACCTGCAGCCTTTGTCATCGCTTGCTACTTTGTGCAAGTCCAGACCGGTCTGCGTCCTCGCGTCCTGGTAACGGAACAGGTTTAAGGCATTTAGTGTTAGCAGCCTGTTCAGCCTGAGCGTGTCACACACTGCGGGAGGACGGCAGTCATGATTCACCCCCGGACTCTCCGTGTAGATTATGACCAAACTACAGGCGTTGTATGCGTGGTCGGCTCGGAACTCAACGTGAACCTGAACAGGTAGGCTCTTATTCAACGTGTCGTCTCCCGCAGGACTCATACAGATCCATCTGGACTGTGTGCGCGCTGCAAATTGTTCGGACATTTTGGGGAGTTTATACTTACAGAGTGATAGATGTCATATTTATTCTATTATGAAAATGTTCGAGTTTTCCCCTGGAAATAGTATTTTATTGTATCCTTTGTTAATGCTGGCTTATTGCGATTTACACAGCCTAGTGTGTCTCATTCCTTATTTTAATTTGTGAAGTGGTCAACAGGCAATCAGTTAAACAGATAGCATTCAGAGCTATTTAAAAATATATATATATATATATTGATGTAGGCTACTTAAAAAAAGAATAGATCCCCAATTTCAAGAGACATACAGTTGGCCTACAACTATCTAAAACAGTCCTGCATAAACCCTACCTCCATGAAGGTTATGATACAGCTACAGTACAGTTTTTGTTGAAACAGTTTTAGAGAGGTGTTGAGTCAGCTTTATAATCATTTGTGCAGCTACAGTTACAGTTCTGTGAACAACTCTGCCATATTTATATCAATGAGGGTGGACTAAGTATGAAAAGCACCCCTTAGTATAGTGTAATACAACTCAACAGCAAACCAACCAAAATGATCATGCAGTTAAATCAACACCTCTTCAGAACAGTATCACTTCATGGAAGGTGGAATTTACAGCAGGATTGTTTAGTCTACATTAGTGTTTGGTAATTCCTAATAAACTGGCAACTGGGTGTATAACAATCCCATTGTTAACCCACATCAATAGAGCTGTGGGGATGATGTCATTTGTATGCAGATCCTTAGCATTTAGTTTTGTACAGAGGAGACAGTCAACAGTCCTCTATTGTTGCTGTCAGGAGAGTCTTTGCTGTCCCAAAGAAATGTAGGCAATACGTTCTGCCAAATGCCAGCCTCCACAACACAACAGAGCCCGGCTTGATTACAGACTGGACAGAGTGGGAGACTGGCACACCCATTCTAGAGGCCTTGTCATGTAAAGTGAGCCTGTTTTTAAATCATAAAGAATGGGTTCATCTTGAAGCCACAGGCCCCTTTCACAGCAGTCTTTGAGTAAAGACAGGTTTAATAGTATAAATAAATGATGGTCCCATTCTATTTAATCTGTCACCGCCATTCCAGTGAGCCATGCCAACCTAAATGGAACGGGGCCAAACTTATTCCTATTAATAACACATTGTACAACTGCAATGACGTGTCCCAATTGGCTGCTGTGAAAAGTGTCTTTACTCGGTGTTAATGGAGCTGTTGTTGCCTGTAATCGTTCAAGTTGGTCAAACCAAGTGTTTTTAGTGCAAAATTCCCTTTTTGTAACTCTTGGGACAGTGTTTTCTTGCTGAGCTGCGTTGGAGGGATAGTTTTACTAAAAATGTTTTTGGAAGATAACTTGGTTTGACAAACTCAGACTGCCGACGCCTCAAGAAGGGAATTTTGTTCCTCGTCACATTAAGAGATATATTCACAGCCAGTGTGGACAGGAGGAACAATTGCCGCAACTGATACGGGCATGTGACTATTTTTTATTTAGACATCGGCAATAGACCAGTGTTTCCCAACTGTGTTTCTGAGGACGTATACTTTTTTCATTGCAACCCAGTCCACGATAGGCCTCATCTATAAATCGCGAGAAGAGCGAATTTGTTCGTAAATGACCGTTCCTGACCACCTTTACTGCCATTTCTGAATCGCCTTCTACTATCTTGAACAGATAAACCAGCCATTTCGAAGATATATCCGTTTGATAAATCACCACTGACACTTGGAAAACCTGAGATCTGGTGGTATGTGTGTCAGGTGTCCTCAGGCAGAATGCATGTCTTCGCATGAGACAAATTCTGAAGAAACGTTTTTGTGTGAACACACATCATCCTAATTTGCTCATTTAATAAAACAGTATGTTTATAAATCACTTTGCTGTCTTCCAAGCAATAAAGAATAAAGACTAACTTTACCATGACTACAGCTGCTACTTCTTCTCTACCAGTCACACAATTTGAGCTTGTGGCTTGTCCCTATGCGTCAATTCTCTCCCACATTTATATATCAACAAATATCTGCTCCAACACACACAGACACACTGCAAGTTTAATACAGTCTCTGCCTGCTTTGTGTAAACATACATACATTCTCTTGTTCTCAGGAGCGCCCCTCCCAGCTCCAGGTTCTTCTCTGTGAAGTGCACCTACAGTGTTCAGTACAGCATCAGCCCCTCACCTCAGCAGACGTCCCACCTCTCTCCCATCCCTCTCAATGGAAACTCAGTACTGCTCATCCGCATGAGCCGTGCCAGTCAACATGAAAACGATAGCAAGGTAAAGGAGGACAGAAGTGCAAGTTTTCTGATTTCCATATGTGCTCAGGTAACAGTTCCAGGAAATGAGCCGCTTATTAATGACAAAATTCACGCCCAGCAACATGATTCAAGTTAATACGTAGACAGTCAAGATGTCCTGGAAATGGTATTAAATATTTGCTTTTCAGATATTGAATATTAGTTTGATTCAGAGCCTGAAACCAAAACCAAAAATATGCGGCTTCTAAACTGAATTTGTCTGAAGTCGTTGGAGGATTTTTTTTATGATTGAGAGTAGACTTTAACTAGAAATATATCAAACTCACCTACCTCGAAGCATTTGCAGCATTTGCTTTTTTGCTTATTGATTTATCACTTTTCAAATAACCAGGGGAGACATTCCCCATTCAACGGAGCTCAAGAGCTTTTTGCTTCACAATATAGTACAGCTCCTAATTTTCATTCATGCGACTTTAAGATTTCACAATTGTCAAATGTCATTTTGTACAACTAAATAACTTGTGCCTTCTTCTTATAAGCTGTCTGTCCGGTACTATGGGGAGAGTAAAGAGGTCTTGGGGAGAGCAGTCCTGCACCTGACAGCTGTTGGTGAGTTAAAGCAAAATAAAACAACATGCACTTTTGTTTTTTATCATAACCAATTATTTACTTAACCTTGTAACTCTGAATTGTTCTTTTGTCAGCATAATATCAACAGAGCATTAGTGGTGTGTTTAAATGCACATCAAAAATAGAAGAAGAAAAAAAATCATCAAATACACAGAAATTGTGAGTCTTGTAGTACAACAATAGCTGGATACTATTACTATAGCACTATTACTATCTGCAATGTCTGCAGAGGCACTCCGTGATAAACAAACTGTGTCTGTCACGCAGAGATCTCTCTGGATGTGGACGCTGACAGAGACGGTGTTGTGGAGAAAAACAACGCTAATAAGGTGAGCTCAAAGTCTGACAACTAATGCAGGAGATATTTTCTCTTCTTTTCACTTTCTGATAAACAATAAAGTGTAACAAAGTGAATAGGGTTGTAATTCTCATCGCAGCATTTTAATCATTTTAAAGTGCCTACTGTGTACTTCAGATCTTTCTATGATTGTGTTGTTTAAACAAGCATTATTGGTTCAATATTCTCACGTATTTCATGAGTTTGATAAGTGCAAGTAACATCGCTGAAGACAAAGATTTTCCAACAAACTCCAAAAATGTATGTGTGTCTGGTTTGTTGAAAACTTTTTAGGGATCCTGGAAATGGGGTCCTAATGGGCATGGAGCCATCCTATTGGTCAACTGTGACTCAGAGTGGGCTTACAGGAAGAAACCAGATCGTGAGCAGGACAGCGTCTCCAAGGTGTCAGGTAAAAGAGTACAGCCTCATTCACCACTGACTTCTCTCTTGCTTCCCTCTGACTCATCAACTTTTTCACAACTGTCAGCATTAAAAGTTCTCTCATGTTTGCTTTCGCAAAGTCAGCAGATTAAAGTGTTGATAGGGTAAGTAAGTTTGATAAAACTACAAACATAGAGAGCTCTGTGTGAGTGTAGAAGGTGGAGTTGATAAAGTAAGCCTCTCAAATGACTTTGCAGAAGACAAACCGGTACGGCTGAAATTTGATAGCAAAACCAGGTGTTATTTCACCTTATGTGTGGGTGAGTGCTTCCCAGTAGTAATGATGAATGTTTAGTGTTCAGAGTTAAAAGCATAAAAGAAAAGTCTCAAGCACATTGATGTCATGTATCTGTGGCTTGTGCTTTTAAAAGGGTATGTAGGACTGAATGACTCTTTGTGGATGAACAGATCTGAAGGACATGTCTGTCATGGTGCTGCGGACCAGAGGCCCCGCCAAGCTGCCAGAGGGCTACAAGCTCACCATGCACATCTCTCAGGGGGACGCAGAGAGTGTCAGAGTCTTCAGGTCCAGAATCTCTCAAACGAAGAACAATACACTGCGTGAGTAAAGAAGAGGGGTGAGAAAGCCCCCGAACGGATGACGTAATTCAGCTGGTTCGTCGAGGCACTGTGCTGGTTTAATCTGTTATCTCTAAACCTTTTTTACAAGCGTTATATTTTTTCTAATGAAGTAAACGAGCCTTGATTCTGCTGTTCTTACTTCAGCAGAGAAACTCCTCTACAAGTACTTTGTGAAGGACTATCCGCTGGTGCTGAGCAGTGAGGTCCTGTCCCAGGAAGTGCCTTACGTCGGAGGAGCAGCAGAGATGAACTTTTATGTAGAGGGCCTCAGGTTTCCTGACCAAGACTTCAGTGGGCTCATCCGCATCAACCTCAGTCTGTTAGAGCCCATCGCTACGGTAAGACCTGCGGCACGGCAACCACAGTGTTGCACATCTTTATTTCATCTCCTGCCATGAGTTCCTTATGCTGCTTAATTATCTCTTCAACTCAAACTGTTGATTCTAATAAAACAACATAGTTTGACGAGAAAATCTTAAATCAAGGGCCACTTACAATAATATTTTTTTTCAGGTCAAACCGCTATTTCCAAGGTCAAGAATCAACTTTCACACCCAACAACAACATAGCTGAACTCGCCATATTTTTGTGAATTGAATTGAAGTGGATTTGTTTACTTAACAAAAAAAACAAAGGTTAGATCAGTTTTAGGTCACAGTTTCGTGATGTTAGATGAGATTTTTTGTCAAATGACGTTACAAACAGGACTCTGCAGCCTCTCTCATGTTTTGACAGGGTCTACCTGAGACGCCTATTTTCACAGACACAGTCGTGCTCAGAGTGGCACCGTGGATCATGACACCCAACACCCTCCGGCCTGTCGAGGTGTTTGTCTGCAGGTAAGAGGAGACTGATGAATAATAAAGACGATGGGGACGATATATATGAGTCAACTGTATGTTACAGTGTTACACATTCCCCTTCATTTTAACTCCAAACAAGCGGATAAAGCTTATAAATGACTTACAATTCATGTTTTCTCTTTGCAGTTTCACATGTCATTCATGATTTCCTTTTTTAGATTCAAATCAAAATTCTATTATATTTAAAATTCCTAACAAATGCTTCTTCTTCCATTGTCACCTTGTCAGCACGTCCGATAACTACCAGTTCCTGAAAAGCATGAAGAACCTTGTTGCAAAGAGCGGGTACAAGCTTAAGATTTGCCACGAGTATGTGAACAGAGGAGATCGTTGGATGCAGGTAAGAAAACCAAAATGTGTCTCGTCCTGGAGAAAAAAGAGCAACAACTGTCAAAATGCGCTTCTTTGAAAAATGACGAGCCAAAAAAAAAAAAGTCGAGTTGGAAAACACAGCAATAACAGCGGCAATGTCAGCGGATTTCACATCAACCGCATCATGGGAAAGAAAACGAATCATTCACCCCGAAGTTACATAAAATATTGAAATAGAAAAGACAAAAAACATCAGTAAAGTTGTTATTAAAGAAACTCTTCTTTCAGGATGAGGTGGAATTTGGCTACATCGACTCTCCTCATCACCGGTTTCCTGTTGTTCTGGATTCCCCTCGAAATGGAGAACTCCTGGATTTTCCATATGATGAGCTACTGGTGAGATTCAAATTTCTCATGCATTGTTTGCAGATACAAAAAGCTTTCTGAAATGGAAAAGCTCTGATTTTGACAGTACAAGGCTGTTTTATCTGCTGAAGGGGAAAAGTATTAAATGCGTGTTGGATTTTGTGACATCACAACTACTCTTGAGGCCAATTGTGGTTCAAAATGCAACTTACACAAAGTGTGATGAAACCTCCAGACATACACTGAAAACAAGTAGGAGATATCTTCTCATCCAACAGCTATACGTTTGAAATGTTGAGCTGTTGTCTTGAAACACGTCTGGAGGGGATCTTTAACCACCTCCATGTCCTCAGGGACCTGACTTTGGCTATGTGACGAGGGCGGCCCAGAGGAAAGACGTGAGCAGTCTGGACTCATTCGGTAATCTGGAGGTTAGTCCTCCCGTCACTGTGAATGGAATACACTACCCCCTGGGCAGAATCATCATTGGAGTGGCCTTCCCCACGTGAGTTTGTAACAGATCCAGGGATAAGTTCCTGCCGTTGTGGGGTAGCGCAGGAAACAGAGCATTTTGCCGAAGACTGGTGAACATCACTTGCGTTTCTCTCTCTCTCTCTCTCTCTCTCTCTTTCTTTCTTTCTTTCTTTCTTTCTTTCTTTCTTCAAAGGGCAACTAAAGGACGCAACATGACCAAAGTAGTTCAGGACTTCTTGTGGGCTCAGAAGGTTCAGGAGCCCATTGCCTTGTTCTCTGACTGGCTCCATGTCGGCCACGTAGATGAATTTATGACTTTTGTTCCTGCACCTGACAGAAAGGTAAATATTCCCTTTTGAACAGAAACCGCTAAACTGAAATATCTAAATAGTTCGAAGGCAGGAAGCAGCTAGCTAGGCTATGCTGTTGTGTTCTTTGTGGGATCGTATAAGCCCCGAGGACAATGAGACAGACAGTGTTATCTTTGTCTCTTGTGTTTCCGCGCACACAGGGCTTCCGGCTGCTGCTGGCAAGCCCAGACGCAGGCTACAAACTATTCAGAGGCTTACACAACGATGGACACGGACAAGCCAAACTGTTTGAGGGTAGTTCCCATCTTTAACAATAATATCTGTAGAAAATCAACAATACAATGTGTATCTTAGCAATCAACAAACTGGTATCATTCTTAACACTGTGTAACACACTTCCCAAAAGGTCTGGGACATGAAGAACCAGTAACAGTGGATGAGATACTTAATGATGGAGGTCTCCAAGCTGAAAATAACTACGTGCAGGTGAGTGGGATTGCGGGGTTAGACTCAAGTCCAGAAAAGATGATAAAAGACATTTTCAAACTGTGCAAATCTGGCTACCTGCTGAAGATGTCCTGTAATCAGAAGGCAACCTCCGGGTCTGAAAAGTGAAGTCAATGCGGAAATTCCTTAAAATTGCATTCTTTCTAATGGCCATGAGGAGGCAGCAACTCTGGATGCAAAAATCAGAATCAGAATCAGAATCGGATTTATTGGCCATGTATGCGTGTGCATACATGGAATTTGACTCCGGTTACACATTACTCTCATCGTACATACACACATATGAAATATATACAATAAACAAGAGAAATATAAGAAAAACAAGGACATTTAACAGCTATATACAATATAAGTATAAATATATCCCAAACAATATATATATATATATATATATATATATATATATATAAAAAAAAAAAAAAAAAATACAATAGTGCAAACAGAGGTAGTGCAATATGACTTATTTATTGTTCATGAGAGTGACGGCCAGTGGAAAGAAGCTGTTCCTGTGTCTGGTGGTTTTGGCGTACAGAGCTCTGTAGCGCCTACCAGAGGGGAGGAGTTGGACCAGCTTGTGTCCAGGGTGTGACGGGTCTGCAGTGATCTTTCCAGCCCGTTTCCTGAATCTAGAGGTGAACAAGTCCAGGATGGAGGGCAGACTGGAACCAATGATCCTCTCTGCAGACCCGTCAATCCGTTGTAGTCTGTTTCTGTCCTGTATGGTGGCCGATCCAAACCACACAGTGATAGAGGAGCAGAGAACAGACTGGATGATGGCTGAGTAGAACAGGATCAGCAGCTCCTGTCTGAATGTATATAAGTCTATGAGAAAATGACTCTACTTCTCTCTTGATTTATTCCCTCAGTAAACATTGTAAACATGAGTGTATGGTCTCAATCTCTAGTTTCAAGTCTTCTTCAATACAGCATGATGTTCATTTAGTAAATTATTGTCCCATTTACAATAAAATAGACGGTAAAGCAGGGAGCGCTTTAGAGCATGGCTACCTTGTGATTGAAAGGTCGCTACTGTTGGGAATAACATAGCCTCAAAAAGGGGGCACCATTATGTTGGGAACGTAAAGGAGTGTGTTTGGGTTATCAGCATCTAAGAAACTAAATTCTTGACATCAATAGTATTATTAATGTCAGTAACAATTATTGATTATTAATAATAACAACGGGGCACCACCCTGCGAACAGGGACCAATAACCAAACGATAAAACTAAGTCTCATAATTGGTGTTCACTCACAATGTCAATAGTCTGAGTACTATTACACATTCAGAGTGAAAGTGAAGGTTTAAGTTTGAGCACAGACCACATATACAGCTATTATCACAATACACATGCACAAAGTAATCACAGACAGCTGCTCTTTAAAATATAACAGTTTATTACATTCTAATACTAATGATCTCGTCAACTAATATCTAAACTAACAACTATACATTCATGAGCACGTTATCTAAAATCAACAGACGATTGAAAAGAGGGGGGGGAAGTGTGTCTGTGTGTGTGTGTGTGTGTAAGGGGGAGGAGTGAGGGAACAGCTCAGCGACGTATGACGTAGTTGGGACGTAGTGACGTCTCTCATGCGTGAGACTCAAAAATGGCGGGTAGCCAACAGAAGACCCGGCGTCTATACGTGCCGGTAGCCATTTAGCACGTAGCTACATTAGCTCAAAGCTATATATGTGTGTGTGTGTGTGTGTGTGTGTGTGTGTGTGTGTGTGTGTGGATTAGTAAAAGAGGAGGGAAAGGAACAAAACAAAATGAAATGAAACAAAAGATTAAGATCCTCTGCGCCGCGTGGGAGTACGGAAGATTGCTCTCTCAGCCAGGGGAGCAAGAACCGCGACTCTTTGTCTCAGCCGGCGGTTCTGACCTCCTGAACCGATGAGAAGCAACTTCGACCTCACTGCGGCTGTCTCGACACGAATCACGGTAGCATGGAATACACGCTAACTTCTACACAACACTAGCAATTTCAGGGATCGCCAGTGTCGGTGATCATAAAGCATATACCACGTTATAAAAATGAACAGTACTTTAAGCACACAAACAAGATAAAATAAACACAAATTAACTCTCTAACTCTGCCCAGACTCTATTTCGCCTTACGGTACGATGCAATCGTGGTGATTGAGGGGGGGGGGGGTTCTCCTGAGGGGTTCTTCTGAGCTTCGTTGGGCCCAGGCAGCGCGGCTGCGGGCCGCGGGAGGTGTTCTCTCAGTAGGAGAGAATCGCTGTCGTCTGGATAAGGGATTTTCGCGTCCTTATGTCCGAGCAAACGAGGCGCTTGGTGGAGAGTGGAAGTTCTCTCTCTCTCTTTCTGAAGAAGTCTTGCTTCTTCACTTCTGCAGGAATAAAAGGGTTCGCTTCGTGGATACGAACAAAGATAAAATAGACAGTTTGGTGAATTCGGCCAGCGAATATAAACTGTTAGACCTAGGATTTGGTTGAAAAGGGAAACAACGTTGGTGTGCTCCCTAGCTCGACGGAGGTCGAAGGGAAAAAGCATTGAGGTGGGGGTTGCAGGTAGTTTTGTAGAACAGTGGCTGAACCACAGGGGTCCTGGGGTGTCTTGGCTCTCGGCCAATTAGATTGCAGCGCTGCTTTCAGGTGACTTCAGGAACACAGTTTTTTTGGGGGGAGGAAACTCACACCCTAATGTGAATTTCTTCAGAGTTGGGGTTTGGTACTCAAACTACAATCAGGATGAAACCTTTGCTTGCAAAAGGGAAGGCCTGACTCTTTGTTCCACAGCACATGTCGAAGCCATATAGTCAGATCCCAACACTACCAAATAATTCAAATTTCTTGTTCAGCGTCTGGTTGTACTTAGCTCCACCCTCTCTTGTCTTGTTGTAAAAAACCAAGATGGCGACAAAAAAATGCCAAACTTGAGGCTTCAAAACGTCCGTCCACAAACCGTGAATACCTCCACTTTTTATAGTCTATGACTGTTATCTGCACATTATGGTAAAAAGTATGTGGACAGCCAGACGTAACACTTGTACCTTACTGTGGAATATCTCATTCCATAACTATGGCCGTTGATATGCTGCTATAGCAGCCTCTGCTCTATGTGAAGGTTCATTCACCTGGCTGCTTTGCCACTTGTATTGAAGCTCCTGACAAACGGCTCTTACGCTGACGTGTTCTCCAGAGGCAGTTTGTTTTCTTTTACACGCCACGTGCTCCAGCACTCGACGGCCCTGTTCTATGAGCTCGTTTTCTCTCCTAGATGTTTGCACTTCACTGTAAAAGGACGCATAATTTAACCCGGCAAATCTAGCAGGTAAGACATCCTGGAAAGCATCCTGTGACAAAGAGCCACGTTGAAAGCTACTGAACACTTCAGTGTGACTCATGTTTTCCTGCATGAGTGCCTTTCAGCAATGGGTGTGACTGTAGCAGCTGAACCTACTAATAAGCAGGCGCGTCCACATACATTTGGCCGCAGTTTACTTTTTGTTTGCAGCAAAAGTAGCCTGAGCAATGATTAACTAGAGCACGGCATACTGTTACATTTGACTGTTTGTTCTGTTTTTACTGCTTGTTTTCTGTAAAGCACTTTGAGACCAAATACCTCAATATCGATCTTGTAGGGTTGACCGTTGGTGCTTTTATGCAATATCTTGATAAATAATCATCAGTAATGTAGATATAATAAAACACCTATGCCATATTACGATATCCAAAAACTAAGATGATATCTGGTCTGGTATCAGGATATCGATATGATATTGATATGCTCTCTCACAGAGCTGCGTCGACTGGAACAGAGATGTGCTGAAGAGAGAGCTGGGCCTGGACGACGAGGACATCATCGACCTGCCTATCCTCTTCAAGTTAGTGGTGCAGAATGAGGAGACCGAGTACAGAGCGGTGGCTTACTACCCTGACATGGTGTGTTCTGGCGTAATGCTTTACTGAGATCATTTTCCAACGGCCGTTTCCAATTTGAGAGGCATCAAAGCACTCCAGTAAGTAAATTTGGGAGTTTCATGATGCGTCACATCCGTTTTTACAGGTGAACATGATTGTCTTGGGGAGAAACCTGGGCATCCCGAAGCCCTTTGGGCCCAAGGTGAATGGGCGCTGCGCCCTGGAGGCCGAGATGTGCTCCTTGATGGAGGGCCTGGGCCTCAGCTGCACGTTCGTCGACGACTTCGCCTCCTACCACAAACTGCTCGGAGAGGTGCACTGTGGCTCCAACGTCCGCAGGGAAGCATTCGACTTCAAGTGGTGGAACGTGGAGATGTGAACGGGAACTGAACAGTGGGTGGAGATGGGTTAGAAGTAGGGTTCAACCGGTTTTAATTTCCTGTACGATATGAATTTTTCATATACCGTCATACATAAATGTATGTTGGTACATATAGGGTGATAAGAAGCTGTACATGGAGGGGCTTAGGACCCAGGGGAATGTAGGTGAAGGAAACAGGAAGTGACGGAACGGAACGGTGTTAATTAATTAATGCTTTAACGCAAAAAAAAAAATACCATGATATACCGTGAAACTGCCAGAATCTTACAAAATACCGTGATATGCATTTTTGGTCATACCGCCCAGCCCTAGTTAGAAGAGATATTTTTCTTGTCAAAGCCTTACGTTATCTCTAAAATCTTGAAAAGCTTAATTTTCTTTCCAATCATTTTGCAATACGTGCCACTTTTGTTTTGCTAAATACTTGCACAGTAACCATCAATGTATAAAGGATTCCCCCAGGCATTTGATCCATTATGCATTTTCATCTTTATTAAACATTTTCGTTGGCTTTATTTACAAAAAAGGATGTAAAGCAATATTTACAATGATTTGAACAAGGGCTTCAGCAGATTTTGACAAAAACAGAAATACAATCATTTGAATCAAGCACACAGAAGATTCTCTCCTAAGTTCTCGTTGTCTGGACCGGCCGTTGGCATACAGTGCAAGCACAGTTAGATGAATGGTACCACACAGGGATGTGCTATAATAATACAGAGCCACAAGAGGGAGCACTTCATCTACTCAAGCATTTCCAGAGTCCAGAGAAAAATCAAATCAATTTGAAAGGCTGTAATACACATACGTGTAATTATAACCAGAAAAAGTGCATCTTTTCTTTATTTGTCTGTGGAGTCGGATGCAAAATGTTGTGATTTGTAGCTATTAACAGTTTGATGAAAACAGCATACGGACTGTTTTGCATTTGGTCCAGTGTCTTTAAACTTGTTTGTACTTTCACAAATAAATGCTATCTTTAATTCAGTGTAGACAATGAATCTCAAGTGCGCTTCAGTTATATCACTGAAATAAACTCCGTGTATCAAGTCGATTCCTTCGTCACAATCTGAAAATGGGGGGAAAAAAGCTTTTCCGCCGTTTCAGACTCAGGTTTTTCTGCAGTCGGGAGTCAACACAGTATCACCATTCATTGTGGCGGACATGTATAAATAAATACACGTCTGCCTAGTTTTACATTCAAGCCAGCTGGCGACGCAGTGCCTTTAAACACGACCCTCCCTTCAAAGCAGCTCACTATCATCAGGAAGGCAACTTCAAGACGAGTCACAGTGTAATTCATATTCAGCGAACAAATCAGGTCAAAGTAACTTTGAAAATGTAGTGCTTCGTTCACATACATATATTACACTTTACAAATAAAGTAGGAAACTGGTATTTGGCTCTCTATCGACAATGTGCTGCGCTGCGTCTGGAGATGTTGGCTGGTTTTCTCAACAAAACACAAATCACGGGGACAAACACCTCTGTCAAGCATGGCACCAGTGTACAGAGGACAGGTTGGTTTTTTTGGCAAGCAGATTTACACCATGCACAGTACCATTTTATACACACACACACACATCAAATCAACAAGTGGTGTGTGACAAACAGTATTTGGATACAAGGGTCCTAACAGCAGGATCTTGACATGTGGATTGAGGATGCATGTTGCTGGTTGGGGGGGGCACTACAGGAATTACGCTTTGTATTCTAATTATAAAGCATCAATAAGTTATGTTAAAATATTTTTATCTACAGACTTACTGTGGATTGAATTCTTCAGAAATTCAATAAAAAAAATTGCAGATTGCATTTTTTCCGTGGTATATTTCACCCACCTATAGGGGGAAGGACGGATGCGATCACAGCCACCAACAACAGCATCACAGATGTGCCCCTCCATCAAAAACGACAGATTTATGGAAGCTGTCGTCAAACACAACAAATATCCACTGCAGAATACTCAGAACAAGAAGAATAGATCGTCAGTAAAACACAAAAACGTGGCGCGGCAGGCAGCCACGCACACACACCCAGTACATCAAAGTGAAAACCCATGTACAATATCACAGTGGGATGTGAGGTTGACATTTAAAAATACACATCTTTCTCGAGTGCAACTCTCCTATCTATAGACTGTTTTACAAGCTAAACAAACACCGGTTGTTTGATCGGTCTTGATCCCCCCCCCCCCCCAGTTCAAATCCTGACCTTTTTAAAAGAGGACACACACCATTTGAGTGTTTACAGTAAGAATCAGGTTTCAGAGCTTACTGGCAGCCAGACTTACTCTGCTAAGCCAGCTGACGGCTGACGCTCGGTGTTGGCGCTGCATGGGAGGGGTGGTGGTGGTCTCTGTTCCTTTGCTTTGAGCGTTCAAGGAGGGTTTCCACATGGAGCTGGAATGAGGCCGATAGGTAGGGACGTGTCCATGGAGCATGTTGAGCTGAGTGTCTTGTCACGATAGGCAGCAGATCCAACGCCAAACATACAAAGGAAGATCTGTCGGTCTCTTGATCTGGCTTCTAACTCTGCTCCTCTCCTGCGTCAGTGGTGGAGTTCACATGCCCTTGGCTCTTTTCTTCTTCTTTTTTTTTGCAAAAGATGCCTCTTATGGGAATGCTGAGACAAAGGAGAAGACATGGGACAGACATCAAATAAAAAGACATATCAGGGGAATAAGGGGTTCAAATGTGACAAATTAAGAAAAAGGAACAACAATCTTTATAGGCATCCAAACATTAAATAGCTCCAAGATTATGTCAACATTATGTCTCACCTGGAAATGGATGTCAATGCCGTAATCAAAGGAGTGTGGCTAACAGTCCTGCATACATAAGAGACATAGAAAGAAGATGGCAGTTAATACCAACACATCAGACTAGTGCTGATCTGTCTCGTTTGGTGGCGTACGGTACTGATGATGGGCACCAGTGCATGCTAGTTATGAAGCATACACAAACATCATATCGCCTTGCCAAATCTTAAAATAGAGACTTGACATTGTACAATATACAACATACATACAGTTATCCTCATTGCATATCTGTAAAAGTAGTGAACATTTGGTCTTTCCACTCAATAAATGACTCAAGCAATCAACGAGGGGAAACATTCCTTCCCGTGACTTCGTGCAACACGGAGTAAAGCCAGCTGAGTGTCACCTAATGCCGGTGGCAAGCGGTTTGTCTCACCGATGAGAACTTGTGCTCCTGCGAGGGCCGCTCTGTCTTGGGCCGGCTGTCTGTCCCTTTTGGCTCCGACGTCTTCACTCCGTCCGGCTGCTGCTGAGGACGAGACGCTGCTGGAAAGGAGGCGACAGATGCGTGGCCGTCATGGTTAATAAACTCAAGCCCATAATGCTGCCAGCTGTAGTCTAAGAAGGATATCCCAGCATGCAAAAGATTGAAGGTTCAAAGTGATTCATCAGGGATAGAAAAAAAAAACTAAACATGCAGGACGACAGAAGTTGAGTGGGAAACATATAAATTTGTACTGCTGTTCTCTGTAAGCATTGTAAACGTCATTAATGTAGTAAAAGAACAGTTTGCTAACACAGACTTCTGGTGTTATCAGTGAGATGAAGTGTATCATTCAAGGGTGCGTCCACATTCATTGCTCGGGAAGCGGAGGAGGTTATTCTCACATCCGCCCCATCTAGATTTCCCCAGATAGATTATGTGAAACGGTCAACCTTTGCAAACTTGCCTGTTTTTTCACACCCTCAGGCCATCACTGACCCAGTAATATGACGCTTATTCTCCCAAACTCACCAGGACAACATGCCTGACTGGTACTGCACGCACTGTCGTCTGCCGCAGAGCTGTACACAAACGACTCTCCCTTGAGTGGTGTAATGCAAGACACACTTTCCTGTAGGAGGGGAAAAGGAATTTAGAAGTATTTCCCTTTTTTAAACCAACAATATATAACAAGGAACAGCATAATCATAACCACAGCTCTAGGCTACTCCGTGACTGTATTTGCATTTCTCTCTTTTTTTACCTCCTTTTTAGATGCAAAACGGTGCAAGTGAAATAAATGGATTAATTACTGTGCAATAGATTTTGGACGCCTGTCATTATTGGAATATAGTGAAATTCATCAAACCAGCTTACATCCTTTGTTTTAATTGTTTTTGGGAACAGAATTATTCCCCTTCCCCCCCCCCACAGTGAAAATGTGACAAATATTAAATATGTCATCAGATGCCTGTTGTTTGGGCCCTGGGGAAGTGGCATGCATGTATGCACTTTCATTATTGCGTGGCATCTCTCCGCACGTCTCCACCCACCAGTCCAGTGTCGTACTCCTCCTCTGCCTCGTGCTCCTCCACTACGCTGGCAAAGCTGCTGGCGTTGGAGGAGGAGCGGGAAAGGTCCTGAGCCTCGGGGATGGACGGCGCCCTGCAACACATCGCCAGACTACACACCTGGGTCACTCTGACCACACACACACCTGTGGTCTCCAGAAGCCGAATTCATTCGGGCAGCGGAATAAAACTGGGTTTCATTTTAGTATTTATTACTTTTCCTTCCAAAAGTTAATTAATTCTTCATCTTCATTTCACAGCACCTCGGGGTAGCACTTTCAAGCAAAGTGACATCAGTGTGTTTGCATCTGTGCCAGGTAGCGTAAATCTTTTAAGCTGTTCTGTAGTTGATGCAACCCTCTAAATTAGCTCTATCTAGGGCAATACTTACCAAAACTTACTATATATCACAATATTTTTAAAATAACCACAATAAACAAATGGGTTCAAGTGCAGTCTTTAAGACCCAGTAAAAGCAAATTAAAGCTATATCGTGCAAATACTATAACCATTTCTAGAAACATATCTCGTCTCATATTAGCTTTAGTTTGTGCATGTATATCATTTATTACTGTGTAAATAATCTACGTAATAGTCACCTGTTCCTGGCAGCAGGGAATTCTGGAGAGCTTTGATTGGAGGAGTTGTCTGATTTGTTTTCCTGTGAAAAGTGTGTTCCCTCCAGTGTCCTCATGGTGCTGGGTGACACCTCTCGGCTTCAGGACAGGGATGGAGATTAAAACGTGTAAATACTATACAACACATTCATCTGAACATGCGTTGTAGTCTGAAGAAGGGGCCCTTCAATGTGTTTTTTTAATGTGTATTATTGTTATAAAGCATGAAGGATATTTAAGAATGCTTACAACTATGATTATACAGTGCTTTGAACATATTATAATGCATTATAAGTACGTTTACACGGCGTTGTACACATGGGTATCCTAGGAAGTGCAGCTGAGCTTGATACAGGTTTAAACATTATTTAGTATATGGATTCTGCTGTACCAGTATTCCCACTTAAGTTTCAGATTTCACAACAGAAAATGTGATACTACATCTGTCATTTGTTCTAAACATTAATAAGCCTGTGCATGTTAGCTGATGCACGCATGCACTGCACATATCCTGGGCAACCCAATACGTTCCTGCGCTCATGAAGCACAACAAATACAGTAAGCTATTGATAATTTCAGCCTCTTCATCAAAACTGCCGTCCAACAAGAGCTTGTCTCTTGAGAAGTGTGTCTTCTAATGGCCGACTTCCTCATTTTAACGCCTTGCTTCCATCTGTTGCAACACAATTCTCTCCTCACTACCCACTCGCTGCTGATCCGCTCTGCTCTGTCCTCTCACCTCCTCTCTTGGACCTCCTGGATGTTCTCGATGCCAATGGCGCTGCTGCGGCGGGAGCTGAAGGGCCCAGACTTTTTCCTGGTTGGGCTTTTCCCAGGAATGATCAATGACTGACGGTGAGCAGGAAGAGAAGAGTCAGACACACAAACACACACACACACACACACACAATATGGGGGTAGTGCAACCATTACACAACCACAGCATTAACTATATGCAGTGCATGACACGGTAGGAAGATGGAAGTGGAAGATGTTCACATGTAAAAAACATGCTGCGAAATAAATTATGAACTGATGGCATAATACATCCTCGAATGACATGATAGTCCATGATTCTCTGGGCTTCTGGCAAGAAGTGAATTATTAATATACATATTCTCTCATAAAAAGTCTTGCCAAGCATCCTGTTTGGTTTTCTACGTGGCTTTTATTTTAAGTACTCAGGTCAGACTGTCAAGTTTATTTGTTCAAACTTCAAGATGACTGGTACATGCTTCTAATTCAAGATGCAGTATGATTCATCAATGGATGACTGTGTAGAAGAACATACGTGGGAGTCGAGTTAACATTTTCTTTTCTGAATTTCCTACTTTTCTCTTTCAGAGTTTAAGAACACATTTAAAAGTCAAATAAAGTGTAGGAATTCATGCATGAAGCACTGTATGAATGCATGAATCTGCTGCGAGCGAATAAATTATCTGAAAAATCATCTGCCTGTAAAAAACACTTTACATTACAGGTAAGATTTATTAGATATAGTAGCTATAACATTCCTCAGTCCGAGATGGATCAATTCTCTTTCAGCCATACTGTCATGCATGAATAAAAGAAGGTTAGACTACTGCATGAATGAATGCCAGAAATTAGAATTAACACCATAAATAAACAAACATGAATATCAATACGTGAAATCCTCTCACAGCCACATATTTTAAACTAGAAACTACTGACTGCACACTTTATGATTACTAGACATTATGAGACAAAAGCAAAGTTAACAGCAGAGACAGTAAACAAGAAGGGAGAAATATACATGAACCTCTTCTATTGTTCCTATCCCTATGGCGCTGCCTCGGCGTCCATATTTACTGGGACTTTTCCCTGGAACAAGCAATGACTGAGCCACACAAGGCAGGGCCAGGGAAGCACAGAGAGAGAGAGAGAGGAGATGGTAGATTGGAAAAGTAAGGGGGGGGGGGGGGGGGGGGGAGAAAGGGAAAGAACACATCATGAGATCTCATGCACAGCACAAAGAATTTTAACAGCAAGGTGCTTAAGAGCTTAAAAATAAAAGAGCTTGCAGCGAGACCTGACAGGGAAGACATAAAAGATATTTAGGAAATAGAGAAGCAACAGCAGACTGGGGGCCCAGAACACAGCCGGAGATGGAGTGACACCGAGGTAGCAGGCATGTCGGCAGTTTCTGCCCTGAGGGTTACAGGTTTGTGTTGAAGCATTTAAACAGGAGAAAAAAGGGGCAAAGAGTGCTGACAGAATCCAAAGAGATAGCTTTTAGCTTTTCTATGAGTCATGAGTTTCAGAAATAAGGTCCATTTTGTCCCAATTCAAAATACTGTCAGCAACCAAATCCCAAAACTGCAGTGAATATTAAAAGAAAAAAAAAACATACAGTAGTTAACCCCGTCCCTGGAAGAGACACAAACAGGACGGTGTGCTCCTTCCATTGATGGAATGTGCCATGCATTCTCTGTATAGCACATAACACATGCACATAATACAACAAGGCTGCGGAAAAAGGTTGTAACATTTACAGGAGGAAACAGTCATGACAAAAGCACAGTGCAGAGGGAGGGAGTCTGGGTAGTCATACAGCCGGTACACTGAGCTCACTTCATGACTCAGGATAGAGACTGGACTGGGGCTCACAAACATTCTCGCACCTCCCATTGACGGCTACTAACAACATCCTACATATCTAACTGTCGCTCTGTGTGGTGGTGAAGAATCTCTCAACACGTGAGAATGAATGAAATGGAGAAAATGAATTATGCTGTTAATTTTACGAACAAAACAAGAAAAACAGTCAGTAGAGCTAGGGTTGGTTATCTTGAAAGAAACATTGTCATATATTTGTTCAAATTTACCTCGACAGCAATCAATAAATTAGAGGCCCTGAGAAAAAAAAAGAGGAAAAAATATGTGGCTGTCGTAGGACTGTAATAAGCACGTCCAATCGTTCCATTCACACTCATTGCTTGTCGCCGGAGTTTTCCATAAGCTGCTAGCCTGACAGCTGTGAATGCTGACAACAGCAATATTCTTTGTTGACGTTCATTATGATGATTTTGGGGGAGAGGCTTTGGAGGGAGGCCTGAAGGCACGGACTGTCAGTGACTTTCACTGGAAAAGAGTTGGCAACCCTGGGCATCATTTAGTTTTTTACTATTATTGGATACTCTATCGCACTCTCGCTAGTTTCTCAATATTATCAACCCTAGCTTAAATGGTAACACAAAATGAGCCGTCTATAAAAAAAAGGCAATCAATAAAAGCCGCTTTAATGAAAAGTAAGAGTGAATTCAAAATGTCAGGAATGAAAGCAAGTGCTTCGATGATGACATACTGGTGATAGCGATACAATGTGCCAACAGGAGTTATTTGCTAAAGTGCTGCATATAAGAAAGAATAGGGGTTAGAGCAGTCTGCTTCTATCCTGCGAATGGGCTTAAATATAATGTATGTTGAATGTATGTGTTAGGTGGGCATCGTGTGAACCAAGATGGGCTACTTACAATCCCTGGGTTTTTGGGGCTCTCTGCGGGATTGTGGGTAAAGCTGCCACTGTGACTAGTGGAGACTGTGTGTGACTTCTTGTTACTGAGGCCCATGGCGTCCATAGACTGGCTTCTGCTGCGGATGACCCGCTACAGAGAGAAACGAGGAGATACCGTCAGTGGATCCACTTCAATATTTTGTGGAAACGCAGCACACTGACCGATTTTCAAAGCAATATATACCACATGTGTGGGACTCTACGCTCAAACTAAATTCTATTTATCCAAATTAAGTCAATTTTGAAAGTTGACCAACATGTACATGTTAGTAAATACTTTGCTAATACACAGATTGGTGTAATTTTCGTTTATATTAGATATTCTCAAAATTTGGTGGTAATAGGCCTTTTTTTTAAATGTCAAAATAGAAAAAGCTAAGATGTAGTTACTAAAATTAACGTTGGCTGAATTCCATTTAGTTGCATCAGTTTTCAGGGCATCGTTGGCATCGTACATTTCTGCAAACCACGAGATACGTAGAATGTGGACGTTTTTTTATTAATACATTTCATATCAGCCTCGTCTTAAACTTGCAGGAACGCACAATGTCACGTGGTTAATGGTGTTAAACGATTGGTTAGGTTTAGGCAACAAAACTACTTGGTTAAGGTTCGAAAGAACATCATAGTTTGTGTTAAAAAAATTATGTAACAACTTATAACAACGTATCGTAACAGCGTATCGTATCAGCGTATCGTAACAGCGTATCGTAACAGCGTATCGTTACAGCGTATCGTTACAGCGTATCGTAACAGCGTATCGTAACAGCGTATCGTAACAGCGTATCGTTACAGCGTATCGTTACAGCGTATCGTAACAGCGCATCGTAACAGCGCATCGTAACAGCGCATCGTAACAGCGCATCGTAACAGCGTATCTCATGTAAATAAATAACCACGCTTAGTGGATTTTCTTACGTAGCGTTATGTAAAAAGCATAACTTCAACGTTAACTTTTGGTTTCACACGGGACACAAACAACGGTCTCCTGGGTGGATGTCCTGTGTTTATTTGAACCATCCACCATGACTCCCATCTGCCCTTAGAGGACTGTTTCTCTCTTGAAATACTCGTTATTTTACCAAGTAACTTTCAATAAGGGACACTCGATACACTGCACCACTTGCTCTGACCGTGGCAAACTGTGGTTTGCAGAAACCTACGATTCTTACATTTTTCCTGGTGACTGGGTTGCAGGTCAAATTTAAGCTGTCAAAAAGGCCTGTCACGAAATACTTAATATGTATTATAACCATATTACATTTGCATGCGTTTCATGCAATGTAAAAAGTTCAGAAAAATGTCAACTTTTTAAAACAGCTTTGCTCCAATTGGCCATTATTTTGAAACGAAGGTCAGTATGTCATATTGTCAGTATGACTACATACTACAAGTGCTAATATGTGTGAATATTTTGGAATCAATGTGTTAAATCTCAGGACACAAATGTGTGTATATAGACGTGTGTGTATTTGTGTGTGCACATCGTGGTTTGTGCTTACATGTGTGTATGCAGGATTATTTTTGAACACTCAGGGTTAGTGCAGGTCAACAGGCAGGAGGGAGAGGCTGCGTGAAAGAAATGTAGCTTTACAGAAGGTCAGGGAGAGTGTAGACTACGCGGTGGAGGAGGATGAAGCCGCATCTCTTATTCTACGTATATTGTGGGGTTTTGTGTTATGGGAGGGGAAGATGAGACACAGTGTGAGCAAGGAGGACAGTTAGACAGAGGCAGAGAGGGGGAGGTGGAGTGGGAAATATCTGCAGATGTAATTTGTGGAGGTTTGAGGGAGAAAGAGAAAGGCTGCAAGGTGGCTCTTGACAGAGACCAGATTTGTGGGCAGGAGTATATTCATACAGAGCTAGTGTGTGCTTGTATGGAGAATAAATGGATCTAGAGATAGAGACTGAGACAAAGGCGGTTATATTTTCTGAATTGGAAATACAGAAAAGATGGCAGAGAACCAGTTGGTGACGCAGAGACGAGAGAAAAACAGCGAGGAGAATGTTGCCCATGGGGAGACATGCAAACTGCATCATCAGCTCCCTAATGAGGGGTCATTAAATAGTTCATCAGGCACACACAATCACAGCTCCTATACCGCCGAGCCCCGGCGGCCGGGCTACGCTCCGCCACCCTAATGGTCATTGATGGAGCACTCAGTCAGAGGAGGTGTCTTTCATACACAGCGGGACGGTCCACCCAGCCACATAAGCACACCATCGTGTGAAAACACCCCGAGTTCAGCAGCCGCAGCCAAGTGAGGAAATCAAATGCCACAGAGGACTGGTCCTTTGAGATAGTGCAAATGTTCTATGCTTTGTTTTCTCATGTGTGAATACCCAGAATCCCAGCCAAGAGACAGAAAAAAGAAAAAAAAGCATCATCAAAGTTTCTGCCGTCATAACCATTCTCTGTCATGCATGTGGAGTTGCAGATTAACGGTGCGCCTCTCCAAATGAGGGACGCGGCTGTACCTTGAAGGATTCGAAGAAGCCTCCTCCCCCTCCGGCGGCCCCGTTCTCCAGCTTATCTTCGTCTCCACCCAGACCCATCATGGACTGGCTGTTGATGTGCACCTCCTCGTACAGAGTCTCCAACAGGGCTGAGCGCGTGCGCTCCTGACAACAACAACAACAGTCAGCCTGCAAGTTCGCCCCCCACACACATACACACACACCATACAAGCATTCACACTTCTATAATTCAATTCACATTGCAACACTCTTCTCACCTCGAGCTTGGCAAACTTCTCAGCCTTGCAGCAGGCGTACTCTGCATTGATGAGCTTCGTGAAGAGGAACTCACGGAACTCGGGCCCCTGAGGAAGGTAAATACAGAGGACAGGCGGAGAGAATGAAGGTTTATGATGTCTGCTTGTAAAGGGGAATTGAGTTTGTGTGACTGCTGACCTTTTTGAAGATGGCTGGGTCAGGCAGAGCAGGCCCGAAGAAAGGTACATCATCCCGCGCCGTCACAGACACCTAGAGGAGGAAGCAGGTGAGCACAGCCTGTGACACGCTGTGATACGTGATGCACAGACAAAAGCTTCCGAATAATGAACGAGTGAATATTGAAATGTTTTTTTTCACTATCAATACAAGTTTCTTGATACGTTAGCGGTCTTTGTAACCAACCTTGTAGGTGACATTGTCCGTACACGCGTTCTCCACCTGCACCACCACATACGCGTGCAGGAAGTTGGATTGGATCATGTCTGGAACGAAGGGCGTGTTCTCCTCCTGGAACATGATGGCTACAATGTCGTTGCCTATGTGCCTCTTCCTCTGCAGCTGGATGGCACAGAAAAACAAAAACTAACAACAGCGGAAACATCTAAAATGACCGGTTGGAGCATCTCAAACGCACGCCCGACACCGAATCACTTCCAGGAGTCGCACTGGAAGATTTACTGGGAATAAATATAGTCCAGGCAGAGAGGTGGACAGGACTAAAATCCAACAGTGCTAAGGGTTTAACAGCTATTACAGCCACTTCTTGTATGAAGGGTGCTATACAAATAAAGTAAATATATATTACTGTTATTATTATTTACATTTGATGTAGCTTTTGACAAGAGTAGACCATTTTAGGCCTAAGCATTAAAAGGCTGTTGATGATGGGGAAATTAATGAATCGGAAAGCCAGTGGAGGCACTGCAAAGTCAAACAAAAATGGATTATGATTCTGCAGATGGCTCGTCACTGCTGAATAGCTACATTTTGTTGCCAAAATGTGGCCAAGTGTCCTTTTGCCAAAAGGACACTTGTGCACTTGGAGGACAGAGTGACTGTGCCAAAATTTTACATTTGTATCCAAGCAATGCCTTTTAAAACAACTTAGTGTTGCCAAGCAGTAGGGACACCTACTTCCTCTGCTTGACACCTCATAGCCTTTGGCTAGGAACTCTCATTTAGACAGCTAAGATGTTACCGTAAATATCAGAGCAGATATCCGTAGCTTTTTTTTACTGTTTTTGTGAAAATTCATCAAATTAAAAATATGACAAAATATGTGTATTTAGGATTTTGCAGCAGTTGGGGCGAATATCCTGTTTGAGATGTGATAAATACTGTCCCAGAAATGTTTTCCTTTCAGCAATCAAATAAAAACACAATGCGAGTAGATATCAGGATGTCAAAATACATTCTGCTCAGTGCTCAGCAACCAAAATCATTCCTGTTGAGAGGAAGCAGATATATGAGGGTTTTACAAGTCAAACATAGATGCTCAGTCAAAAATGTTCTCCGTGCAGATGGTCTTGGCCAATATAGACCCAGCTCCCATGGTCCTCCTCAGTAAACACCGTGGCACCTGCGCTGCAGCAGCATGAGCTGATTACCCTCTGTCAGCCATCGGGCTATTTAACACACTAAAGTGCGGACATTTAACAAAGCCACTTCCCACCTGTTCGCTGCAGTGTCAGCTGGCACGGTCTCAAGAGTTGACCAACTGTGTGCACAGTTTAATACAGCGAATGTTTACCCTGGGAGTTACAGATTATTATTCTCCAGTTAGCAGTCTGATTGATTTACAGCATATGTCTGGTAAAGACAGACTGTTTGCTCACATGAGAACAATGAACCATCTGTTTCAGGCCTTGGCTAGTTTTTTTTTATAATATGCTTGTCATAGCAGCCAGAAACATGCCCTGAAATATTATGTAGATGTTTTAAATAGTTCAAACTAAATGGATCTAACACCTCAAATATGTACGACAATATGCCAGACTGTTTTCCTTCATCACCAAAAAGATTCTTATTAGCTATCTATTGCTAGACATCTGCAGTGCTTTTAAACACAAGTTTCACAGCATAATGACACACAGTGAGGATCCACACAAAATGTAATGCTGTTGCAGATGTGAAAAACGTCCCCTTGCCAAATTTGTAGAAATCATCCAGTTCTAAATTTTGAAATCCAATTTGATAGACGTAAATGAGCTGAAAGCGAAGTCCTTTGTGGAGAAAGTAGCACAACCTGACTATATTTTATGATATATCTAATGATGACACTGTATCGCTAAGACAGCAGTGAAGGCTGAGAGTGAAACAGGACACATGTGGCTGCAGAGGGATGATACTGCATCATCGCTGGGCTTATTTGCACTTAAAAACCAACTCAGCCAGCGTGGGGCCGGATTGAGACACTTGACATCTGTTAATGCCGAACATCCGCTCAAATCGGATCACAGTCAATCAGATCTGGCCACATTAATTCTTCACTTTCTCCCGACTGAAATAATGCCATTATGGTTGCACTTTGCCTCCTTATCTTGAGTTCCCTCATGAATCATCCCATGTGGGTGTTGTTTATCGCCTCTGTTTCTCGGCAATATGGATGGTCTGTGCAGGGTTGCTGTGGTAACAAAGTTCAAACCACTTGTGGCGTTAAAAAGCAGCTTTTGGACTAATGTAGCTTACTGCAACACTTCATCACAGAGATGAAAGTATTCAGACACAAACCAACAGCAGACACACTTCAATTCCAGTAGACGACACTTGTGGAAATGGTAAATGAAAAAAATATATTTCTCAAGGACATAAAACCTGCAAATTAAAAAAAAAATGATGTTTGCTTTGCAAATGTTCTGCATATTCTAGTATAAGTAATAAGAAACAAGTATAACTTACAAATACGTTTTTAGATATTCGTGCTCTTTTGTTAAAGGGATACAGTAGATAGATCATTTTGTGAAACAAGTATATTTGCTTTCTTGCCAACAGTTAGTCAAAAAGATCAATACCACTCTCACCATCAGCAGCCGGACAGCTTAGCTTAGCACAAAGACTGAAAACAGCTCTGTCCAAAGGTAACTCTAAAGCTCATTAATTACCATGCTATTTTTTACATTTTGGTTTTAGTACAGATTAAATAAACAAGATGACATATTAGTTTGTGAGTTACGGTGCTGGTAGGCAGACTTTGTTTCCTTTGGACAGAGTCAGTGATTCCCTCGTTTCCTGTATAATATCGAGCTCGCAATAGCTTCAAATTTACCATACATAACAGTCCTCATCTAAATTTCAACAAGAATGCAAGAATGTCAAAACATTCTTCTCAACCTTACTAACCACCGATTTAAGCTGTTGCAGATTCAAATGATTCATCTTGCTTCCTCAACATTAACTTAAAAGACCTGACCCTGACACGTGGAGGAGTCACAAGGTGAGGCCTTTACAAATTTAGTGAAGGACATTGAAAACACAAATTAGTTACCCTGATAATTTATCATTGTACTGTTACTATACCTGCTGTGAGTCTCCCTCGGTGTAAGGCAGCTTGGTGGACACATGGAACATAATCTCCTTATTATGGAAGCTTGTGTAGACGGATTCTGTCCCCGTCTGCCCGTGAGTGACATCCAGCCCGCCCCGAAACCTGAAGAAGAAAAGGAGAGAAGGGGAGAGGAAATTTAAGGGCAGAAGGACGAAGAAGGAGAGAGGATGACAATGGATTTTGGAGAGAAGAAAAAATGAGAAGTTAAGGTGAAGAGAGGATTGAGAGGAAGACTGAGAGGAGACAAACAAAACGGTGGACAAGTGGAACATAAGCGCATGCTCTCGGAGGACCCGGCCCTTCCACGCTCATCCATCATGGAGGGAATGCCAAGGGCGCTTCTTCTGCCTACTCAATCACAATGTCAGCAACACTGCAAATATCAGGACATTCTAAGTCGCCTCTTCGGGGGTTAATTTGAAGCCAACTCTGATCAATGGCTTCTGACCGCCATGAGCTGGAGCGTTATATGGAGAATTAAAAGCACTTAAATCTGCTGCTGAGGAAACTGAAAGAAATCAAACTGAAAAGTGCCCAAACCCTCTAAAGTCATGAAGCTCAATCTTGTGGCCCAGAAACTCCAAGAACTCGACAAAGGAAGGGCTTTCTTCCATGTTCCCGAACAGCTCCTCCTCTGATGTCTGTGTGGAAGGAGCAAAGGACATTTTCAGGAGGAGTGACACGTGACTTCAAAAGCAGAAGATTAGCAGTGGTATCTGTGGAACACACTCACCTGACCAAACTTTTGATAAATAACACCAAACTTGAAGTTGTTGCTGATCACATGCTCATCAAAGGTGACAATGAGCTGTGATGCCTGAGGACGAGAAAACAGAACATTTTCAGTGATGTTCACGGAGATGCGATGTTGGCGGATAGCAAGAGAGTTCTATTTGGAAATGAGGATTAGTGCCTATACCTTTGGGTAGAGGACAGGATAAAACCGATCCACGTTGACCTCTTCACAAACAAGCTGTCGGTGAAAAAGAACATTCATCTTTTCTCACTTAAAGGCTAAAATACTTTATTTTTTAAACAATATATTCTTTGCGATAATAAATGCCTACCTTGGCCATCTGAACCACATTGGGGAACTCGGTAAGGCAGGAAATGGGAATGACATCGTGGTAAGTTCTTAGCTTTGTGCTGAAAGACAAACAGTTTGAAAAGTTAAAACGCTCACTGTTCAAGCAATCCTTCAGTGTTTTCTTTCTTTGATGTTTAGCATTCAAATGAACTGCCAATTCAAAGGGGACCTTTCCTTGTAATTGCTTTATAATTATTCTTAAAAAATTATAAATACTTAAATAGAAAATACATTCTGTATGTAAAGTACTTTTCTGGACCCAAAGCGCCAGATAAAAACTAAAACATCAGGCGTAAAAGCACATAACATTGTAGGAACATACAGTGACAGTGAGTTTTAAGAAGTTCCTTAAAACTACGGAGACTGGGATATCATTCCAGAGTTGGAGAAAGTGAAGCAGACGGCTCTAAATAATGAAAAGTTGGGCTAAGCCCACGTGGACTGGGCAGCTAGCAGCAGGCCTCCAGCAGGTCTGCACCTGAACTGACTCAACTTCAACTCCGACAATGAACTCCCCTTCAGCAGCTTCTACTCCTTGCTTTTAAAGAGCAGCTCTTCCTACACACACACACACACACACACACACACACCAAAGTTAATGCATAATCAATTGGGCAGTCAAATAACAATCATATGTAAAAACAACAAAAACAATCTTCAATCATTATTCTAATTGTCTTAACATATAAATATTAACAGTATAAGTTGTTTGGGGTATTTAAAAAAAACATTATTCTCTGAAACAGTAAAAACTTCTCAGTAGTCTACTCAACATGGTACAGTCTGAGTTCCCTCTGCTATGAAGCCCATTGGAAGCTCTCACTTTCTGTTCGCCAGTTTGGCCATGACCATATGACAAGCAGGTAATATGGATGGGAGCTCATGCAACATACATTTGATTGATTGAAGTTTCACACAACCAATAAATTAATTTGAATGGAATGTATTAATACATGATTTGAGTCGTTATTTAATCAACAATATGAATGATGACTGTCTGCATGCTGACCAGAAATGACTTGTTGAGTGTTAGCAACTTAGCATGCTATACCCTTAAGTGTTTACGATGCTAACATAACTGTGCCACAGAGGCCTGGGCAGCACAACTTAGCAACGCAACAGGGACTACAGATGCCCTGTGGCAACACTGCAGGATGGAATGAATAAAAGAACTGCAGAAACTTGAATGTATCTGGTCAGTGTGCCACCTACACTGATAGAAACCAAAAGAAAACCAATAGAAGGCAAGTCCAGCTTATTTCCTTCAGTAGTAACCGAGGGTTAACTCACCACTAATGCTAAGGGGCACATCAACAATTAACTAGGTGGTTTACAGGTTACGTTTAACAAAAAAAGCTCCATTCACAACAAGCACATGCACTGTGTAATATTTGCTCACGCTGTGGAAGCTGGTTAAGAGCTAAGGGTAACGTAAGCCGCTCTGTCCTGCTCTCTGTTGTGTTCGAATAACTCCAGCATTTTTTACTTAGTAAAAGTAAAAGTGAAAACATACTGAATAAAAACAGGAACAAATATGTGAGGCACGAAGTCAAACGGGGTTACCTTGGGACTGATCTTGCGTTTTTCCTTTTCATTCTTACGCACGGCCTACTCTTACTAGATTCACACTGCAATACACGAACAATATTTCTTCACTTTTCAATATACTGCTGTGAGTGTTTGCCTGAAATAGGCACAATATCTATGTAGCTGTCAAGTGCATATTCAAGACCCCTTTAGTTTCTCGTTTTAAAAGCTGAAAGCTTTAAAAAAGTCCCTCAGCATTTTCAACTGATGGAGCTGACATTTGCCTGAAATCAAGGTGCCATTTAACAAAAAGATATATATTAAGAATTTTAGTGGTTAATCTGCCTCAATTATAATTGTAAGCAGAAAGCTGGACAGGTGTAGCAACAGTAACTCAGAGGAGTGTGGCTCTCATAGGGCCTAACAACCTGTGATCCTTCTGTGTGCTTAGGAATACAACAGTTTTTACAGTTTATAGATCTTTAACAGCTACATTTAAAAAAAGAGATTCTGACTGGTCATCTAGTTGTCTTACAGATGCTTTAGATGTGGACAGTGACTCTGACTACATTGAGAGGGGGGACTGAGTCTGACTTGGGTGGTGGGGTGACTGTGGGCGGTGCCCACCTGGAGGAAAACATCAAACATCACAATGTGAAAAACGTTGTGGGCTGAGTGACTGTTGCCTCGCAACATACTCATCCACTCCAAAGCTCCATTAACAAAGAGGGAATGCAGCTACTAAAATTTGGAGTGGAGCCTCTCGGGTGCTAAAATGAATTCGCAGGTTATGTGGTGTGCACAGTTCCGCCTCGCTCCCCCTCGTCTGTCTTTAGCAGAACGTGAAGGAGTGGAGGACTTGGGTGAGTGGGCAGGTGGGAGCAGTTACACTTAGATAGTGTGCTAAAAGTTGAGCACTTTGTGGCACATTTTTAAAAGTAGTTTAAACAGTGGAGCTTGAAAGTTTACACTGTGCCACACAAACATATTTTAACACTTCTATTCATACTCACGTTATTACACAACTCCCAAACATAAATGACAAAAATATCTATTGAATTCTGGCGTGTGTTTTGTTGTGTTTCTAAGGACACTAAAGCAGGATCTTTACAAATCTGCAATTGTCTTACTGGAAACACTTTCTATGACGCCCATAGTGCATTTTAAACTTACTTAAAATATGTTTTTATCTATTTATTGCACTGTATAGTTAGTTATAAGAATTCATAAATATTTATGATGCATTATAACAATAATCACTCACTGACACTTTTTGTAAGGATCATTGTGTAATATAATTTCCATGGTTGTAATATTTTATGCATAATAATCACTGTTATAAATTGTCATGTAACTATATGTTACTCGAAGTGGTCATTGTTTGCTTTAAGTAAAGTGAATAAAACATGTAATTAAATCTATGCAAGAGCAACATACAAATGTGAAATTACTTTTTACTTTACTTAAAGCAAACAATTACTATTTGGAGTAACTTATAATCACATTATAAAGTTAAAAATGTAATTGAGTGACCTGCAATTATAAAGTAACATGATACTTGATCTTATAAGTCATTATGAATATGTACAAGTTGTTATAACTATAATTTTACGGTGCTAGAAGCCGATTATAACATATTACAAGTAGGTTTATAATACATTGCATTAATTCATTGAGTTATTTAAACATTTAAAATAAGAAATGACATGCTATTTCTGAGGTGTTTATCGTTTGATAGCTGCATCTCACAAGATAAGTTTTTTCACCTGACTGTGACATAAACATTGGAGGCTTGATGGAGCAGATGTCAACCAAACCAGATGTTAGGAAGCCCGTTCTGAGATTGAATTCAGACAGCAGGGTCAGGCCTTAGCGTATTTTCCTTCTTGTCAGCAATCAAGAAGGAAAATACATTTTTAAATTCAATGAGAATTGAGAATGCTCTTCTTCCTCTGTGTCATTTTTGCCTGACGTAACACAATTCTTGAGCAAAAAAACAACAACAACAACAACAACAACAACTTAATCCATGTGGAACAGTGAAGTCATGAGTGAAATACTCTATATGGGATGGTTCTGTTTGGGAACTCTATGAGTAAATGCCAAAAATCACTGCATTACATGGACATCTGAAGCCAGAGTTGTTGCAGGTTCAACGTGAGAAAACAGCCATAGAGAGAGAAACATAGAGAAGGAAAATGGAGTAAAGGAAAAGAACAATAGCAGAGGGTATCGCAAAGGAGAGGACTGTGATTAAGAGCTAGGGGACAAAACAGCACTAATGGGAGAGAAAACAGGTCAGTTATGAAAATAATAGGAACTGTACCGAAGCATCAAGCGCAGATGCTCTTGATCCCCAATGACATCGTACTTCATGGAAAAGACCAAGTGGCCCAGGGCAGCATCCATGGTGTAATAATTAAAGTGCTCCTGGGGGCAGATAAGCAGAAGACACTTAAACGCCATGATGAATACTCCCTCAGCAACAAACAACAACAAACTGCTATAATAAATCAGAAATGGAAGAGGGTAGAGAGAGTAACTTTCTTCTATTCCCTTAATTTAGGAAAGCAGTGTCCTTGAGGAAAAGGTGTGAAACAAGGTACCATCTTATTTTGAACACTCAACTGCTTCGGTGTATGACAGATATACAGTATTTACAAGTAGGCAATTTGTTTCAATTCAATTTATTTTGTATCGCCCAAAATCCCAAATTTGCTTCAGAGGGCTTTACAATTTGTACACATGCAACATCCTCTCTCACATCAGTACAGGAAAAACTCCCCCAAAATACCCTTTTAACGGAAAGAGTATCAAAGAGTATCATTTCAGAGTATTATATAACATAATATATGCAACATTTAGTTGTGTATTTACTTCATCGCTTTGAGAGAGAATACTAACGGTGTAGCAGTATTGACAAAAGTGAATGGTTTTTAAGGGGATTGCAGACCAATATGTTGCTCTGTGTGCCTGAAACATCGCCCTGGTAGTTGTAAAGGTAACTGAATGATAGATAACCCAGACACAAACTCTTTTTCTTTGCCTTCTTTCCCACTAAAAGTCCTCTTTTTGTCAACACAAATGAGCTCTGGCAATTAATACCAATTTTCAAAGGCAGTTTTTCGTACTTCATGTTCTGAAATTGACGCAGAGCACTTATATCAGGCAAGTCAATTTAAGAAGCCCAATTGTATACGTCAAGATGCTGTACAAGACTGATTAAATCAAGATCGATGGCTGACTAGAAATGCATAAAACCAGATCCCTTTTTTCCCCATCCTCACCTTGCCCATGAATTGCTTCCTGTAGATCTTGGCGGTGCTGTTTGTCTCCAGTTTGACGTGGGAGGCAGCACAGGGCGGTTGTTCAGCCTCTGGTGGGTCTTTGACCTCATGGTTGGTCCCTTCTATCCAGTAGCCTCCAAACTGGGGCAGCAGGATGAGTGGAAAAGGGCAAGTGCGACCAAGAACCTGACAGCGACGGACAGTGATAACGGTGAAAAGAATACTGATTAGTAACTAATAGTCAGCATGTCGCATAAAACACTGCATTACTTTCATTGTTGCCGAATGTCTGCTTTGTTTGACCTGTTTAAACCTTTGGCTGTACAGTGTCTGACATCTGTAAAATGTTTGATGTGTTGTGTGAGTTATTTATGCAGAGAGTTACATTGCGTGTACCTCATGAACGCTGGGATAAGGGATGTAGTCCTCTTCTGTCTGCGGGGAAGGAAACAAATATGAGTCAAGCTGACAAACAGACGCTTCGAGTCACACTTACGGTTTTGGGTCTTTGAGGGGAATAACAATGGGCATACGCACTGTGACAGTATCGTCCTACTTTCTCAGGGTTACTTTTATCATCCGGCAAAGCTTGAAAGAGGCCAAATTAGACTTTTAGACAATTAGACAATTAGACTTTTCTGACAAATGCCTGGAATTCCTCTTTAGCGAGTACATAGCTCATTTTTTTGTTGGCAAGAAATGTATCCGAGGCCCACTGCTCTCAGTGTTATAATGTGCTAAAGGTGTACTAAGGTGCTAAAGCCTCACAGTACTCGCACGAAAAAGAGACAACAACACAAGCTTTCACTTGGAAAAAGGTAGGGGCTTGCTTCCTGCTGCATATCCACATGTTGGTGTGAGAGAAGCGACATTTCACGTCTTATTTTACCATCTGATAGCTGTGTTCAGTTAGTGGCTTTCCTCTGTGATGTCCGTTGCAAAAAACGTTTTGTGACGACATGGTGCAATTTACTTTTTTTGGCAAACTCATTTTCCTTCAATTGTAGATAGTAATTTTGTCAATTTCCCAAGAACATCTTTTAACAACCTCAGCAGAGCATGCCTGGTCTTGCTCCATTACAAGTCATATCGGCTATAGCAGAAGTGAAAGCAAGAGAGCTTTTTTTATACTCAACTAATTTAAGTCTTACAAGAAACACGGCCATTATTATGGGCGCGGTAGAGCAGTAGAGGTAAAGACAGAGGATCAGAATCCTGCAGAGACAGTTCTATCCATTACACCATAGGAGGATACTCTGTAGAACCTCTCATAGCGGGTTCTTGGTGGAACCTTTAAGACATTGTTCTGGGTGGAATCTCGAAGACAAAGTTCTATTAGGAAGCAAAATGTGTTCTCTTATGGGGTCTCTGAAGAACCCTGCATGATTCTAGTGAGCACCTTTATTTCAAAAGTGTTAATACAAGTATTTTATGCAAACTACAAAACCACATTATAAATATTCAAAGTATTCTCATACAGCGTTTTTTTCCCCGAAAAGTCAATTTCAGCTTTTTACATGCATGCGGTCTTTTCAAATTAAACTTCAGTCTTCTCAGGAAACTCAGTTAGGTTTCGGCAACAAAACCACTTAGTTAGGTTTGGGAAAAGATCGTCGTTTGGGTTCAAATAAACACGACTTCCCGTTTCACATGGGGAATGAAAACAGCTGTATCCTGGCACCCGCCCTGTGTGTGCGCTTCTGTGGTCTTTATACTTCCTCGTTCATGACTACGTGGATAAAATACGAAATCATTTCATGGGGTATCTGTTATTTTTGTCATAGCTACGAATGCTGGCCTATTAGAGGAAAGCCACACTCTAACCAAGTTACCAGATTCTTGTCAGTCCACAGAAATAAATGGTTTTATGTTCTTATTTCAGATGATTACCATCTATTGCGCACCCTTTGTGACTTGACCTCAGACTTCCTGGTGAAAGGATCTCCCAGTCTTCACTGCCAACCGGATTAGCCCGTCTAGGTAATAGGACAGTTTAGGATTTTGCAGCCCTATCCTGTTGAGTTCCGAACTCAGCCGGTGAGCATCCTAAAGCCTGTCTGACAGCTGATAAGGACAGGTTTATAACTCTGCCATTGCGGATCCTTTACTAGACTGCGGTCTACGAGGAGACGTGAGGATTTCGCGACTCACTTTGAGGGGGGGAGGGAGGGGGCATCTCTGCTCATCCATTCTGCAACCCTGTAGAGAGAAAAATGATGTGATACTGAGGGAAGAGGTGGAATATCTACAAAGCAGGTTCACACACCCACAAAGATAAACACAGAGACACATATGCGGAAACGTTTTTCGCTTGAAATTTGTTGTGCAGCAGCATCGAGTGAGATTATTCTTTGTGACAATAACTCATGTTTACATAATGCAAGCTCAATCACCAGATGGGCCACAGAAAGAGGAAGTAAAGAGGAGTGATATCTTGGGGATCTTAGCGAGTGAAAAAGATAAGCAGAGGTCCGAGAGAACAGTGTAGATATCATTAATCACAATTCAATTTAAGGCCCAAAAAGTGCCAAAACAGCTGCATCTACTCTGTCCATCCTTGTTTTGCTGACTCATAACTACTGACAGTTCCCAAAGCACAGAGACAGATGAAAAACAAAGCATTCCTGATCAGTGGCCTCTTTGTGTGGAAAACCCTGCAGCAAGAACTGAATCCTATCAAATTTGATGTGCTTTTTTTTTTCCAGGACGAAGGAAGATGAATCAAATGGAAATTGGAAATGCTTTCATTAAATTCATTCTTTGGAGACTGTTCCACTGCTTCTGTTTTCTCTTCCCCTCCCTCGGTCCTTTTACTTGTTGGAGAATATGCATCGCTACTAACAAAATAAGCTACTGTTGTATGCAACTGTGTGCTGTTCATGGGGTTGACAACCGAAAAGAAAACAACTAAATGGATATGGTTTGAATCCCCCCGAAGTACCTCAGAAACACTTTCATGCCTGTGATTTTTCTTCTAGCAGAAGATGTTGTTGTTTGAGCCTCTACAGTGTTTTACATATTATTCAACTAAATCATGTTGTTGTGCCCCTTTCAGCAATATTCTCTTCCACCCAAGATATTATCACAGTAGACAATTAACAATAGTGTTTCAGGATCCTGTTAAGTTGACCCTGACACAGCAATGCCAAAGTTACAAGGTCAGCAAGTGAGATATTTGACATCAAAAGGAAGAGAATTATGATTCAGTTAAAAAGGTGAACGTGTGGATGCATAGTATCAAAGTTACTATATTAAAGTATGTTTAAACTGTTGTCTCACAGGCTTATTCAGAATATAAGAGTTGAACATCACCGAATACAAAACAAACTACATTCCTACAAATCCATATCAACATTTCACACATCTGGTGACGCAGACAAAACTACACCGCTGTGAAGAGAAAACACAAAGGCTTTGTTTAGCCCATTCAGAAGCATCAGGTTTCTAACGGCAGCCTAAGGCTGTCACTGCTGCAAATACCACAAAAAAACTATTAAGGGCAAAGAGAGGGATACATGGAGACACGCATAAAAGTGTTGCAGTAGCAGGGTTGTGATATGGAATACAGAAATAGCAGGAAAAGCAGAAAAACGTGAGTCTCAAAATAGAAGTAAATGGAAGTTTTATGTCCAAAGCGAGCGGAATTCTGAGGAGGCCCTTTGATTAAAGTTTGGCAGGAAGAACGGACGAGCCCGGGGACCACTTACAGTACCTGCATCCTCTCGATCATGGCAAACAGGTCCGAGGTCTAGGGAAGAGAGTTGACAATGATCCAAAAGGGGACATGGGTTTGACAGTTGCGTTGATATGCTTTCCCTGCAGTGCTCACTTATCCTTCATCGCTGCTCACTGCAAAAGCTGTCTGTGCAGTCTCAAGACATGAGACCTCTTCTTTGACTCTCTGACACCCTCTAAGCCCTTATTTAACTACGAGTGATCTCCTCAACGCATCCCCCACCCCACTTGACACCCCAGTCTCACTGAGGCTCCATTCAACTCCTGGAGAATCCTTCCTCCACGCTTGAAGACAGACTGTACACAAGTAACTCTGAGGGGGAAATGGGCCTCAAAGCTCCTTGTTGCTTCTCTCTGTTGCTACAGCCAACGTCTCATCTGACTGTACGCAACGGCCAAATTAGCTGGAAGGCACTGGGATTTTTCAGTCACATTAATGTGTGGACGGGACAATATTTGACCTATCAGATAACAGGCAGGCAATGTGAATAAGGCAGGAATTAAAAATAAATTGACATTCTGGCATCTGGGTGCCATGTCAGCCATGGTGTAATCTTGATGTTTTGGGTCCAGGTGCACTGATGTGCTGCTCTCTAGATAAATTCTGAATTTATAATTACACCTCGACCATGCACAGGACATAATTTGGTGTCCTGTCCAATTAGCCAAGCTACTGGTACAGGTGAATGCAACACCCTGAGGCATGCATTTCTCATCTGCAGAGGCCACGTTACGGATGTTCAGCAGCTCAAACCTGAGACGAGGAGGATCGCAGCAGCCCTGGCGGCAGTGCTCGTTGTGGGGTGAGCCCTCCGCTCACCATGTAACGCAAGTGGACTGAAGTGCCAAGCTGATGTTTCCACATGACAGCTTAAATTTACCGAGGGCACCGCAGGACGTGCGAAACACACACGCACACGAAAACCACGTGGAAGTGTTTACGTGCATTTTCCCAAGTGCAAACCTACTTAAAAGGTGCACATATCACCACCCATAAATGCACACTTACTCACAAACACCTGACACTGACCGAGTAAAGCCAAAGGTGCAGCCTGGAGTCTATTGTTGAATGTGAAAATAAACAAAGCCATAATGCAATTCAGCTTGGGAGGTACGGCTCTATCTGTACAATGTACAAAAATCCAGTCTACTGTCCTGCAGCACCAAACACATTATCTATCTGTCTCTAAGCTACCTTAAGAATGAAACAAGCAACAATAACTAGAGCGAAAAGAATCTCTCACTTCCAGCAAGTGAAAAGTACTCACATCACTGAGGCATCGTCTCTTGAGAAAAGGCTTACTGGGAGGACTGGTGAGCAGCCCATCCAATAAGGCATTCTTAGCTATCCTGAGATCAGTCATCATTCCACAAGTATACGGACGCAGGCAGGCTGACAAGAGCGAAGGGTGTCGATGTCACTGTCAGCCACAAGGAGAAAAGCAAGATTGACAATGATACTTCACACTCAGTAGTGTCGCTCAGGCAGCAAACTGGGAGAGAAAGCCTGACGGCTGGTAGAATCCATACATCTGTGTGTGAGGTAAAAGCATGTGCATGTGAGAATTTCCCTTCCTTCCCCTTTTTTTTTTTTTTTTTAATGCCTGCCCCCACCCTCCCATGTACACACACAGCTATTCAGTAGGAAGCCGGAGGGAGGGAGGAACGTTTCTCCCTTCTCTGTGCACAACTATCTTCTCTTTGTAACGCACACCCGCACACACACACACACACACACACACACACACACACACACACACAGCAGTTCTCTTTTTTGTTCAAAGTCAATACGAGACTATGCTCTTCCTCTTTCCCTTCATCTTGTATTTCTCAAGGTTCCCGCTCATAACAGTTCTCCTCCGCTCCATACAGAAAGCCAGACATACACATGAAAACGGGGCAGCACGGGCATTTCTTTTACCTCCAAGGAGAAATCCCAGACATTTCCACAGATTGTACACTTTATGTCACAATGCGCTTTACAGCACATGGTGAGAAGTAGGTTAATTACACCCGCAGTGCTTTTATAGGTTGTAAGTGCTGATTATGAACTATTTCTGTTCAAGCACTCAGACATATTTCCCTCTTTTTTTTTAACAATCATTGCTTAATAACATAAGTTGGCCATCATAAATAAATGAGAAACGTTGATTAATGAGTGGTGCACTCTGGGTTTCCACATGAAAATGCATTAGGCACTTTTCACTGCATCATGTCCAAATGTGAAAGCTCCAAGTGTTATCGCTTCTACCAGGGGAGATATGTGAGACATGTGAAGATGCCACAGCCTGATGGGGGGGGGGGGGGACTTAGCAAACCTCAGCACCTACGAAATCCCGTGTGCATAGTTAAGTACTGGTATGACATGAGAGCATAAAAGATAAGGGAAAAACAGAGGAGGAAAGGAGAGATTAAAATATGAGGGAAGCACTGTGGGATGAAAGAGGGGAGCTGTCGTTCTGTGAAAGCTGAGTATTTTCTGTGCAGCTTCCTCCATCGGGCACACTCCCAACATCAGATATCAACAAACACTGACCTACTTTAAGAAAAAACAAAACACTGCTGAAAGCTTTCACGAGGACAGATTCTCCCCATGTATGTTAAGCATTTTTCATTTGGCAATAGAAGATAAACACTGTCAGCCAACCGTCTGCATTAATCTCGATAGGAAGTACATGAGAGGCGGAGAGGTTACATGGTTTGAATGAAAGTGCACAAAATGCAGATTTTATACGGCCAGAGGTAACATTCAGTCGAGTAATACAGGCAGCTTGGTCAGTGGCCTTACGCTCCAAACTATAACGCTCTAGCGTCAGTTTTGAATGTGTCGTTTTTGCACTTGTCACTTTCTGCTCGTTACATGCATGCACTGTTTTTTCAAACTAAACTTCTGTTTTTACGGGGAACAACTTGGTTAGGATTAGGCAACCAAACAAGTTGATTAGATTAAGAAAAGATTGAGGTTTGGGTTAAAAATGAAAATGTTTGTTATGTAGTATAGGCTACGTAGTAATGTTACGTAACTTAAAATAAGTGAACATTGACTTTTGGTTTCACACGGGACACAAACACCAGTCTCCTGGGTGAAAGTCCTGTGTTTCGGAAACCAATCCTCCACTCCGACCTCCTCCCAAAGCACCTAATTGCTCTTTATACTAAGTAACTTGACTTCCGTGGTTATACTTGTCTTTTCAATACGACTTTTGTCAACTGATCCTTCTGACTGTCAAGTCTATACGCTTCAAGATTGGATCTTGCTCCCATTGCTAACCCATCAGCTAGACCACATGCAGAGGTGGACTGGCTCAAATTGAGTTCAGATCTCAGAGGGAATAAAATGGATCATATCACATCATCCTCTTCTCCTGAGTGAGAGCACAGGAAGGGGAGGAAAACCGGGACTGGAGTACAGCTGAGACCCATTGTGCAAAGTTACTGCTGACAAAAACCCAACATTTGCTGATTTGGCTGCTTCAAAATAAAAGCTTTTAAAAAACTAAATAACGGGGGACTTTTATTGTGAAGAATTTATAGGAAATTGTGTTTATCACAGAAGTAGTGGAGCTTTGTGACAGGCGGCAACCTCTGGTTCTGCTGAGTGAAGCCAATGCGGAAGTGTCTTAAAACTTGCCTTCTCTCTACTGACCAGCAGGGAGCAACTCCTCTGGTTGCAAAAAGAAGAACTCACAGCTGAGTTCTGATCATAAAAGTCTCATTGAAAAGACAAGTGTAACCACGGCCATAGTTTGACGCATAGGGCCGCTGAACCAAGCTGCTGTATTTGAAGAGTTGGGAGTGAAAACATGTTGCAGCATCACAATGGGGCTGCCTTTTAGACTAATCGTGAGGTTACATTTCATTACTGATGATCTGTTTAGTCAGGTCTAGACGGGCTTTAGCTGATGCCAAAGTAGGATTTGAGAACATTTACAGAGCAAAGGTGAATACTAATTACATGCTTTCCTGATTATCATGTATAACAGTCACATGATGGCAAATGTGAGGGAGATACTAATTTCTATTCAGATTCACACTATGAGTACTGACATAAAGCATACTGATTGGGAAGCATCTTTGGTGAGTGCGACATTCAAGCTCAAGCTGTTAGAAAAGCCAAGCCGCTGTTGTACTGTCCAGCTTGGTTCTGGTGACGACAGCATGTGGTGTGATCTAACAGAACAATATGTACAGAAGACGACCAAGATCAGCACTAAATGAGTGAAAGGTTTGACTTGGAAGTGTCTTGGCATTCAGACTTCATGTCCCGCATGTCTTTTAAGCTGCTCACGTTTCGTCAACTGACTCATTGATCTGATCAGACTGACTTGGCTGAATAGAACATATGAGGGGTATTGAATCCATGAACCATAAAGTCCAGACCTTTCTACTCAGTCTCCAAGCTGAGGAGTGAAGCTCTGACTGCACCACTTCATTAACTCGTCACATCCAGAGCCCCATTTGAATTTCCATGGACAAATTGAGAATGATTTGCATCCAAAGACATATCCCCACGCCTGCTCACTCCACAATCCCTCCGTGCTATCTGGGTTCGCCGCATCCTCAAAGGCAATACAGTAAAATGGAAAACTAGACTTCAAAGAGAGTCAATCAACGGGCACAGAAGCCTGACATTTCAGCCAGAGAAAATCCATCGGGGTCCATTCATCAGGTCTGGCTTCAGAGAAGAGCCTGACCTTGCTGCAGCCACCGGGGCCTGGGAGACACAAACTGAGTTCACACAGATGGACCCCCGCCACCACTTCACTGCCTCAGACGCTGGTTGATTGCCATGAAGGTTAAGGTCTACAGAACTGCTGCTGGGTTTTCTGTCTGCTGAAGCAGATCTCCTACTGTCTTCACTCTGGCAAAAAGTAGTGAGTCAGTTCAGACAAAGAGGAGGCACTGCAACTCTCCCTCGATCATCTCTTGCATTTTGATTAACATCTTCTGGGCATTTGTTTGTGTAATGAATTATTAACAACTGCCTATCAAGGACTTAAAGATGAGAGGGTTGAATAAATCAATAAAACAGCCCTCCATCAATTTAGCATTGCACCTATATAACCTTGGTGGCTTCACGATGGAGTTTTTAAAAAAGGATCAAAATCGACGCAGCAGAACCAGAGACATCATCTTTATTCTTTCCAAGCATTTTTCTTCCATCTCAAAACCTGGCGCCTACGTTACCCACAATGCAACGTAACCAGCAATAGTTAATTCAAGTGTGTTATATGAGTAGAGGCTAGAGATGAGAGCTGAGGAGCGGATTACAGAGGTCTTGATAAGCTCACTGTTATCTAACTCCACACCCCCAGATTTTTTTTTTCCATTTACAGACTTGTAACCTTCAGCCAAGTGACATCACTTTAGGCAATTCATCAGTTTGCACAACTCCCTCTGGAGCCATTAGGCCTTATGGAACTTTTTTCACAAATGCAGTAGTACCCCCAAAGACCTGTAACTGTGACTTGTTGACGTACTTTCCCTTTAAACTGAATCCAAGAATAGATTATTATGTCCACTAAACATAGATATGGATATAAATTCTCTACCCTCTGCAATGTCACTGCTCAACTCTGTAAAGTATACGGGTAGCATCAGCACATCTCCAACCATGCCTGTTTTTTTCACTAATATTGTATCTTTACTCCATGTGTTTTTTACTCCTGCATTTATGTGGGCTTTTATTTATTAAGTGGTTATGTATATGTGTTTTTATCTTGCGTGTCTAGCCCCGTGTTGTTATTATTACTGCGGCAAACCCAATCGGCCCTCGGTGGACAAATAAAGGTCTTGAACTATCAGACTTGGAGATCACATCTTAAACACCTTCAGGCCACCAGCACTGATCATTATAACACGCTGAAGTGAGGTGTCTGACTTCCAGAAGTGCAAAGTAGACCTTGACAGTTCACACACAAAGAGATGCAAGTAGCATGTCTGTAGCTATGTTTATGTCTAAAGGTTGCACTGTAACTTACACACCAACTTTAGTGTATCAATACAGTATGTGTCTAATGAAAAGACCATCGCAGCACCGGGAAGTTTGCATCGCACCGATTCCCTTGACAAAAAGCCAACGGGATGATTGCAGAAAATAAGCTCTGTGTCAAACACAAGTTTATGATACGTACACTTTTTGTTCAGCAAGATAATCTTAACAAGTGAACACCCCTTTTTAATTAGTTTATGCGTAAATGAAATTGGGAGGAGTAAAAAGCTAATATGTGGCTATAACTATAGCCTGTGTAGGCGGACTAGTCTCTGTGATGATGTTTTGTAGTCTCATTTAGCCACTTGTAGCAACCACCTCCATCAAGCCTTACAATTCAGGAGACTGACAACTCTATGGAGCAGTTACAGGCTTTATCCTTGATGCCATCACAAATTTAAGCTTTAACACTCCGACTGTCTTCGGCCATAGGAATCACATGTAAGAATTTTGAAAGTTTACTTGGTTGCCCTTTAAATGGCTTTTAACTTCAACCATTGGCAGCAACTTGCCTTCAACGACCCTATTGTGTGCCACCCATAACCTCATATATGTACTGTAGAGATTACTCTCTCCTGTCACGACAGGCTAGAACATCTCACTGGTTACCATTTCCATATTACAAAACAAGCAGGTCTACAATTTCAAATTGTGGAGACATTTAAAAAACTACAAAAAATGTATCCCAGGAAGTCTATTCTGAGCAGGTCCATATAAATGAAGCCATGCTTATGTTATTTCTACTGCATGTGTGACAAAAATAATATGGCATGTATCAGAGAGGAACAACTGCTGCAGATCTATGTCCCAGAGGCCTGTTGACAGAGGGCACCACAACAAGCTGCCAACAGCTACCAGGGGTGGGGGACATTAGAGCCACCTTTAACCTGCTGTAACAGCTGAAGGATATGATGAGCAAAGAAAGAGGGAGGAAAGCAGTCGGGTACTAAAATAAACAGATGCATTGAAGGTAGGGATGAACTGGTAACACTATTCCAGTGCTGATAGTAACTCTGTGTACTGGACTCACGCTATCCCCAGGCCATATACTGATCTGACCCGTCGCTTTAAAGGTGAATTCAATATTTTTTTCTTACTGTCAACATATCTAATGAAAAGACCAAAACAGTGTGTTGGTCTATCTATCATTTTTAATTACTACTAGTTCCTACTGACATACATTTTTAAAAATGGGGCACAAATTCACTCCATTCTGCGAAACATCTGCAAAGCTTTTTTTTTTTGAAAGGAAGAAAGTCCTGGAACTAACTTCCTGATCACAATAAAGTTGCTGCAATCACTTTTAAAGAGAGATACCAAATCCTGGTTAATTCAGCAACAAACCTGTGCTCGTGTCCAGCTTTTAAATGTAGTATTTTGAATGTGTAGTAATGTATTGTATCTCACTGTATTCTGTCTAATTTTCTTGTAGCCCCTTGGAGGGCCGGGTGTTGCAAATGAGCTTCCCCTATAAACACTATAATACTTGCATTGGACAGCTGTTTTCAGTTTGGCTATGTATATTAATATTTAGCTACATTTTTTAAAGCTAAGAAATTAGATTTTTTTCAGCCAACACTGTTCAAACCTCCTTTGTGTATCATTTTCAGACTAGAATTAAAGCATATTTGGTGCGCTAGTGAACATTGTCTCAGAAAAAACAACATTAGCACGTATGGCTACATGTTCCTTCATACATGTGCAACAACAATTGTAGTCTAAGGCAAAGAGGAACAAGTTATATCAGGCTTTGGCTACACAGGCAATATTTGCTAGTTAGATAACTTACATTGTTTGTTTTGATCTTTTAGAGAATACAGCCAGACTTCCTTAAATACTTTAAATAAACAACTCATATATACAGTATATGGCATAGGTCACTCGGGATAATTGATATCCATTTTTGTCAACATTATCCTCCATTAGAGAAATGCAATATTCTTGAAAGACCCTTTTCACAGCAGACATTTTGACTTGTTAAAACAGGAAATGCACAGGTGTAACTAAGAACATAAGGGATGGCTCTATTTCAGTCACGTGAACCAGTGAGCCGTGCCTGTTTGCTGTAATCATTCCTATATTATACCCGCTTGATTCGTGTAATTCAGACTGCAATAGCGTCGTATTAAATTCAGATAAACTGTATTTTTGCACAAAAGGAGAACAGCGAACTGTGTCCCGCATCACTTACTGTACATTGGAAGAGATTGAAAGAGATCTCTAGAAGGCCAGTATGAACAGGAGGATTGATTACAGAGAGCAATGTTTCTATGGGCCTGAGCCGTAGACTTTAACTACACCTGTGTTTTTACTGGTTTAACGTGTGGAAAATTCCTACGATAGTTTGATTTTAAGCGTGTTACAACTCTCAGTTTCACATTCATCAGATCAGAGTCTTGGCAGCGTCTCAGTATTTGATTTCAGCAAACCTGAATAGAGAACAGGACTGCAGCTGGTTGAAATCTTGTGTTACCTTTGAAAGTGAGGGAAGAGGATATGGAGGGTGGGAGTGTGCTAGTAAGGGTTCTACTTCATCAGAGATAGGAGGAATCCTTCCATCTTGTTTCCTGTGAATCAGAGAGGATGGAGGGGTGGGGGGTGGGGGGAGGGGGGCGGGGAGGGCGAAAGGGAGAGAGAGGTTATGGCAACCTTGAGCTCAGTTTCTCATTTAAGCAATACGATCACAGGAAATGTCTGTAACACAATTGACTTATCCCATCAAAGAGGATCATTTAACTCTTACTACAATGAGAAGGGTGCTATTATTAAGTCACTGTTATTTGAGTATTTCGTTACTCATGAGGAGTAAAAAAGTCTTCCTCTCCTTTGTGTACAGCTTGCCTGTAGCCAGCGGCCGGCAGACACTTTTTTTTTTTTTTCGCGTTTTCTTTTGTATATTCTATCTTGAAAATAAAATTGTGACAACAATAGATCCTGTCTTTGGATTCTTTTATCTAATAATGTGCTTGAGGTGCATTTTTCATACCAAAGCGCAAATAAATTTGAAGGCGGTTGATTGATGTACTTTTAGACTTACCAACGCTATGGAGTTATTTGGAAATATTTGGATCGCACGAGTCGATAACTATCTTACGAACAATAGTGCCTTTATGAAAATGTTGTCTCACGAGTTGGAAACGATCAGCCCCCACTGGAAAGCTGATGCTACCAATATATATTAGTGAAGCTTAATCTTTATCTGCAACTGTGCAGAAACACAATCTTTAAACACAATGAACCATGTGATAGTTGATTAATAATGTAAATGTTAACGTTATGAATGAAGCTTTCAATTATTCGTTACAGCTCTAGTCTGACTAAGACGGCCCTCCATTTACTAATCGTCGATGTCCACTGACAGGGGGTAGCATATTGTGATCACATAGCTTTGTCTTGACGTATTGTCTAATATTGATGAGTTATCGTGTTTACTTCTTAGGAGGGCACTTCGTTTACTATTTGTCGCTGTCAATTGACGAGAGGGAATGAATGAAAGCTGCTGTGGCATATTGTGAAGGGAGGGAAGGGCCTCCAAAACATCTATAGCCCCAGAGCCAAAAGGCACTTCTAGCTATATTGAATCCTATCATTTAGCTGTCTGTTGTTGTTTTTCAGGCCTGTTGGCTGGCCTTTGAAATGCACGCAGTAATCAGAGTGTCATGGTGGTGTTCTATTGGTAATGTCGCTCGCTCACTCGCTCGCTGGGTAGACCGCATTGGAAGCTAGATTTAAGGTACTGTCGGAGGTTCTGTAGGTTTTGCCCTCACACCACCTAGTTTGTGATGACTGTGATTAGAGGTGAGATTTAGAAACAGCAGACAACAGGAGAACTGCACTGAGGGAGAGGGAAGTGTAGAAACAAGGGAGAACAAAGTGAAACATTGATTCAACGCAGAAGAAGAAAGGACCCTCAGCTTTTATCTCTTAACCCGCTGCCCTGTGCCTCTCTTCCTCTGTTCCCCTCCTCTCCTCTGTGTGATTAGAGTGAATTACCAGCCTGACCAGTATTCTGGTCACAGCATATCACTTCACACTTTGTCTCACACAACAAGTTGGTTGCTAGAACTGGCAGCCCGTCTGTGCATGCAACCTGTTCACAAACCTGCAGCAGAGGGCATTTGTTATGAACGCTGCTTAGGAGCAAAAGAATCACAGAACAACAGAACAATCTGATTTCTTGGTGAGAATTGGTGGAGACTTGCACCCTCACACACACATATTTCCTCCATTCTGACGTCCTGGCACACACCACACTGGTTTGTGGTGCGTTGCAATAAGATCATTTACAGAGTGGTCTTTCTTCCATTATAAGAGATTGCAGCTCTCTCTATCTCAAAATGCTGTGCCTATTACAACTGGGGAGAATCTGTAAGTCTCAATAAACAGAGCTGCACTTTTATGAAAACAGACTGCTGACCGGGAGTTGGGGTGAAGGAATCTATTCGTACCATAGAGGCAACACTGTTCTTTGATTCCTCTGATCTCTGCTGAATCCCAGGCAATGACTGAAAGAGGCTGTGGAAATGCTTTTTTCCCGCAGCATCTTCAGCCTCTCAGAACAGACATTCCTCCAGAGAGTGAACTTTGTTACGTCTTTCATATAATGCAGCCTGAATACAATAAAAAAAGGATGTCGAATGCAGCCAAGAATGATGCATTAAAATCTGCCTACAATGAAGCGGCTTACTGGGCATCCTATTTTATCCAGAGGTGACACCTTGTTTGACTGTCCCATGGGAGCAATTAAGGTAGCGAGAGCAAACACCAAAGGTGGAACACAAAATTAGGAGGGGTCTTTGTATTACCACTGCACATAAAATAGACTATTCCGTTAAATTCATGTGTCTTTCATCATGTTTTACCCGTTGTACAGTAGGCGTGAGTCACCTGCGTGCTGCTTCAGGATGCAGAACAAAAAGGCAAAGCAGAACGGTGCTAATCAATCTTGATCTGGGAAAACTAGACAGAAAGATGAAGGCTGCCTGACAGCCTGTCACTTTCACCACCGATGGCATGCTTGGTGGCTCTCATCACGGAGGATGAATATTTTTTTGTTGTGTGTGTGTGTGTGTGTGTGTGTGTGTCTGTTTATACCGTCACTGCATTAACTTACAAGACAGATAACCGAAAGATATCTGATGAAAGGGTAAAATGCTAAGTTTGACTCAGTGAGAGATTTCAGGCTGTCATATTCTGACGATCAGCGCGAGCACATGTTATCAAATACCACCATCCTGACAGATGACATGATGATACTCTATGATATGGATTTATTAAGTTGCAAATCAAATAGTTATGATCAGTAATTCATCATCTGCATTAGATAAATTAGCATGCCAAGAGCCTGAAGAAAATATGAACTGTACAGTCTGGTTGTTATTTACTCAGAGTTGCTCATCTCACTACGTGGAAGTCTATCATTCTTTAAAGGGGTCATATCACACACATTTGGGTATCTGGAGTTCCTACCAACTCACAAACTGTTAAATAAGACGACCCAGTCAGTTCTTTGTGGGCGGCCTGGATCAGAAAACATGTGACTAAACAAGCCATTCAGATTTGTCTCCCCTTCCTAAGTCACATGCGGGCTCATGTGACTATAATGGCACCCATCCGAGTATCTCCACCGACGGATTGAGAACTACATTTGCAAAGGGGCACCTTATATTTCTTGCAAGCCAAACAGAGCAGACTGGACTGTTTCAGGAGGGCGTCTTAAAGAGACAGGCGCTAAAACGGAGCGTTTCAGATAGAGGGTGAATACAGGTCCATTCAGACAGACAGTATGAGAACAAGTGTTTGGTTTTTATCATTAAAGCATGTAAACATGTTTTTTAGCAGAAACCAAAAAAACAAGTATGAACCTGAAAATGATCATGATATGTCCCCTTTAAGGACAGTAGTCAAACTATTGTATATTCTTTAAAGTTGAATAGGGTGATAAGTCCCTTGTGATTACAAGGAATCACCTTTTTCCCACTTCGCTGTAGCCCGGGGTCATTCTTAATTGGAAATCAGCCATTACTAATTTCAATGTTATCACTGAGAGTATATTCATCATGCAATCAACCAGCATGCAATGGACAAGCCAAAATGTCTGCAATTACAAATCCCTAATGTGTGAATAATCTTACAGCAAAAGCACAAACTTGCTCTAATTTCTCACTGACGAAGAGTTATATAAATGACCAACTGTTTTTATTAGGATGAATTAGATACTCTGGTGTGTCCTAATGAGCTTTGGACCTGGTGACTGGCACGGGTCAGTCCTGTGCACAGCAGCAGCCAGGTGGCAGGGTCACTGTGTCACGTCAGCTGGAGACACATCCCAAGCAACAATTAATTAGCCGGCTGAAACAATGAGATAGGCTGTTGTTTTGCCAAGCTGGACACACACGATCTCAGGTAAAAGGTTCATTCTTCAGTCCCATGTGATTAACTAGCGTTTACAACCTGGTGGACGCAGACAGCCAAGAGACAAACAGAGAAAAGGAAAGAGGTTTACGTCCCTTTTGCTCTCCTTTGCAGAGCAAAACACACGCCAATGTGAGTAAAAGATCCTCGACGATCTGCTTTTATGGACCGAGTGTGCGGTCACTAGCACAAACATTTATGGTCTCAATGTTCTGACTGTACATTCATCTTCCAGCACCTCTTGCTCTGAGGTAGACACACTGTGCACCAAGCTCCTTCCTCTTTGATTTCTCCTCACGGGTTAGTGGATTTCTTATTACAGTTGCTACAGTTGTGTAAATCTGTCACCTAGCAACATCACCTATCTCCTGAATCACTGAAAGACGTTCCATTTGAAAAACAAACCCAAAAGGTACAATGCAGGATGGATGTTGGCATAAATTGATTGTTTTACCAAACTTACGAGTCATCTTAAAGGAAAATGCCATTTTTAGGTGGCTGACCAGTTTGTATTTAAAATGATGAGTTGTATCATTTGATCCTTTGCTGAGGAATACATATACTTAACAGTATATTGCACATGAACGATATAAGCCGACTATAATCATTCTATTCTGCTGCATTTCACAATGCCGTCTGCAATCATGGATTGTAAAAAAAAGTATTTTTAAGCAAAATTACCGCAGTTAAATACAATTTTTTAAGTTACAGTTTTTTTTTTATTTTCAACACATTTTTAATCACCAATGATCAATCAAAGTGTTCACATGAAGCACTACATTAAACAATCCACCAGGGACACACTTGGCTATTTATGTTGGTCGACCATTAAGTGGACTGGTGGACTATGAAGGTTTTCATGTTAGAATCATGTGTTTTAATGTACATTTCTGGCAGAATAAGGTTTCTAAAAATAGACACAAAGCATTCTGAAACTAAATCCGCCCATGAACCCTATGTGTTGCCAGCAGCTGCCTCCACGGACTGCTGGGTCATGAGCCCTGATAAGACTCAGGTTTCTGAAGTCCAATCATCGCTCAGGTTGGAGGGGCACCTGCAAATACAAATGAGTTGGGCTGAACACTGAATGCTCTGCGAACTGAATTTAAAAAATGCATTTGAATAGCATGGGTCTCAGAGAGCAGAGGGCCAAGGTTAGTCAGATACAGCAACACAGTTGAACCAATATTTTACATGTTAAGGGTGAATGTATCAACTGCACAATAAAATATGAGTTTCCTCTGAAGAAATGTGTTGTAATCTTGCGACTGATAACTATTACTTCTATCTCCCTGACATATTTAGTTTGCTGACATGGCTGAACAAAAAAGATTTTACTTTCCATGCAAGAAAAACAGCACCAGATGTTCTGCCGTATGGCTGTACATTTGTGATGATTCATGCCTAGTCATTACCCATTAGCCTTAGCATGCTGTCGACCACAGGGAAAAGTAGAGATTTATTTTGAGAGGTGGGTAAGCTGGGTTTCTCTGATCCAATAATATGTACATGAGTAAATCATCAGTTTATCAGTTGGTGTTAGCCCATAGGGTTTAGCCCCACAAAGTCTAACCAGAATAACTGCAGTCAGCTGAAAGTCAGGCTACCAGCATGCGTCAGTATATTCGTCACTGCAACAAAAAAACAAAAAAAGCATCATTGGGTTACAAAAAGATATGTTATAAAACCAAATAACTGAAAAAATTAAAAAGAAAAAAAAGCATATAGAGACAAAGAATTATGAGGTCAATATAAAGGCTCAGCGGCAGAAATCCTCAAAAGTAAATACTGTTGACCCCCAGGCTAAATACTGGCTGACTGCTGCATGTCTGCCAGCTCAGCAGATACCTTGGCTTCTTTGGCAAACAAAAGATAGCCTCAGGCACCGCAAGGGTCAGATATCATCGGATCGAGTGCTGTTAAAGATTACCAAATTGTTTGTTGATTCTGATTATATAACTATAATTGACAGACAAAAACAAATGTCACCGCCGTCCTGGAACCAGCCCTAAACATAACTTCTAGATGAGCCGATCACTGATATCACTCTGAGCAGCATGCATGTGAATGAATTACAATATAAAATGTCTCTTATCAAGTTAGCTGCTCCAAATGTTTAAGCTTGTTCCTCCACAGCTTATTTTCAACTTGTAGTTGTGACAAACTACGAGTCTTCTTCACTTACGCTGACGAACTTATACACTGATGAGTGAGTGTGTGTGTGTGTGTGTGTGTGTGTGTGTGTGTGTGTGTGTGTGTGTGTGTGTGTGTGTGTGTGTGTGTGTGAGAAACGTTATTGTCGGTGCTGCTGTGTGCCGACCTAAAACTACAGCACGTGTCAATTTGTCCGACAAAAATGACCGGAAATATGAGATAAAAACCGCCCTGTGCATCTCTACGATACTTCCAAGACAACTCCCTCTCGCTTTAGCAAACAAACAAAGACAACATAAGAAAACAACAGCTCTGCTGCAGCATGCTTATCACCCAGTGATCAGTCGGTGACTACAAGTCGCCAGTTAGGCTACAACAATACTTATGTCAAGGTTAATATGAAGACTTCTGTCAGTATTAATCTGTCAACGTTATTGCAGCCTGTCGGCTTCTGTTCAAAAGACTGAGCTAAAAAAAAAGAAATTATTTGAAAAAACTTGTATTTTTCTTGATTTCTTGATGTCACTAAAAGACAGATCCTGGAGTTGCTCCAGCAAGAGTGAATTGGGGACTTTGGCAAAGCTCAAACTTTCAGACATTCTGGCATATTTTTGCCTCGATAATTGTTGATGTGGCCACCAAATGAAGCTAGACTAAATCTGAAAGCTCAAAGCAAGCTGTGAGACGAGAAGTTATTTTTCATTTTTCTAATTAATTTTCATTGGAGCAGCTCCAGGTTTTGCCTTTCAAAGGCAATATACATTAAATTCTTGCTCTGGGCTTCTATTCATTGAGCTATAAAGAAATCTGAACAAACAGAACATTCAGAAGTAATGCTTGGCTGCATCTTCCCTTTGACCAGCACCCCCCCCCCCCCCCCACCACACACACACACACACACAGTCTGAGAGAGACAAGTACCCATAAACCCCTTAGCTTCGCAGGTCCACTTAGTAGAGAGCAACTAATCTGATCAAGTACAGCAGCTAATGCACAATGAAAGCAGAGTCATTTACTTGATGAGATGCCAGTCAGACGCTTCCTGGGTGGACGAGATAGAAAGGGAGAGAGAGAGAAAAAGAGAGAAAGTTCAAGGTCTAGAGTGAAAAAAGGATCAGCTGGAGACAGAGCTCAATAACAGGCAGACTCCTAGCTGCTTGTATCGTGTGTCTGTTTTTTTTCTCTTATCTGTCTGTCTTGTATTGACAGATAAGAGAAAGCTCTCTCAGTTTATCCATATTTCAACAGTTTCTCCCAACAAGCGCAGCGCCCTCCGTCTACCCAGTCCATGCTTACCTGACTGTAGTGCTGCCTCACTTGCAGCTCAGTCTGCTCCCCTCAACAACTTGGTGCTCCTCTACGTATCGCTCCCTCCGTGTGTGTGACTCAGCCTCTCTGTCGTCCAACACCTGCTGTCGGGGATCAGCCTCTCTCCTGCCAGATGATGCTGAGAGCAGCCCTCCCTTTCCGTCCTACCCACCCTGTCTTCCTCGCTCCCTCTCCTCCCTTTCCTCACATCCGCGCATTCTCCTGGTTGTTTTTATTCTGAGGCAAGCACAAGCGCTGCTTTCTCTCTAACTCCTGCTCTCTCTCTCTGCCGATGTCTCCCCCTTTTGTCCACGTCTCGACCTCCCCTCTTTTCTCTTGATCCGACTATGACGGAGAGCTGCCCGTCCAAGCTGTGGGTGTTGCTTTGCTAAGCATTTGCCATAATGCTGTAGCCGGATGTCGGCTTGAAAGCAAAGTTCTCAAAAAAAAAAAAAAAAAAGAAGCGACATAAGATCATCTGAAAGAGTGACATCGATTCTCTCTGTCCCATTATCTGCATCACTCTGACAGCTTGTTCCAACATCACAAAAGCCCTTCTGCAGAAATTAGCCCAACCAATCCCGTTGTTCTTTTGACACATTAGTGGCAGGCAGTTTGTTGAAAAGCTCTCAAATGCTGAAGTGCAGATTTTGTAGCATACTCATTCACAGTGTAGAAAATCACGTGCTCAGCCCACAGAGGAATATGCACAGGTCAGTGTTGTCCAATGTATTACTGAGTGATCATATTTCCATAATCCTCATGCAGAAGACTTCACTACACATCACGTGCGCAGTCACAAAAAAGGAATTCACATAATTTCAATGCCAGTCGCCTGTTCATGTCCACCTCTCTGCACCGCTATCTACAAATACGGATTTCAATTTTAAACCACTTCATCATGCGAAATAAGTCCAACGTACATTGTAGCAGCTCTTAGATAGACGTTCTCCTACTCCATGTCCACAACAAGAGTTGGTGTTTTCAGATTAAAACGATGATTCAGGATGCATCACATAAATGTGTTTTCAATACTCAATGCACTTTTATACAGGTCGATCCCACATATACTCCATGCAGGTGAAAACAAAAGCTAAAAAAAGATCTGCTTACAATAAATGATACATTCCCTTACCAAACTGTATCAGAGAGGTTCGCGCTCCAGAATCTCCTCCCTCCTCCTGCGGCTTTGCTCTGACACATCACCTCTGAAAACAGATTTAGCTGCTTGCTTGGGTTACAGTCATAGTCCTACCAAAAGTACAAACCTGCAGCAAATGTAGTGGAGTCAATCGATAAGCCATGAGGCTGCAGGCCCTGAAACAAACCCATGAGGGGATGTGAGCCAAGCCTCTTGGCGGCATGTCGGCTTGTCCACACCCTCGTGTGTTTAATATTACAGGTTGCCCAGAGCTAGCACACAAGTTTCCACCGTGAAAGAGACACACAAAGCCTGTATTCTACCCATTTACTGCTCAGGAGGTTCTAGGTTACAATGGATACACGTACAGGTAAGCTGCTCTACCACTCACCCCGTAAAGATAGTGTTACCCCAGAGAGGGCAGGGAACACCTGAACCAGGTTGAGCTCCAACAGTTGCAGGTTAAGCACAATCAATGGGGTGTGGCTGGAGATGAAAGAGGATTTTTGTTTACATGGGGGCAGAACAAATTGGGTCAAGAAGAGGCTCACCAAACAAATGATCAGTATTTTATTCCAATTTAGTACATGGGAATTCAGAAAGATAGACTTTAGTTTAGTGAGTTACAGGCAGTGGAATCAGATTTGGGATTCTTTTAACTTCTGGATAAACAGGTAAGCACAATCGCAAGCTGTATGGGAATCCTTTTGAAGAGTCGGTGCGACGACATTAAAAGACAGCTGGATCAGGCTGATCCAAGAGCAAATCCCATTTTATATTTCACTCTGTCAGAGTATTCTGTAACTGTATGCATTTGAGTGGAGACTTATGCAGGCCAGTACTGAACACAAAAAAGAATCAGAGCTGCAGAAAGTGAAATTAAAGAGAGGGTTTTTTTGGCCAGTAGCGGCGCAATGGAGCAGATCTACATTTTTTTTTGTATTGTGCATGTGCACCAGGATGCACATTCGAAAAGAGGCACAAAATTACTTTCTATCAAAAATGTAATATTAACATGTGTAGCCTTTGGGTGGGAAAGGAAGGATTCAACACAACAACCGTGTTGTCAGCACTCCCAGAACCCCACTGACTCTCATAATTACCTTGCTTTAGGGTGGCCCTCTCTATTGATTTTGGCAGTGATAAACCTGGAACCAAACCGAGAGAGAAACCACAGGACTGTCAGTGGGGCAGGTAGCATATGGAGGAAAAGCTTTAACGCATCCACAGTTCACCAACACAACAATTGCCTGATTTCCTGTCAGGCTGCACTCAAAGTGTTGTCTTTTGCACTTTACATTTATGTTATTTTCGTGGTTTTAATAAATCAAGGTTTTCGTGTATGTTAAATTTGAATGTAATAAAAAAAAAAAAAAAGATCAAATCAGATAAAATCTTTCATTATATAATCTTGTGACTTAATTCTTATTTCCTATTAACTTGGCAAATAAACTGCAACAATGGACTTGTTGTAGCTCCTGTATAGCTTATCTTGTTCAAGGCTGCAGTGGGCCTGGACTTCATCCCAGCATGCATTGGGCAGGCTACGGTCTCCCTGGACAGGTTGCCAATCACACAGGCTTGTACATTCAGACAATCACGATAACGTTCACACCAGCTTTATAATTGATGGTAGTACCAGCAATTATAAAGCTGGTGGTAGGTGATTGCTGGTTAAAATTTCTGTAAAAATCACGTGCTGAAGCACACAGCATGATTAAATTACACGAAAATCATCAGGCTGGTTTGACTTTGACATTATTTGTGGAAGAGAAACTAGTCTTCTTGTGAAAAATATTGGCTCTAAGGAACACCGAGATACATTATATATTCAATCAACTTTAACGACACACAAAAAACAACTAACATCATAATATAGCATCAGAAGTTATTTCTTAGTAGATCAACTAAGATAAAGCTTTCAGAAACACAGCATTCCTTAAATTCTGAAAGCATTTTCTCATTCTAAATTGATTGAATTGGGGAGTGGATTGATCCGAACCCCACTCTGCGGTGTTTCTGAGTGCCCCAGTGACTAACAGGGTGATTACAGTCATTATGTGGGCATGAAGGGCTGTCAGCCGCTGCTCCAGGAGGGCACGCTGGCTGCTGAGTGAGGAGCACAAAAAGAAGACAAAACAACAACAGCACAGCTGCCCTCAAGCAGAGACTAAAGCAGAGAATGAGAAGACACTGATATGCTCATGAAGAAAAATAGTTGAATAAGAGCTCTTTTGTTGGCCTTGATGCTGCGAAATGCATTCATGGCTTTGTGGGAAATGAACAAAAGTGAAACTATTCTCCTCTTCTGACCGCAAGTGTTTCTCAGCCATGATGCGACTGTCATTTGGAAATCTCCTCATCGAACACGTCTTCACCATTTTCAAGACAAAAGAAAGTGCCACATCTGCCTTGCCTTAGAAATGGGCTTCGAGACTTCTAGTTGACAACACTGATTAAATACTGTATATATAATCGTACAAATGTGACGAAGGATTTGACAGTTCTATTCATGAACAACACTTATAAATGCCACGAAGCAAACCAGATATGCCTGAGCGAAACAATCGTACTGTCCTGTATGAATCATACCATTTCGCTCCCTGTAATCCCACTGAGTGAGGGATGCACTCTGATTGAAGAGTCTCCTGAACTGAGACTTAATAAAGTTTGATTACATGGAGTCGACCTCCTGATAATGTGAACTGGTTACAACTTCAGGCAACATTACAACCCTCAATAAGTCTGAGCTTTTCAAGTAATTAGCTGAACACATCTATGTTAAGTGCAGAGCCTTATAATCGGTGTATTTCATAATCTGTATGTAAATAGGGGAAAATACCTTTCAATATAAAGACAGCAACAACAACTCTCTGGCAAAGTACCTTATTATAATCTTGCAATTTAAAGTTTGGTAAGAGGGTGTAGAGAACTTTAAAAAGATCTTAACGTGCACGGCTCTTTTCTCATCTATGGCAGCTGCAGTCTAGCATGTATTTAACTGAAGAGGTGCACCGAGTAACAGTCGAACCCCATCTGCTAAGTTTACCTCCAAAATCACCGTGCTGCTCCCTGACTGTGCCCTCTGCATGACCTGCATCGCCAGACCACGTTGCAGCTGCATTGGGTCATGTTTTTCTTCAGTGAACTCACCCGAGGACTGGACACACCCGTCTGGGTCACAGCATGGGGTCTCTCTCCTGCCTTGTTTTGATGCTGGCGAAAGAGCACACAGCCAGTCCGTCGACTAGTAAACCCAAAGCCCCGGTGCTTTTTACCCTCCATCAAACTCAGACACTCTGAAAGGATTTTGTTCTGTTATCGCTGTAAGCCTCTAGAGATGATTAACATTAGTCAAATTCATTTCATTATGCAAGATGTAAATAATAACATAAGGGGTTTCATAAAATAACTTTGGAAGGGGTATATTGTGTAATGTTTTCAGTACAAAAGACTCAAGCTAAAGTGAAATATTTTAGGATTTTTAACTATTTGGCACCATCATGAAATTAGATTTGATTATTGTAGATCTTTCAGGCACTGGGATGTCACTAGACACACCTTTGCAATGGCAACAAGGTTGTGAAGTAAAATCCAAATCTATTGTGTGGGTATGCTGTAGATGAGATATGTGTGAGCCACAATCTGCTGTAAATAAACATGTGTGCAACATGTAAATACATTGGTTGGCCTTTCCTGACAGAAGTATCTCTGCAATTCATTGGTACAAATCTGAGGCAAAGCCTTTTAATGTTCAGATGTGTGTTATTATGTGGTGATAGCTGATTGAACTTGCCTGAGGCTCGTGATCTGTGATCCAGGAGGAGCCACAGCTGCGTTTCCAGATGCCTAAATTCTCAGAACTGATTGGCACAATAGCAACATGCAAATGTGAAAAGAGGAAATTAAATGTTTTATCTATTATTAGATTATGGTGATATTTGGGTTTAAAATGGGAAAATCTGATCACTGACTCCTGAAGTGGGCTGTGATGAAGTTGTGTAATTTATGGATTGGACTGAAACTTTATAATGTGAGAAAAACAACAAGTAACATTGGGGGTGGGGACAGAGGGGTGAGGGGACAGAAGCTGCCTGAATGAAATCCAGTAATGCTAACTCCAGGCAAGGGTATCATTCTTAATCAGCCGTAGAATCCACTTCAATCAGTGTCAGTTGAGGCTGAAATCAACTGTGCAGAGCAACAGAAAGTCCAGCCAAGTGTCAGTCTGGTAGAGAAGACTAAGAGAACACGTACACTTGTTGATCCTTAGTAAGAACGGGGTTTGGCAGCCAATGAACTTACAGAGTTCCACAACATCATTTCGTAATTGGACTTCTGTGGAGTGAGGATTTGGAGGAATACACAATGGAAATAACTGGTGCCCATTGCTAAAATGGAATTGTGTTTTAAATTCTGTCCGGGATGTTTCAATGAACATTTTAATCAATAAAGCTTGATGCAGTGGGCTGCTCAGCCATTAGATCTCAGTCCCATTGGGAAACAAGCCATCCAGGCTGTTTTGGGCCTGGGGGTGCAACGCAATATAAAGAAGGCTCCCCTAATATTTTGTTCATATTTTGTCTCCATTAAGAATGTGTTATATAAAGTAAACGGCTTGTTTGTCCTCATGACAGTCGAGCCATGCCCTGACTGAGTATACAAGCATTGCTCTGCTGCTCTGCCTATTGAGCAACAGCTGACTACTCTCTCCTCACGACACCGACTCTTGTATCAGGACCGGCCATTAACAGCAAGCTGAAGAGGCACAGATGCCCGATTAGAGGCCTCTCCGCCCACTCTCTCATCGTTCAACACTGAGGACCACTTCATTACCGCCCAGCTCCTCATGTCAGTCAAAGGGCTGCTCAGCCTCATAGCTCTGATACTGCGAGGCAACATACATACCTCCAGCTGTGCACATACATAATATACCACATTCTCTCAAAGAGGAGCCCCTTGAGGGGCGTCCCTAACCAAACAAGTTAATTAAGAAACTATTTCAATTCATAGTTAGATTACAATGGAAATATTGTCCCTGTTGTTCCCCTTTATAAGCTACATCGCTAGACACTAATTTGAATTCTAATGCTTTCCCCAATTGGTGCGGAGTCAATTTGTTTGAGGCAAAAATTGCATCCAGATTCCAGGATGATAATTCTTGCAGAAGTGTCACCTGAATTCATTCTGGCCTCCTTATTGAAGCACAGCGTGGGGTTTAGACTGAGGAAGATAAGCACCACCGTTAATGAGTTAATGAGCGGTGAATTGGGAACGATGTGCCGTGAGTAGCTCTGCACCGTAAACCTCATGGAGATCAGCTCCTTGTCCAAATGAATCAGGGCTATTCGATCAACAACAACAGAGAGTGTTTGCGTGCCAAGGCTGGATGATGGAGACGTTTGTACTCGGCAAGAGACAGAAAAGTGTCCGTCCATGCACGCACGCACAAACAAACACACCTGCGCCTGGCTGGTTGAGGATAATGTTGTGATGGATTTGAAGCAGTGGCACATGGCAGGGGATCGAGGAACTGACACCGGGGTTTTGAAGCCTCTGTGGTAAATCTCACCAACGTGGTACCGTTCCTACCCAACACAGTGCAACAGGCTTGGTAACAGATATGGCGAGAGTCACTCACAGACAAAGCTAAGACATGTCCTTATTAAGTCATAAACCTTTTCTCAACTCATCCAACCAAATTGGAACAGAACCAACTGGATTTGAAAAAAGAAAGAAAAGAAATCACTCCCAGTGCCAGAAGAGAGAGACATTATTAAATAGTGTGTTGTGGATACTTAAACTTTTTAATCAAGTGCAGCCGGAGACTGAGTACACAGTTGGTATAATGACTCAGTGATTATAATCAGAGAGCTGTGGATCGTTAGCCCTGAGACGCTATTAGCATGCGCTTTGCGACAGAGAGAAAACTGAATACTCGTGATGAAATTCAGCGGGAGTCTGAGGTTGTACTCTTCTCTGATGAGCCTAAATCATCCTTGCACCTTCAATTTCCCCTTTCCAGTATACCCTCCCATTGTCCTTTCCAGACTCATTATGATTCTGGTTTTTACGAGTCTGTGGCCCATTTGATGTATAATGATGAAGCTTTTTTTTTCAGCTGCTGGCGAGCTGGCTGAAAGCCTTGTAAACAAAATGCCAAAATCCATCTGAACAAAAGAATACAATATATCGCTTTGTTCCATATGTCACACAGACATACACTCGAGAAAATTCAATTAAGATTTAGTCTCCCTCTTTTTATTTTCTATCTAATTCAACTCAGGGATGGACTGTGCCCAGTGTGAGTCTTCTGCTAATCACCATAGATAATTACAACCGGTATTCACCGTTTAGGGCAACATTGACATTGATTTGCTGCCTTGAATCTAGGGCTGAAACGATTCCTCAAGGAACTCGAGTAACTTCATTACTAAAATTCATTGAAGCAAATTGCTGCAGAATAAAAATGCATTGAGATTTCAATTTTGAATTCGAAAATATCATCACAGTTTGACGAGTTAAAACAATAGTACCTTTATAGCAGTAGCCCATCACACGTAAACCTTATTTTTTTTATTTGTTTGTTTGCATTTCAGGATTTGATTTATTTTAAACCCAGTAGGTAATATGGCACATAAATGTACCAAACGAGTTTAGTTAGTTCCATTTTTGTTTGCAAAAAACGATAGATATTTCTAAAAAGGAAACCAATTAGTTGTTCAGTCGACTTGTCTTTTTACTTTGTATATTTACTTTTAAGAAAAACATATTTCTTATCCGATTAATCAATTGAATCATCGGTAGAGTACTCTACCTTGAATCAATGCCAGAACAAATTGTGTATATTAGAATGCCTATTTATTAGTATAATATAATAATAATCAATAAAATATCACAAAGCTATACAAACATGGACTTGAATATAAAGTAACATAACTACAGCAGCACAAACAAATACGTGCTTGGTTTTATTCAGTGGTACTATCAATCTTTCTGGTCGAGACCTCAAAGGCATTTGCCTAACATGACCAGCTGGTGTGATACACATGCTTGTGCTCCCTGTCACCATCCATCTGCTCTTGTCCCTGTATACAGCCACACATTCCCTTTGCCATGCTTAGATACTACCATCATATATGCAGATGTCCAAAGTCATAAGAGTCAAGTGAGAAAATAATCTAAAGCACAATTGAGAATCTTATTACGAGCCAGGAAAAAGCCCAGGTTGAGATAAAGAAGTGGAAAGGGCTGCTTGTGAATTTACTGCTCTAAAAATAGGGGTCTTATCAGCCTTCACCTTTTTATACTATATCTCTACCCAGGTCTTCACATTGTCATCACTGTAAAAAGCACTTTTTGAGAATATTAAAATAAAGAGGCTTTCCTTGATCACAATACTTCTACCATCAAGTAACTGACTAACCAATAAATTTGATGGACAAACTGAAGTCTATCTTTATTCTCCTGATGCCGAGTCGTCTGGCTGTAAACGTCTGGAAAATGTCTTGTTTATTGCTGCAGCACACAATAGAAAATCATGCTGACAGTGAACATGGGTGGAACAGAAAGACAATTTGAAATCTGACATGTAGTTAAATAGATCGATATAATCCATGTTTGCTTTCAGATGATGAAATTGTGGTTGTTCACGTGGAAGGAATAGTCTTGAAGCCTTCCCCTCAAAAACTTCAACAGTTGGAAGTGCAACATTTGGGAAGAGAGTGTTGGGAGAATGAAACAAAAGAGAATACTCACCACAAGGTTCTGGTCCTGGAGAAGCTCTTGTCAACTCTAGAGAGAAACAAAGTGACAGTAAATCAATGGATGTATTGTTGACAAGCCCTCGGTGCAGCTCTACTCCTTCGTTCTATCATGTCGGACTGAGGGCAGCCAAAGTGACTCTCTATCGCCTCTTGAGGAAACCGGGTTGATCAGAGACTGGATCAAAACAGTATAATTGCGGACTGTAAAACTAAAACAATGAACCAAAAGATGGTGAAAACCCTCCATAAATCTGCAGAGTCGGGTGATAATTGGCCAGCCAGCCGCTTGCTAAGTCCATCCAGAGTGGGATTGTCTCAAAGATGGGAAGAGGTAGCTGGCAGATGTGCTGTGCAGGCAGGCACAATCCAGAAATGTGTGAATGGGCTGGTGGCCAAATAGTACAGGTTTCATATAAACAAGAGTCAAATATTGCATATGATATAAAGGTAAATTAAAAAATGTCAAGCTAGAAAGCATGTGGGATACATATATATATATATATATATGGAATTAATTACAATAAATGTTTCTGTTTGATGATTAATAACATAGAGAGAAGGAGCAAGTGTGTGCTTACTAGTTAAATGAACTGCTGTGAAGAAAAAAAAAAGGTAATAGGAGATTTAAAATGCACCCCTGTTGGTGCATTACATCTACAGAGAGTCTGTGGATTTTGTGTGGCTGGTTCTCTCTTTCCATTTACTCTGCATACTCCCACCCGGAACAATCCTTGAAGCGGCACAAAAGAAGATGCTGGAGTGTGGACAATCAATCTTCTGATAATCACCGCTTATCCATTCCTCCCCAGGGCTAAGCCAATCAAATAATTACCATCGATGCCTTCATGCTCATAGGCACTCTCTCCGTTCATCAGTTAAAACAACGACATGAAAATAACAAAGGTAATTGAAGCCATCCTGCTGACAGTCTACTTCAAGTGAATAAAGAGAGGAAGACAACTGTTTAAGTATATTGTGCACTAGCAATGTGTCAGGGAGCTCTGTGTGTGGTTACTGCTGGGTCATCTGAGTAAATTGTCAACCTCGAAGAAACATCCACAGTTTCATCCTTTCCAAAATTCAGTAGAGTGCAGATCTCTGCCAGGTGTGTCTGCAAAGTACTGCTGTATTGTGCGATACAACCTCCCGTCTAGACACCAATGGCGTCATAAAAAACACACTTCATTCAAACACAAAATGAAGTGTGTATATACGCAGGCAATCAGCTCGAAGTCATCCGATAAAACAAAATTAAACTCAACAAGCTGTCTGCCGGCTGAGAGGCTGTAACTGCTATGTGTACTGCTAGATTTATTAGCCGTTAGCCAAACACACCATTCAAAATAATAAAAGTGAGCAAACTGTTTCCCCCCACTGTGTCTGTGTCGCAGAGTACCAGCTGGAGGCCAGCTAAGAGTAGTGAGTGAGGGGTCAGCTGGCAGTCAATGTCAGTACAAAACAGGTAATAAAAGGTGTTTTGAGTGAAGTTACCAAAACCAGAAGAGGTCCTTGAGCATAACTGGCCAACCAAATTATTATGCAGTTTGGTGCAGCAGAATGCAAGATTAGCTGTGGACAGACACAGAGGTGCACACTCAGTCACTGGCAAGGACACACCAGCGATCGCATGATCTTCTGGCCGAGATAATGACAACTTAGACATGTGGAGTGGCATCTTGAGGGCTGAAAAACAAATATACCTGCTTTCCAGTCACATACAATATTCAGCCAATATCTGTTGACATTAAAGGAAAGACAGCGTATTCCTTTTCCTTACTTGGTCTCATGTAAAACCTTTTAAAATGATAAATCAGATTCCTGGCAATGCTTTACCCAAGGAGAGTTTTCATTCAGAGGCAACACTCACTGCACATCTCATGTGATTTACTATCACCCTCATAAAATATTCATACAACGGCATCTTATTCAGTTTTACGTTTATTTATTCATGCCAAGGAGAGTTTTGGAGGGATAAGAACTGAGTCAGATGGTGTTTTTTCCACATTAAGTGCAACTTTAAACCAGGTTTTAGCTTGAACATGCCCTCTTCACATATATAAAAAAAAAAAATTCAAACCCCAGACACAAACCCCGCCTCATCTCTCCACAGATTTTTCACTCATTGTTTTTAGAGCGCAGCTTAACAGACAGTTTATAACACTTACTAACAATCATTTTATTATCGATTAGTACGTCTATTCTTTTCTTGATTACATTTGTTATCTAGAAAATGTCGGGAAATTGTGACAATGGCCATCGCCTATTCCTGGCCCAAGGTGCCATCCAAAAATATTCAAATATATAATTATTACACTGTATATAAAGATGCAAATCCCCACAATTGAGTAGCTGGAACCAGTGAATGTTTTGTATTTTGGCTTGAAAAGTTTATTTTATGTCAATTCACTAATTAATTAATCAACAAATGTATTAACTCAAAAAAGGTGGATTCAAATCTGAAGGGGCAGTCCACAGAGTTTACACATGAACTTCAGTTCACTTCTCAAATTGATTTCTACTCCGGCTGTGAACACATTTGTATAATGTCCTCTGTGGCTGTGGATGGAGCTTTCCGGAGGTTGAAACAGTAACCCTGATGATGTCAGCTCAACTTACATTTTTTAACAAAAAGAAACCACGTGCATTGCACACCGGAAGAGTGGGGTTTAAAGGGAGTGGGTATTTAGGAGGCAAGGAGGGTCGAATGAAAGATGCAATCAAGTTAGATTTTGGTAAATATAGTTTGCGGTTTTTAACCCCTACAGGGAGCTAAAGGTCAGGATATGGCGGTCTGTTCTGCTTCGACTTTTACCATTCTTTGAAAATCTGACTCTTGTAAGTCCCCCAACATTAGGGAAGCGCAATTGCTAAATTGTTGGAATAGTCTTTTAAAGTTACTCTCAAAGGAGCAGTGGGTCAATATTTAATGGCATGCCGACACCATTGGGAGGCAGGATGGAACTAAGGGGCAGTAAATGTCTTATCTGTGTGTCTGTACATCCCTTTGTTTCTGCCAATTAGATAACCAGCCTGTTATTATCTCTGGCTCCGTCTCCCCACTCCTTCTCTGTCATTCCTCCCATCTCTCCTATTGAAGTATGTAAAAAAAATATTGGATAAGCTTGTATGAGAGACGATGGGATGATGTAAGAAATTTAAACAGTATCACCGCAGGGCGTCTAACATCGAACGTGTTATTTCATGAACCTGCTGCAGTGCGCGCTCTCACTCAGCCCTTGGTTCTGTCATTAGATACCACTCACCTTTGAGCAGTGACGTCATGCACGATGCAGGTGAGGCCTTTGCTCTGTTGCTGTGTTTGTTGCTCAGTGTTGAAAATGGAAATATTAGCTTGCAAGTCAGCGATACGGTTGGTGACTCTCCCCCTGCTGACACACGCAACAGTCTGTTTTGGTGTTAACAGTCCAGAGTGAGAAACATACCGTCGCATAAGCAAATACAGCTCCGTCTACTGCGCAGGTACTTGACTCCCACTCAGGGAAGGACACACAACTAGGTAGAAGGTGGTGTGTTATGACAATTCAAAGTCATTTCACCACTGAGCTTTTATATTTATATGCAAAGAGTTTTCAAGACATTTAAAGTAATTGCTCATAGCAAGATGAAAAAATAGATTAGCAACCTCACTTCACAAGAGCGAATTTCCTCGTGTCTGCATATTCTTATAAGCAGCTTAATTATCTCCCAGTGTATAAAAATGAGCTAAAACTACTGGATACTGTAATTAATCATTTTGTTATGTATCACATGAATTCCTCTGACAGCTAGGCTGATAGACAATAACTTACATTTAAACCCCAGCGAGCTTCTTTCTCAACCAGGAATAAAGAGACGACAGAAACATTGAGCTATTCAGACTAAAGCTCTGTGAATTATGTGCGAAATCCATACGAGACGCAGCTAAATGTATTCATCACGCTGTTTGAGGGGAAGCCCACCATTCAGAACAAGATTTTCAAGAGCACTTAAGTAATTAACCTACATCAGCACTCTTTCAATGCTGGACTTGATACATAATGGGCAGTTGTGAAGGTTCAGTCTGTGGGGTTCCAACAGTTAAGTCTGATATATTATAAACTGTGATTGACTTGAATACACTAGTTTTCTTTTCTACATTTCTCCTGTTTCCATGCAGTTCACTCTCACAGCAGGTGGATAACACATCAACTGAAACGGCAGTAAACCAGAATTTCACCAGCTAATTTAATTTTCAAGCTGCTACCATTTTATTTTTGAATAATTGGATAGAATTGAGTGCAGCTTTAGTAGAAGTGACAAGCAAACCCTTTAGGAGGAAAAGGCAGCATTTGGCTGGTTGTTGTGAAAGGGTGCAGCTTGGCAGCACTCAGATAATAAAAAACATTTTAAGCTTCTAAAAATCATGTTAAGAGTCAAGTCAACAGGACCGAACATTCACAGCACGAAAGCTGCCTTAACACAAAAGCAAAAGTTATAGTGGAGGGAATAAGAATTGAAATAAAGGTCTAGTGTCTAGTTACAAAAATCACAAGGTGTCATATTCTTTGACCAATGGCATAATCAAACAACCATGTGTCCTACTAAATGATGTTACTGAACTGCATCATCAATTACTTTCGAGGAAAATCAATCTCGGTTTTAAACACATGGTTAATGTCGGAAATTGAACCAAAACAAAAAGGCAACAAAAACTACTTTGTTAGGTTTAGTAAAACATCATACTTTGTCTTAAAATAAGTATGTTTTTATGTTATTTAAGTCATGTACGTAAATTTAACGTTTAACGTTGACTGTTGGTTTCACCCAAAGTGTGTGTGTGTGCGCGTGTGTGTGTGTGTGTGTGTGTGTGTGTGTGTGTGTGTGTGTGTGTGTGTGTACCAGAATTACTGAAAGAATGCAGAGAAGCAAACAACCAATGGCAAAAGTGCTTACAGAGCAAATAGTGTTCACCTGAGGAGGATTCGGAAGGTGGGCACTACACATCGACGGCAATATTAGCGGTAACGGCTGCATGAGCGCAGGGAAGAGCGGTGGCCATAAACTAGCCACTGGGGCACGCTCACATGTACTAACATACACTACAAAGCAAGCTTGGTCGGCCCGGCGATGTAAACAAAGCACCTCGGAGCCACGACGGCTTTTCGCTGCGTCCAACAAAGCGTAAGGGCAGCGATGTACGCTGAACCCAGCACCAAGCAAAAAAGGCCCTGGACTTCATTCTCTGTCCAGGTAGACTTTACTCCATTATATCTTTGCAAAGCATATAGTTGCTATAGCTGCTATGTTAATGCTCTGAATGTTGGATTTATTTAGTTCAACTCTTAATAACCTAAATAATACTTAAACATGTTTGTTTGCTTTGATGTTGCTTATTTATTCATGAATATTTAAACATGAACAACGGAACTATGAAACCTCATAACTCGAGGGGAGGTGACAATGATATAAATGATACAAAGGTATAAAACAGAGAAAATCAGCATATCCTCCCATTTAAGAATCTGGAACCAGGGAATGTTGTTCAAAAATGACTTAGATGTTTAATCAATTATCAGAATAGTTGCTGACTAAATTTTCTGTTGATTAACTAACTGATTAATTGACTAATCAGTGCAGCTCTAATGCAGATGTCTACAACCACCTCAAGTGTATCAGATCTATGAAAAACTAAATACATACAACTGAGCTGGTACAATGCCTGAAAATAAAGGTGAATTGGATGCACAATCACTCCATCCTCCTCCTCGACACCACCATCAAGTATAATACCTGCGAGGGAAACTGAAACAGCGCAGTGGGTTTTGTGCACCATCTTTCACTTGGCAGGACAGTTGCCAGATGTCTTCAGGCTCAAAGCTGACTTCACTCATCAGCAGAAAACCAGCCATCAATAATTCTAAGCCTGTGAAACCACCAGCATGCTTTCTCTAAATCTTCAGTCTACGATCACAACCTTAAAGGGATAGTTTGTAGGATTTAGGAGGAATTCATTGGCAGAAACTGAATGAAATATTCATTACTATGTTTTCATCAATGTATAATCACCAAAAACTAAGAAAAATTGTGTTTTCGTTTACTTCGAATAAATGCCCCGTGGGCGGCGTCCCCCATGTTGTACAGCCATGTTTCTACAGTTACCCAGAACGATAAGATCAAAGGTTTCGCATTTTTATGTTACCCGAAGGCCACCGTAGTTGTCCGACATGCTTGAAAGGGAGGGGTAAGCGGAGGGGTATTCAGTTTGATGCAATCTGCAACCTCACTACTATATCCGACACACTGGTCCTTTAAATCTCAAAATGGCAAGTCACTCACATCAAAGTACACGGTCGTAGGTTGATGAAGTAGGTTAGATGTTTTACTTGCTAGATAGTCAAACAAACATACTTGTCCGAAATGGAAAAGGTAGGTCTATTAAAATGAATAAATAAAATCAACAGGGATTAGACTGGAAGAAAAAGAAAAACTTTTCACTTTCCCGTTTGGACACCTGCATGAGGCACTCCACTTGCCCGAACGGTTTATTTACCTCAGGCTAGCGTTCAAGTGTTAATGTCGAGCCCTTGCCTTTGAGATTGTGTGGGGTGTTTATGAGGGGCATTGACCTTTTTGTTCTTGTGGTTAATGGATTTAAATACAAGTGTACTGAATATTCAGGTAGCAGACAATTTTTTAAATAGCTGTTCACCCAAACAGTCCTCAACCACTTTTTGTTTTTAAATCGTTTCGCCTGTAATTCACATAATTGCCCTCTCTGAATTTGCATGCTACAAAAACAATGTCACGTCAAAAGGAGGCAGTAAAATTGAATTAAATATATTGCAATTTCCAGTTGTTTTGTTATTGTTTTTTGCTGCTGTTCATTGGCATTTTGTAGAAAAAAAACTGTCATCTGCTAACGGCAATTTCTATTAAATTGTATGCGGAAATTATGCTGCAAGTAAATAACTTCTTCAAAGTAAGACACTGTAAGAAACGTATGCGGGTACTTTGATGGTCCAAGTCTGGGCTCCACCCATTTCTGTTTGATAATCCTCTCCCTCTTCTTCATTAGGCATTAACTTCCCTGGAGAGACTCCTTTTCTCACACAACACAGGGACACATTTTGTTGACATCTGCAAACAAACCAAATCTGTGAAGACACATTCAAGTGAGAAAGTAAAACGCTCATTTCTTTTCTTGAAACAAACATGCTAATTAGTTTCAGACAGCTGCATGCTTTCAAAGAATCCAGAGGCAGTGGTAGTTTAGAGATTAGGGGAAGAGGTCTGATACACAGTATCAGACCGATCATAGATGGAGAGGGGAATGTGGGGAAAGGTAAATCAATATGTAACACAATCCCTAAACCGGCAAGAGACTAAAGTATTAAACTGTTTCCGTGGAGCTTCTTTAGAGACAATTGGGGAGACTGTGTGGACAAGGACCTGCTGTAAAAGAGCTTTGCTCAGCCAAGCTACAAATCGTCCACTCATTTTACTGTTCTCAATTAAAAACTGGTCTAACTGATTTATGATTCCAGACATTCCAATCAAACCTTTACCCCTTAATGTTCAACACACCCAGGTTGATCTGTCCTACATGTCAGTGGTTTGCATGAAAAGTAGGGATTCATTAATCCAACCTTTTCTCTCCAAACACCAGATTCAGGCTGTTCTCCCACGTAATCATGAGACAGGAGAGTAGAAAGAGCGGCAAAGTCCGCATGAGGAGTTCATTGGGGTGGATGGGTAGGACTTTCCCACTTTCAACCACTTTATACTTAAGTAATGCCACTTCTTTACATTTTTTAACCAAAGACTGTACATAAAAAGTGGACGTAGTCACGGTGATATCATCCATTGGTTTGTGGACTGACGTTTTGAAGCCTCGAGTTCTACGTTTTTGCCCTTGCCATTTTGGTTTTTGACCGTTACCTTGGAAGGTAACCAAGAAGTTACATGAGAGGGTGGAGCTACAACCAAAAGCGGAATAAGACTTTATCAGGCAACCAAAAAGGTTACAATTAACTTTCATGAACTGAAAACACACTGTGAAAGGGTCAAGGTCGCAAGACAACAACATGGATAACTCCCAGACCGTGGTAGCAACCTGTCAATCACAAGGTAGTCATGCCCTAAAACATGCCCTGCTTTATCGTCTATTTTACTCTTAATCATAAGGTAACAAGTAATAAGTAGGTAATAAATCAGGAAGGAAAGTAGGGTCATTTTCTTATAGACTTCTATACAATCTGTCTTCCTTTCACTTTATAGAACCGGAGGTTGCCACCTAATTTTAACCCAAACCCTGTCTGTTCCTAAACCTAACCAAGTAGTTTTGTTGCCAAATGAGGTACTTCCATGCAGCAGCTTGAGCAGGCACACCGACTCCTTGTGTTGTAGAAAAAGAAAGAAAAATATAATAACTTTTTGTAAGATATCATACAAAGCGTTGTATGAGGATACGAAGCTAGATTAAACTCATAGGAATCCTTTCTATGTCAGGTAACATGAGGTCAGAGATTAGTGTGACTAAATGACTTTAACTGATGGTGAAAACAGTGAATTTTACAGTGACATTGACAAAGAAGCTGTATTCAATGTTGATAGGTCACGACGGGGCCAATACCTGACCGGAGGCTCTGACCTTATCTACAACTTAAAAGTTCATCAACATGAAATTCTCAGGTCATCACTTAAAATAACCTTTACACAAGAAATGGAATCCGCCTCTAAAGGCTAATTTTAAACAATATAATGCATTGTGTGTTTCAACTTAGAAATACCTTCCTCTAGAAACAAACAGTACTAATTATGAAATCCATGGACCTAAACAAACAGAACGTTTTGCAGTTATTTGAGACTTTCCCCCCATTTTAGGACTCTTGGTGGGGTTTTAAAAAGTGACTGCAGTTTATTCCAGTCCCCCCCCCCCGGCAGATCTGAACTGTCTGACACAGAATAGTTGAATCAATATCACCAGCTCATCAGTGTACAGTTGCCTGCTAAGACTAAGGAAATCCGTCAGGCATCGTGAAGAGTGACATCTCATATAGGTCCAACTCTGTGGGGTGGAGATTGGTGATATAACTCATCCTCAATTGACCAAAGCAGTCAATAATTCATATTTTTGTGTGATGATGTGATATTGCAAAAAAGACCTGAAATCAAGAAATATTAATGAAATACAAATTTCTAGAAGCTTTATAGAATACAATTTACCTCACGAGTTAGTTGAGAGCATGGGGGGGTGTGTGCATTTTTTAGAATAACATTTTTTTTTACTACTATTTCAAGAATCTCAATGCATATTTTGATAACAAAGTGGTTGTTGCCGTTTCAAAGTTGTCGTGCCCTACATAGCACCTCCTTGTCTACTATTGGTTGGCAGCATCTGCCTGTGCACTCCGGCTAGCTTTCAACCTGACTCCTACCACAAGAAATGTCAGAGTGATCCTCACGAGTGTTCAGATTTGGCAGAGCCCACGGGCAGCAAAACACAATATTCATTGCCTCATGATTTATAATGCACTGCAGCTCACTGCCCATAAACCCGACACTTTCCATGTCTCAAAGATTCACATTCTGACTTCTGCAAAATCATCACTCACATACACGAAAGACTGCGGCTATACAGAGTCGCATCCTTCCTCTTTCACACCCTCCGTTTAATCATGCTGATGAGACATTTAACTTATTCACTGCCACCAAAGTGAAGCTAATTGCTCAATTTCACTTTCCTCACAGTGAAGTACACATAGGAATCTCTTCTCTTACAATTACCTCACCACCAACATTACAGTTTTCTTTCTTTCTGCAAATGACGCACCATTATTACGATTATATGATGAACGACCAGTGCTTTGTTTTCAATGAAAAGGTCCGCCGATTTATTGATCATTTTTGGATAACTTGATTTACCACTGCGACTGAGTTATCCCCTCAAACTACCAGCGGATTTACAGTACTCTATGATACATTAATGTAAGTTTAGCAACTTCTGAAAAGTTGCAGGAACAGGTCACCATGACCGAGACAATCAATCAATCATCCTGATGAAACAATCACATGCACTGAAGCGATCTCTTTAACCTTTCCCTTTGTTGCTCATTATGACAGCATTGATGGCTATAAAGTGTAAATTAGGAGAGCACAGTGCTGACAGTCAGTGACCTTGTCAGAGTCATCTGCCGTTGCGGAGCAACAGGTACACGATCACTGACACACACGAGAAGGTGGCAGACTCCCACATCACACTGGGAGAGATTGTTCCTCTATTATCTTACCCTCCATAAGCTCCAAACGTGAAACTCCTGTTCCTCCGAGACATCCTGCTGAACGGCTGATGAGGCTTCCCAGGTGAGCGCAGGATATCAGTGGAGTTCACAACACGACGCTACAGACAAACAGTCATACCTCCTCTGTTTCCTCTGTTTGTTTCTCTACGCAACTCTCCTCTCTTTGTATACCTCTAACTCTTTCTCCTCTCTCCTCCCTTCCTTGTCTCAGCCCTCAGCGAGAGTGTGTGTGTTTTTTTTGTCTGGGAGTATTTTATGTGTGTACACACACCTCGGCCCTCCCTCCTTGTGTCTCCTCTGTGCTCTCTGGCTAAGTAGCTCCCATCTCAACCAGATTAAGAGAAAGGTGCGTCCTGCTGTCCTGTTGTCCTGGAAACAAACAGGACTATTTCTCAGGCTCTATCTGGCCATTTTTTTTCTAATTTCCTGTAGGAAGAGGGGACAAAAATACTGAAATTCACAAGTCCAATGAAGGCAACTTCCCCCCGCCGATCAACTGGGACAAGTGATCATCGTGACGTGAATCACAGTTCTTTGCTCAAGAACGGTTCTTGTGGGAAAATAGACATGAAGACAAAATGGTTTGGGGAGAAGATCTATTTTCTTGCTACAGATCTTTGTTGTTTTAGAGCTTCAACTAACAGATATTTTGATTATTGTTTAATCTGCCAATTGTTTGTCTAATAAATGTCAGAAAATAGTGAATAATGCTAATGTTAATAATTCCCCTCAACCCAAGAGGATGTTTTCAAAGTCTAAAGGCCTTCTCACTAGTTAATTCCCAGGTCAATATCTTTCTTTCAAACAGTTTTTTTTTTTGTCATGAATACCTTCACGCAGAATGCAAATCTTACACAGCGAAAAAGTGATAGTCCTAACCAATCTGGCAACCTTTACGTCTCCTTTCAACCTTGACAAAGGCAGCATATACCAGATCCACTCCTTCTGTTCTTACCTTTCACAATAAAAGCCCTAGACATATATACTGCGTAACGGTTTACCAGAGAGATATTCACTCAGGGCATTTTGCTGAAAGAAAACTCAATTACACAGCAGTAGCTCAGGCTATACAACTATTTACCTCAAACTGCCAGATGAATAAAAAAAATTAACAATTATAAATAGAGTTACCGATTAATTTGACAGCAACTAAAGTATATGAATTAACTCAGGATTCAACATCAAAGTCAAACATCTATTCAATATGGAGACACCAAAGAGGCAACAGTCACTAAACTCAAGTTATGCTGTAACAGCTTAATCATTTATGTACGACCTTAAGCAACTTTTTAAACCTCTGCAGATATGAGGTGGAATGCCCATGTTCATGACAAAAAGATACATTTTTTTACCCTTTGGGAAGGTTCATTGATCTGGCACAATATTTGTATTGTGCTGGGATTGCAATGACACGATGCCGTGCCACCTCCGATCAACATGGAAATCTGTTACACCCGAGGCTCTGTTTTGAACCTGTGAGCTTTAACCAAACATACATGAGTGTCACCATCCCAGTGGGCCAAAGAAATCTGAAGTATTCTGTAAATGGAAAAGTCCTATGATATCTAGGTTTGCTTTCAAATTAACATGGTTCACGGCTTATGACACTGAATTCCGGTGAAGTGGAGTTGCACTGGAAAGAGGGCGAGCCAAATTATCTGATTTCCACAAGTCTCTCATGTCACCGGACCTATTACACTCTGGTAATTCCAGCTCTATGACCCACATTCAAAGATTTTGCTGTGATCACACTTCTAACCCAAAGAACAGAGAATGACAAAAAATCCGCTTCTCTTGAACTTCCTCAGCAAATCAAATGGAGGGACTCGTCAAAGTGACACCTACATCAGGGGGCGTGGAAAGTGATATTGTCAATCTGCTTGGCAGAGTGTGTGTGCTTATGGTCAAACAAGAGACGGCAAGCTTACGTCAGCTCTGAGCTCTCCTCCTTCTTGTCTCCATTTGTTTTCCTTGCTCTCCATTTCACCACATTCATCCTCCCCTCTGCCCCTCTCTCCCTGCCTGTCCTCCCTCTACCTCTGGCTGACTCCTCTGCCGCCTCTCTTGTATGAGCTTTATCTGAGTAAATGATTAAGTTGTCTGCCATGATGAGACAGTGTATCCTTCCCTGCCCTGTCCGGTTCAAGTGCACTGATTGTACTCTTGTCCCCCCGAAGCATCAGTGCTAATGCAGGTTAGCCCTGATGACTCCCCGGTCGACCTTTTGTCATTCTATTGGGTTTGACTGGAATCTCGTCAGACATGGGCTATAAATCAAATCAGAAGCTTGGAGGAGAGGACACAGTAATGTATCATGCATATCCACAGTGTCCCCACCAAGGTCCTTCAGCTCCTTTATTGAATGGTATTGATATGGATTGACCTGTGTTGACGCTCGCCATGCATGGCTACTCTGTATCACAAGTATAAACAATCAGTCATCTTTTGTGAAAATGGACCGCTAGTTGGTTTGGGACCAGTACTGTTGTATTAAGATGAAGTGACAGCGTTGCAGAAACAGAGCAGAGGGGAATAGGGTATTGTGGGATATATTTGGGTTATGACCTTCAGGCTTTTACTGCCAGTTTGCCAAATAAATGATTCCCGCTTTGTATGTGCCATTGACATACATTTGATGGTCAATTTATCCGACAGCTTTTTATGCTGATTGATTGTGCTGTGGGCATGAAATGTGGGCACAAATGGCTGCTCCTCCTTTCCTGTCAGCCTGCTCCGGTTCCTCGGCTGATAATGACACTGAAATGTCTCCGACAGAATGATTCTCCAGAGTCAGACTTCTGCTGACAAACGTGTTATTGTTGCTACACTAATGTAGTTTCAAGAGCTCTTTTCACGGGTTTTTTCCCCCTCTCGTGTCCCTCAAAAGATGTTCTTCATGGGGATGTGGGAAGAGGAAAAAAAGGCTATTTACCCAGAGTGATTTGTGTGAGGCAGGTGAAAGAGAAAGGGCGGCTTGGTGTAATTAGTCTATGTCCGTAGGTTTCATGCGGGAGACGTGGCAGGCTGGCTAAAGTGCTCTTCTAAAGCAGGTCAGCCTTGACTTTGAGGACTTGACTGGCAACGAGAGGACGGGGACAGTAATGAGAGACTGCCCTCTGTGAGATGGGGTTCAGGCCCCCCTGAAACACTGCTGTCAGGTCACCCTCAGAGCGAGACACAGAGTTACAACAAACAGTAGAAAAAGATACATCTAGTGGAGAGTAAACTGTTTTTGACCGCAGTGGAAATGTTGTTTTTTGAAGGGATAAAACGCTATATATGTTTGCAATATATATATGGACTGAAGCATATTTCGTTAAAAACACTGTGAATTTTGAAAACATTTACATCTATTTAGGACTGAGACTATTGCAAAGACCTGAGCACCGCTGCACTCGCTTTGTGGGTTTGAGAGAGAGAGAGAGAGAGGGGAAGAGAAGGTGGAAGTCGGTGGACTATTGCAATGTTTCTGTAAAGTTATTAATAATAATTAAATTGTCAACATTATGAATGAAGTTTCAAACTATTCAGTACAGCCGTAACGGAGACCCATTCATAGAGTAAGATGTCTTCGTGAATATTACATCAACAGGCCTATTTACAATATTAAATGTAAAAATGATAGCCTGTAGTTTACTATTATTAACCATGCGTCTAACATCATATTCCACCATTCTGCAGCCTAATTCAAATGAAATCAAGGTGATTTGACAATCAGCCCGACATCCATCCCACCACAGTTTTACGATAAACCAAAAATATTTTCGAATTTCTCAACGGGTAGGGTCAACGCTGTCTGCCCCACGGATCCAACTCATGGGTCAGGTACGGCCGCTTGCTGTGGGACCTCTCCCCGGCGCTGGCTGTCTGATACACCCATGTGTTTATGATTTGCTATAGCACGAAGTTCTTCATAGATCTCGGCTCTTCATTTTGCTCTCAAAGTGCAACAGAATGATGCATGTGTCTTATTCCTCATCGGGAGCATACTGTCAGACAGTTCACGACAGTCTCACAAAATCCTGTGGGAAACGTATAAATAAGTATAAATTTATAATAGAAGGGCTTATAGTCTTGTGGTTCACATTGCAGTTGCCATCTCTGCACTTGCAACAGATCGCTGCCTTGATCCACTAGCTGAACATACAGTAGCTGATTTACTGCATGTTTAGCACAAACACATTCTTCTACAGACTAGCCGTCCAAACGTCCCCCACTCTCCTCAGGTGAGAATAGTCAGTAAACCTTCAGTTGTAGCAACAGCTCGTCTTATGTGGGTCTTCGGGACCAATAAAGAGCAATTACAGTTTCAGTATGGCTCCTCCCCTGTGGGAAGAGCAAAGCAGGTCATCGACCCATTCAATATTTACCAGCTGTACGCACAGCTACACCCCTGACTAGATCGCAAGGACATCAGGCAGGCTGTGCCTCAGTGGCCTGAAATGCCCGCAGTCATGTTTTCATTTCGGTTTTGTCGAATTTTTCCGTGCGGCACAACTAAGCTTTTTTTCAGTTTGATCATTTTACAAACCCCACAAACAGTAAAGGCCAGAATCACAAAATCATCAACAGTAAATACAATCTTACAGCGATGACTTTCATCACTTGTATTTGGCCTTAAGAGCAACTTTCAAATTTCTAATGCATTAAGTATTCACCACTCCCTATGAAGCTGAATAAATCAACAGGCTCACTATATTCAGAGGTTTATGCAAGAATGGCAAACAGGAAAGAGGAAGTCAAACAAAAAGGAAGGTAAAAGACTAATGAAGCTGTCTTGGTGCAATACCACCCCTCTCTGTTAGCCAGGGGAACTACTTTTCCTCCTCTCAAGCTGCCGAGTGTCTCAGGGGCTGTTTGAGAGCTCAGTTCGACACAGACAACTCTGAATTTCAAAGCAGATAGACTCCGCTGCCTGTCAAGCACCAGCGTCTACCACTTATGATTCAGTTTCACTGCAAGGGGAAAAGAGAGCAGGAGAGGCAAAGAGACACACTAGCTCACGAACAAAGCATTAAGATTGTATCTCCTTTTATCTTCATGGCACTGTCCAATATTCCATTTCAGGCTGTGCACACGTTACTGGACAGTACAGTTGCGAGGCTATGGAGCAGAAACAGGCTCCGAAGAGGCAGCCACTGTTCCGTAAGCAAATGCAACAAATTAGATTCTCTCTCTCTCTCTCTCTCTCTCTCTCTCTCTCTCTCTCTCTCTCATGAATTGCAGGAGCTAGATAATCGTGGGGTGCTGACATTGTATAACTTGCTCATCAAAGAGGGACAGATTGCAGCAGAAACCTGGGAGACTATTCTTGTCCTCCAAGCCCTTCTAGATCTGAACGTCATGAATTTCACAACTCCCCTCCAGGCCATGATAACAGAGGAGGGAGTTTCAAAGGGAAAAAAAAACGAGGGAGATGGAGAGAGGACAGACGGGAGAAAAGAAAGAAGGTGTTTGTGTCTGAGACGGGGGACAGGGATTTGGATATTTTTAGTGTGATTAGGCATGACGGGATATCCAGTCGCCTTCATATCTACTTTGTAGATATGAAGACTGTTTATACAGTCACAAGCACTTTGGAGAGGAGACAAAGAAGGATATAAAGACGCAAATCACACCAACAGAGATTCTGTGAATGTTCCCCCTGGAGCGATGTAGAGTGAGGGCACAGCGTAGCAATTCACAGCGCCGCTACACTCACACAATCCCACCGAATGACCCCAGCAGAACACGTAGCTCATCCTCAGGGGTAACAAAAACCAAGAGCAGAAGCCCATTAGAGAGAATAAAAGGGAGATGCCGCGAGTAGAGGAGAGGCGAGGAAAAGAGAAGCACAGTTTATTTTTCATGTAGCTATTGAGTCAGGCAGGAGGAGAGAGCCCCGTGGGCCACATCCTTGGATTAATGACGTTGCAGACAGAGGAGCAACAGAGACTCAGTTAAGGGCCGACTTTGATTTATCCACATCAGAAAGCTCGACAGGGACCCGGGAGGAGGCAGGCAGGGAGAGATGTCTAATCATGCAGCCTTATCAAAATAATCATCCATTCAGACCTCAGGGCCTGTCCACTGTCAACAACCTCAATCTGACCTGCACTGGCTTTTTGAAGCTATCGGATCACAAGTTTCTACACTTTCAAGAAACCCCCACAAAGAAAGATGAAACAGAAGAATACACTTATGGTTCAACAAGATGTGGCCGTGAATATAAAAAGGAGGGTGCTAATGCAAAGCTCTCCATCAGAGAAGATATTTTCGTTCAGTGTAACACTTAATTGGGGACTGGTACTATATGCAAATGACACTTTGCAGTGTAATGACATTTAAGTATCTGAGATAGTAATGCAATCATGTCATCTTCAGGTTTCCTAAATGCTAGTGTATCAAAAGCATGTTATGCCTTTTAATAATAGAGAAGAACCAGTATGTAAAAACCATGTGTCACAGCTCTGCCCCTTCTCTCCTGTCTCTTTATTTCTCACTCACCTCACTCACCTATCGGCTCATTCAGTGCACCTGTCAGCCTCCCTCAGCATCAGCCTAACTCCCCTCACCTGCCTCTGTTCACTAATCAAGCACTCCCTCCTCATCAGCACAACTCCCCTCACCTGCATCTATTCAGCCACTATATAAACTCCTGCCTCTCAGTCACTCCTTGCCATGTCTACGTGGCCGTTTGGCTCGTCCTGTTCCCTGTTTCCCAGTCTACCTGTCTTGTCCTGCTGGATTTCCCCCCTCGTCCTTGGATTCCCTGTTGTGTTCATATCTCATTAAAAGCCATTTCTCATTGCATCTGACTATGTCTGCTTTTGAGTCCTCCACCACACCCTGTGACAATATGGTCATTCTTTCAAAAAGAGATTTCTTAAATTGTATGTCAATACTCTGTTTTCACATGCCTATAGGGCTGAAACCATTAGTCGATTGATCGGCAATTAATAAAGTCAACAATTTGTCAATGTGAGGATTTTCTGATTCTTTGTCTTGTGTGATGATGACCTTGGGCTGCAACACTTTTATTTTCTGTCGATTAATCTGTTATTCTTGATTAATTGATTAATAGTTTGGTCTATAAAATGGAGAAACATGTCGACAAGTATTAATTCAAGAGTTGACATCTAATCAATTGATCAATTAATCGATTATCTTTAGGTGTTTGGACTTTTGTTCAGACCAAAAAAATAAGACACGTTTCCCTATCTGAGATATTTTAGGTCAGATGATTAACAGATTAATCAAGAATCTGTGCTTTGAAAGAGTTGTTGGAGTTTAAGACCCCTTCCTCTCCATACTGGCCCCAAAGTGTGACTAAAATGTAAAAGGTGGAGGAATTTGCTAACCTCAGACTGCCGTCGACAGATTTTAGCTTCATGTGAACTTGTGCACAGAATGTGGACTGTGGTGCCCCTCATGTCTTCTACTGGAGTTACTTGGAAAGGGATCACTTCAGGGGCCAGTATGATGAACAGAAATGGCACCATAACAGCAACCAATCACTCTTTTAACATTTTGTAATGGGAGTACTTTTCTATGACAGACTTAAGAGACTGAGCCTATCCTTACGTCACACTCATTTACTGTTGATAAACTACATCAGAAGAGTTGTGAGACTAGTCTCTGTCTTTTCTTTGTTGGTTTTTCCTAATTAATACTAAAACGGGGCCACAATTGGATGCCATTTGTTTGTGTTCGCTGTGCCCGAGAAATATGAAATGCACTGTGAATGAAATCAAACTAATTACAAGCAATATAAAATTCAGCCAGATCTCTGTTTGAAGAAGACGTCGAGACTGTGACCAGCCTGCAGGACAAGGAGCCGTCTCATACGGACTGCTGAAAGTGTGGACGGTGATGTCTCCCAGCAACACAGGACTCATAAGACACTGAAGTGCTTTCAGCACCATGGACAGCAGCAGCAGCAGTAAGATCTATTATAGGATTCACTTAATCTTGCAGACCATTAAGTGAATCTGTAATTGCAAATTTAAATTGCATTGAGCAGCATTTTTCAAACCCACTGAACTTTATTTTAATAATCTAGTCTAATCAAGATCCATTATTTCCTATGTATTGTGATAAATTACAGGAAAATATCTATGAAATTATGCACAAAACTGTTTTTAATGTCATGCTAAAGCCACGATAAATGATAGTAATTTTATCTGAGGATAATCCCATATTATTTAGCTCTCAATTTAGTTTTCAAATATGCAACTGAAAAGATAATTGCTCCATTTTGTTTTGTAATTAGAAGGGAGTTTATTGAATGAGATCGAGAACGACGTCCTAACAGGCATGGCAATGATGAGCTCTTTTATTTCATATTAGATATACACGACGCTTTCCGGGCTCGGGTTGGTTTAAATGATGTGTCCTGGAGCCAATCAGAACCAATGATTAATCAGAAACTGTCTATGAAACAATGCGGGTAGATGGAAATACAGCAACTTTAACCTTCTCCAAAAGCCAATTTTAAAATTGTCTTTGCTAAATGTCTTCGACTTGTTGGCAGGCAGTTGCCTATGTAAACATCCGAAGGATGAAAAGCAACATGTTTGTGTCCAACGGATGTCAGCGCAATATTTATTCTCCCTTCGGCTCGATTTTCAGCCTCGACTAAATCCTGAGGGAAATATCTGGCTCTTGAGCTTCTAAACGCTCCACTATGTCCACCAGATAGTTGCTAACCGTGTCTGTTTGCTATTTGGTTAATGAATTTGAATCTGTTTAACTGGGCAACTGAATGGATCACTCACAAACATACACCCACACCCATGCTCTTAATAAATGCTATTTGTGCATGAACACGTGCACGCTTCTTCCACACAACAGTATTTGCACAAATTACAACCCTGAGATACTGTATGTTTGAGTGAAGCAGCTGCTGAAGGTGAGGGAATGGGCTTTGTGGTGCAGAGTGTCGGTGTGCAGTGTGATCGCCTCTTGGCAAAAGCCCTCGACTTCAGTTGCGGCATCAAAGGGCAAAAGAGCTCCTTCATTTGCCTTTGTTCCCTCTGTGGCATTTCATCAGATCTGACGACGCTGGCACTGTCCAATCCCTGCTGTGGCCCTGACCCTTTGAGGTCCCCCAGACTCCTGCTGGGAACTGCTAAGCTTGCTCCGATGAGGAGACGACAAGAAGTCTGAAAATTGAACTCACAGGACAGCCACAGGACAGCCGAGTATTAGAAGAACGTAGCTTCAAATGTCAGTTCTTCTTTCAAATTGGTTTGGGAAAAACAACTGAGCATGATGTAACTCTTATTTGTTTTCTCAGATTGGGAGAACAAATATTATTTGGAATCCAATCTACTACGCAAGGAATATGATTTTACTCAATAAAAAAGGGGGTCGATTTCACAAAAGGGCCAGCTGGTGTAGAAAAACACAGAGACACACGAGTACTTCTGGAGCCTGTATGATAAAGAAATCTACAATATTTCAGCCCTAAACAATGTTCTAACCTCAATGCTGCTTTATCAGTTTCTGTTCAGAAATAGCAGTTGCTATCTGCAGCTCTGATGCCTGCAATCCACGAATGCACACATGCTTCAGAGAGGAAGGGCTCTTGGTCATTCTTTATTTCTTATAAACAGTATAACACACCTTTCAGACCAGAACCAAAGCCCATTCAGGATGTCTGTGTTTTGGAATGATCAGGATGACGGGCGACACAAGACAAGGGGAGGAGGAATTCAGAATTAAATCAAATTTAAATTCAAGGTATCCTTGGAAACAGGGTCCCTGAATAAAGAGGCGTTCTTAAGTCAAACATGCATAGTAGTAGTATTTAATACCTCGCTTAAGGAAATGACATGCAGGGAGATAGATGTCACAGCAGTATATGAATACACATGAGCGAGTACATCTGTTCAGAGAATGAATATTCAAGTGAGCTTTGAGATTAGCTGTGACAGCTTGCTATTGAGCACTAACACAAATGCTCACATGGTTTCATTCATACTTGCTTGGTCGGACACACGCTGTTATTCACAACAACTCTTTCTGTGGTTTTCATATGCTTACCGGTGGGGGACCCCACAGGTCTTAGAACCACTGTTTATTTTCTCCATTGTACGAGCTCCCACTTGGCAATATTCACCATCAACTGACGTCAACGTTTAGTACACAATTCCTTCTTTTTGTTTGTATCCATAGCAGTGCAGCATAGCACAGAAAACAAGGCACTGGAAACAGAAAAAGATATATATTTGATGTAACTGACTCAGACTGCTGAAGCCTCACATAAGCTTCAGATAAACTTCAGAATCAATTTTTTGCAAAGAACAAGCACTGTGGATTTTGCATTGAAAGCACATTATGAAGAGATCTCTTTGTAGCCAGTATGAACACAAGGAATTATTATAGCGAGCAAAACCTGTTTCAATGTTCATCCAGACGCCTGACTATCTAAATATTGTAAACCGATCCTTTATGGTTCGGGGACCTTCGTCCTCATGGGGACAGTGTGGTTAAGATTATGGAATGATCTGGGTCATTGTTTTAAGTTGGAAATGGGAAACTTACAGCGGTCTTCTTTGATTAAATTTAATGTTTTGTTGACATATCCAACCCAACCTCCTCCCGAAGCAGACTTTGTCTCGATACAACACAGTCACCTGACATCCTCCTTTGCCCCCATAATAATTACTGTGGCCGAGATAGGGCTTTGTCACTTATGTTGTTTATGAGGCTCTTCCTGAAACAAATATCACTCAAATACCACTCTCAGCATTGATGTAATATAATTATGGCAAATTCATTAAACAATTCAATTTATCTCATCTAGACTTGAGTATTGTATTGAGCACATACAGTAATACTGAATCTGTTCTCACTTCACTGGTTTTCTTTTTCCGGGTAAGACAACAAACTGCTACTCATCACCTACACAACTCTTGGCAGAACACCTAAGACCTTAATTTCCCCAACGTAAACCCAGATCACAACAAGCAGTCTCTTTCATCATTCCAAATATTAGTAAGAATCAGACACTTTGGCAGAGCGTTTTCTTACCGTGTGCTATATTTTTACTCCACGCTTTCTTTATTGAGAATTATTTTCATTCTCCAATGACTGGGTTGTATATTTGCTATTTTGTTCTTTATTTAGATCCTTTAAAGTACATAGTTATGTTGTTTGAACATGTATTTTTATATACATATATTTTACATCATCCTCTCTTTCTGTTCTTTTTGTAAAGTGACACTATGTGATATGTCACGTATGTTATGTAGCAAAGCATGAATAACAATAACGACTTCATGTTCCCTTTGTGATATTCACCGTGGCACAGACCCTCCAGGGAAAACATGCTGCCATTTATATTCTAATACATTATCATGGAAGCTCAAATAGATACTTTGAAATAGAGACTCCTTGAATAAGAGAGAGCAGCTCAGAGTCTCTAAGAGACTAATTAAACAGATTCAGAGTTGAAGGACACCTCAGCAGGAGGGATATCTCCTTGAACGTCCAGAGGACTTATTCCTGCTCTCAGCCTCCTTACTTCCCAACTAATATTAAATCTTCAGATTCCAATCCTTATAAGAAGCGGGTGTTCAAATTAGGGGTGTTGTGATATGATTTAAAAATGAAATATTGATATCAAGTTATTAATACTTACTACACTCGCGTATATATTTGAGTGTAATTCATTTGCCAAAAATGAGACAAAATAGAACGTATACAAAGTTAAAGATGATTTTGACTTAAAGCATTATTATTATAATTAATTTGATATAGGTATCACGATAAAATTGTTATTTTGAATTATTGTGGCTGTGATAATCATGTAGTGAAAATCTATCCATCCATCCATTCATCAAGCTATATTTGCTTGGCTTGGCTTGTGATGATGCAAGGTTCTGCAACCTCAGAAAAGCACTGAGAGATAATACATGAAATCAAAATGAGTGGGTAACTTTGGAGTATAGGCAACGTTCCTCAGAGACGACACAGCGCTGCATCGTGGAGCCTGTGATGAGTTTAACTCAGAGCCATGAAGGGCCCCTAAGCTGACAGGCAATACTATCCATATATCCATTCACCGTTAGAAGACTTTGTTCAACATTGTTGGGGAGAAGTTTCATTTATTGTCATGGGCTATAGAGACAACTGTTTGGGTTAAATGGCGTATAGCTATTAATAGCTGAATAAAGCATTTTGGGGGGAGTTTGCCATAAATTGCTTTTTAATGAAAGACTGAAAAGATGTTAAATTGAGAGCAAGCAGGTACAGTGTGTGAGGAGGAGGCGGTCGAATAATCGTCGTGAGCAATAAGATGTCTGCGTCAACGATGAGATAAAAATAAATACAAAGATAAGATGAAAGTGAAAAGCAGACATTTCATCTCGTCTGAACAGTTCTAATCAAGCCTGGCTGAGTCACAGCACAACCACGATTTCTAACAACCAGGCTGCAATTAGGAAAAACACAACCTACAGCTATTTCACTGCCTGCTGCACACAAGTTAAGTAAACAGCCACATTAGTGATCTTACAGAGAGCAGCACGGCATGGATGGGAAATAGAATGACTTGTTCATAGTATGCACTGAAGTGAGTCATTCAGCAAGCTACTTGGGAACAAATGATTCCACTGGATTAGGGTGAAAGCTTTGTCAAGTTTTGTAATGCAAGATTTCACTTTGACATTTTGCAAGCACCATTGCAGTGACACTTTACTCTGGAGGGTCATACGGCCATAGACTGTATAGAAGAGATGGACGTAGACAAAGTCATTGTCACGTCATTTTGGCCGCTGCCACCTTGGTTCCACATTTTTTTGTTTTGCAACAAGAAGTGACACGAGAGGGTCACTAAGTACAAGCTCAATGAGAAAGTTTTTGGCAACCATATAGTTACAATTAATTTTCAAGAACTGAAAACACACTGGGAAAGGGTTCAGGTTCTAAAATAAAAACCCAGACTGGACAACACTGTGGTAGCGACCTGTAGCCATGCCCTAAAGCATACCCTGCTTCATTGTATATTTTACTCTAAATGGGACCATCATTTGTTGACTGGTATGGCTGATGGCTATGAAAAAGAATGCAAGTTTAGGGCACTTCAGCATTAGTTTCACTTCTTTTGAACCGGATGTTGCTGTCTGATTTCAGCCAGTAAAGGTATAGATTCGTATTGACTGTCAGCTGAATGTCTACTACAATGGTCTCTTTGCATACTACAATCCTAAAACAGAGGAAAACAGACATGCTGGGTTGTGTTATTAGGCCTGAGGTGAGTGTCAGGAAGACAAGCCCAGGTACTGAGGGAAAGGAGGTGATTCAATATGTTTGTTGCTGCTCCAGGCTTTGGCTGAAAATGCTATTTGTTTTTCAAGTTATTGGTCCAAAGTATCTGTAAAGTAGAAATATCGAGAGACTACATTCACATTTATCAATTAATAATATCAATGATGATTTGAAATTAATATTCTTTTTTCCAAAAATGAAGAACAGCTTAACCACTGATAACTCCAAAGTGACTTCTATAAACGGAACTTTCGTATTGCTCTTCAAAAAAGTTGTTGGATCGCTAAGAAGCCAACACTGTTATGGGGCACACACAATGCATCGCACACAAAATTGCGGTTGCTAATGTATGCGAATGGCTTACAAATGAATAGCGTCAAGAGAGAGTCCTTCAATAAACTGATCCGAGCCGTTGCCCAAGACTACCAGCTGCTGTGTTAAGAGAAAGTGTTGAAATGAATGAATGAAACCATGTGGTTCCGAAAGCCTGGAGAGAAATTGACAAAAGGCCTTTACAATTCCATACCAATTCTTATTTTTAAACAGTGAATAAATTAGTAACAGAGTTCTTACAAGAACACCACTAAACTAATTGATCGGAAGATAAAAAATATGCAGAATCTGCTGGAAATGATTTAAGTTTAAAGCCAGCAGCTTACGTTCAAGACAAAGCAAGAACAAAATGGCCAAAATGTCAGGAAGGTGTGTCTTCATTGAGCTGAGGGACACACACACACACACATCGAGCACAGTTTGTAGTGTGGCATCCAAAAGTCTGCAACAAGACTTTCTGAACGCCATTTACAAAAAGTGAACTTGCAAACACTATTTTTTTAATAGGAAACATGATGCACCTACTCAACCGAACAGTGTCTTCTGCACAGTGAAAAGACTGAGCTGGTGTCAGATTTAGCTGTGTGTTGCCTGTTGTCACTGGGATTCCAGCGTATGTGGAAAATACAGGCCATGAAGGTGACCCTGCACTGATTAAAGTAGCCCTGAACATGCAACGCCCTTCTTGACAGGCTCATCTGTCATCGCAGGCTACGAGCTGAACCCTCTGCTACCAATGTTTATACTACATCATTCTTTGACCCAAGGTTTAGAGACTTGACTCATACAGCCAGGGGTTAGACAGAGCCAACCTAGCACCGGACAAAAGTGGAGTTTGAGGAGAAGGAGGAACACAATGAGGAGCCAGTAAGGAAAATATAACAAAACAAAGGAGACGTTAGATCTGCTGTATTGTCATAACCCTACACACAGGAGTTCTCCAGAGGAATTCACTGAGCGTGAAATAGCTGCTTTCTCAGCAAAGTCAACCAATGATGGATAAATTAGACGTTAGTCAAGTGAGGATGGAAAATGAGTCAATGTGCAAACCAACTGAGTCAGGTCGGCTCATTTTCTGCAGAATATTTTTATTTCTTCCCATGATGCCATGTTTGTTCAAAACACACAAAAAAGTTTTGTTTGCAAAATGATAACTGTGAATACATTACCCATGTTAACTCACTTATGTCTTCATCCTTATTAAATGAGTGTGGCTGGTTAAAGGTTTCAGACTTCTGAGCTGTTAGGTTTATTAGATGTCTGGTTAGAAGACACTAGTTGATCTTGCAACTCACAATTTTATTATGTAGGATTCAGACAATTTACTTTTTGAAAATGAAATGATGCAGGTGTGATATATATATATATAGTACTGTCCGGCCTAAAGGCAACTGTATTTGTGTTTGTTCAAGTATCAATATGGCAAAAGTGTAAACTGCAACCCCTTATTAAACCCACGTGCATCGCAACGAACATCAGAAAAGGACATATTAAACATTTAGCAACATATTTATCCTCCACATCAACAAAACCGGAGGAAGCTCGGCTAAAGGCCCTTGATAACTATTTGTACCTAAACGCAACACAATTCTACGCCAAGCAACTCAATAAGCACACGGCAAAAATACCCATACAAACATGTCATTATGAAAGCTAATAAGTCTTATCCCTCCATGACCAAACCCCACTGATGCAGCAGCCAAAGAAGAGAAAAAAATCTTCAGCCATACCATAAATCACTTCTTACTGTCGACTCCAGCCGTCTGTATTAATTTGCATGGCATGGAGGAGCATTTGCACATGGCCTACCTCCAGCATAGTACAGCCTATCCTCAGCCTTGCATCTGAAAACACGGTATTTATCGCCATCTAGTGGATGAGTCGTGGTGCTGCACTCATCCTAAAGCAGTGGCCTTCGATACAGGCGTGGGCTGGTCTAATAGACCTGCGTTATGGTTCTCTTTCAATGGGAACAACAGGCATATTTTTTTAAAACAAAGCAAAACACAGGTGAAGTCAGATGGACTTAATACCTATAGTGAGTTGTTAATGGAATTTAATGAGTTTTACAGTTACCTGTTATATTCCACTTTATGAGCATCAGTCTGTGCACATGTAACGTTGTAAGTTGTGATATGGCTTGCTCAAGGTTTTTGTTTACAACCGCATCACTCCCGAGGGATTTCCCCTCTACAAGTGAACAGTTATGTGGAAATTATATCTTTCATTTTTGCTGAGTTCCATCTTCAGATACATATACCTAGTAATATATGTATAGTGATGCTTACACCTCTGCAGATATCTCACAAGTGTTTAGTATTTATAATGATACCAAGATTATTCAAATAGACCTTGTAGTTGCAGCGATACACTATTCATTTTGTGCATGTCATGTTTAAGCAGGGGCCTGAGCCAAAGGCCTGGGGTACTTAACTCATTCAAACATTCATCTGCATCACTTACAGACTCATTAAAATACCACAATGATTTTCTATGGTTCTGGGTTGGATGTGATTTCCTGTGTGGTGCTTGGTGATGGAGGCAGATCCTTGGGTATCATCCACCTTGTTAAGCATCCAATGAAAAGGCAACAGAACCTTGGCATTGTTCACAGGGTACAGGTTTTTTTTTTGCACTCAAAAACCCGAGCTGACAGTATGCCAAGTCATGAATTATTCAACCTGAAGTACAGAGGAAACCAATACAGATTGCTTTCTTGTTTACTGAAGTGGCTTGCACTACCATGAGTGTCGATAACACAAGAATAGAGGCACTCAACTGTAGTATTGGAAATAATCCGGAACTTGTCAAAGCTCTGCATACAGTTCACGGCTGCGGCTCAGGATGGAATATGGTTGAAAGAACAGGAGACAAACGACAGCTATGATGATTACTGTCTTTAGGTCTTTACCCATGGGTCATACACATAAAACAGTGATTTCTTACAGCTAGAATGACACAAAACACATCAACTCAGAAGCAACAGAATATAAATTAAAAAGTCACTATCATTTCCAAATCAAGTACCATACTCTCATCTCAAATGAAGCTATCTTGGCTTCTCTTTCACTGTCAAGCAACGTGTTTCTTCTCCACTCCACTTTGTGTTTACATATTTCTTGAAAGAGGTCAGAAATTAGATCCAATTAGGGGATCACAGGAGTTCAGCCGCATTGTAAATAAGTATTGCCACTTGACACAAAATAAACGCAAAGGAAGCTTCACTGACAAAAGTTGTGGTTCAATGTGTTTTAAACTCTTGGCTTCAATTTAAAAAAAAGCAATTTTGAAAGAAATGAGGGCATTAAGGTGATGAATGCATAAAGGGTTAGACCATGTGTCCTCCCTAAAAAACACTGAACTTGTCTATAATTATAAGGCTGTGCACTAAAACCTCTATTAGTATCACACCTTTGTCAAGATAATTGCAGTACTGAAGCACAGAGTGTGTATAAAGAGGGTTTAAGGAACATGCTGCTGGCTGCTGTCCCCATGCATAGAATCTCAACAAACACCGGCCACACTCATCTCAAACACCACAGGAAGTGACCTGGAGCGCTGCCACCACACAATAAAACACCACGTGTATTCTTTTCTCCATTCACTCCAGTATTCTTTCTTCCCACAGGGTAGGTGGCAATATCTCAGCTTGAATTCTATTTACTATTTACTTTCGCTGTCAGGATGAAGGGATGATTGTCTGGGTAATGACTCGTGTAAATGAATGTTGACCTACCAGGAAGCGGCCAAGCTATATGCTCCTCTTGTCAGCTGTTTCTGTGGGAAAAAAGAAAAGATAATTTTTAGATGAACTATGAAAAGAAATTGGAATAGATTTCGCTGAGAGGTGGGACAAGAAACAACAATGTCGCATATTCCACTTTCCAAACAGTACAGGTAGCCAAGCTTTAGCCGCAGCTGAATGCAGTAAATCTGACACACACATCCTGCAGCAGATTAAACCACCCACCGCCCCATGAGTCTGTGTACACCGAATTTAACTGGCAGCTGCAAGAACACACATCATGAATATCAATTATTGCTAAAGTGGAGCTGTGAAAATGAGCCGGGGTGCTTCTATTGTGTAGGCTAATGGAAACTCAGACAGGCCTTTAGCGGTAGGGTTAATGCCAGGACTAAGCCACCGTGACAATTCTGTCCTTAAGCTTGAATAATAAATTGAAAATGTGTGTGTGGGCCCACATGATTGTTTGGCAACATGCACCAAACATTGGATTTATCAAAAGTGAAAAAAAAGCAAATAAGGACAAGGGGAGAAATTATTTTTAAGAACATAACATTTATGCTGGAGGAGATTTGCTTCTAAATTAGATATCGAACATTTTAAAAAGCATGCTACATTTAAATCCCACCTCAAACATAAATATATATATTTTACACTAGTATCTTCAGGTACATACCCTCTTTATTGAATATAGATATTATAACAGCCATACTGTAATGTTTCTATTGGCATGCATCTAGAGGCATAAATCCGACCTGAAGCAACAGGGTTGTATTTGCTATATCAGAGCTTTTAAAAAACAGTATTATCAGTATGTTTTAATTATTTTATGTAAGTCACTAAGAGGGACTTTTAGTTTGTGTTGATTTTGGTGCTCCCTGTGGAGTGTTTCAGCGCACCAATATCTCTTTATAAGACCTCATATCTTAACATTTTACCCACAAACTTAACTGATTACAAACTGATGTTGTATGTTGATGGCAGTTACGTTGTTAAGGTGATTAACATGGTATATTTAGCAATAGGAACTATAACTACAAAAGCTCTCCACCTCCCGCCGGAGCTCTGACTACAGGTCGAAGGCGGCTGCGGAGTCGGATCTGGGTCTGTCCACTTAGTAACATAGCTATCTCACCTGATGCGTCAGATGGTTTATTTTCAAAAAATACTTGGCAGGTGATTGGATGAAACCAAATGTCAAATCAGGTCCGCAGCTGAAAATAGTCCCCAATAAATACAAACTACTTACATTTGAGTTATGTTTGCTAAAAACTGTCATGCACAGCTATTTTGAAAAATGACTTTGCCCTTTTAAAGAAATGCTAGCTGTACATATTACCTGTTTTAAAAGATTTATGTCTTCAGTAAGAATCAATGTGCTCGGAGCTGAGCCCCACAGAGAGAGTGGGGAAGTACTGAGGGATGAACTAAGACACTGTGGGTTTTGGTCTTTCTATTCTATATGTTTTGCAAACACAAAGAGTACAGAAAACATCAGCTTTATCCTTTAAAACAAGAAACTGGACAGAAGTTGTTTTTTCTTTCCTTTTTTCCCATATATACATTTTACAACGTTGCCATTAAAGCATCTTTCATTCCAGCATTTACAGTTGGCAAAGAGTTTGAACGTTTTAGGTGGTGAAAAGCCACATCATCACCTAAACCCACACAGGTAATGAGAAAAGCTCTGGGGACACAGTTTACTGAATGGTCTGGCTTCAAACTGGCCGGCTCATTGATTGTCCTGGATGTTTTTTTCCAGACAAGAATCCTGCAACGAAAACTGTGAATGTTTTCTGGCCTTTTGAATCAATGTGAGTAAATCCTGACAAAAGAGTGTGACAATCATTGTGAATAATGCTTAATAACAAACCAAGGTTTACATTCTAACCAATGAGCCCACGTTTTACTTCCAGTACAGGATTAAATTCCACAATACATCTCAAGGTTAACATGAATTCACATTGCATTAAATTACTAACTGGTGCTCCTTAGACAATAGAGTCTCACTCACTAGGCCTAATTTCCTCAGCAGAGCCATTACCGTTATCTCAACCATCAACGACATATCTTGTGGGCGCACTAATCCTAATTAACAGTAGGTGGTGGACCTAATCAGCCAGTCCGGTTATCTTAATTTACGCATTCAGCTCAGGAGAAAATGGAGAAGGAATTGGTTAATTGTGTCAGCAAACAACTGTAATCACAATGTCTCGATGTGAGAAGTGGGATAATCATCTCTGATACGGCGTGCTTTCAGGTGGAGGTAAAGCACAAGACATTTAATAAATACAAATTGTATGAACGTACATTAGAAACAAAATTGAGAAATAATAGCAAAGTGAATCCAGACGAATCCTTAATGTTGATAAAAGAATTCAGAAACCTCAGCTTATTTGCATGTTGTTCACACCTGTCAGCTCCATATTAACTCTGGTATCAGGCAGCTTGCAGAAGACAAACCTACACCCTGCTTTGTGGCTGCAGCGAGGGTGGACCGATCAATACAAACAAAGATATTCTGCTTTTCAACCTACTCCTTTGCATACATCTGGTGCACAAAACTTGTTTGCATAAGCAGCTCAACTGCGCCAGGTTTTAAAGTATTAGATTTCACACTCGGCTCTAACTTGGAAAACAATTAAAACGTCTCACGATCAATACATTAGCGGCATCGAAAAAGAGCAGCATGTGTGCAGCATGTGGGGAATAAACAAGGCTACACGTTCTATAACCGTTCGGGTGGTTGGGATTTGATCCAGTGCCATATATTGAGGCAAAGACAGCAAGACTCAAATTCACTCTCCTCTTGGTTGCCTCTCTCGTCCTGACTATAAAAATAAGCCTCCTGCCAACTATGACTGAACAGTAGGTTCAATATTGTATGTTGTTTACAAAGTTGACACACAAAACACAAATAAAAGCTCAGCCGTAGACTTCTCAACAACATCACCACCTACGCCGAAGCATAAAAGCTCTTAGAAAGCAGTGCTCACACAGTCCGGCTGAGCAGCAAGCTGCTCTCATCCCTCCCACATAAACATCTCCACAGATGGAAGGGGGACAGAGGATGGGGATCAGGAGAGCATCCCAAACACCCAAACTTCTGACACAGTATGTGTGCATCTGTCTCTTTGACACAAGTAAACCATAAGCTTTTTGATTTGACACCTCGGAGAACAAAATGAAAACAATGCTGGATAACACTGAAAAACTCAAGATGTGCGGCGGTTTAGACACTGACATGCTTATTTATACAAAAAAAACACAGATCAAATTATGTTTACAATACATTTTTGATCGTACGCCTTGTCTGACGTCCCCTGAGGATTGACACATAGCAACAATAATGGAAATAGAAACACGCTGAAGCTGTGACTGGCAAAGGCAGATGTCCCTGAGAGCCGTAAGCATGGAACACATTTGGAGGATGTGAAGGAGAAACAATGAGTAAACAAAATCTTCACAATTAAGAGCTCATATTCGCTGAATGGAGAACCTCGGGGACATGTTTAGTGGACCACTGACAGTGCTCTTCTATTTCAGTGAAAAGGGTCATATTGGGTTACATGTATGTATATATATATATATATATATATATATATATATATATATAGTGTGGGATTTTCCTTAGTTGTCAGTTATAATCATCAAAATTAAAAGAAATAAACATTTGAAATATATCAGTCTGTGTAATGAATGAATATAATAGACAAGTTTCACTTTTTGAATGGAATTAGTGAAATAAATCAACTTTTTG